>NC_056738.1:203270487-203612987 GCF_019279795.1 Protopterus annectens
GTGAACTGTAAGGTGAATACTTCATCTTTTTAAAGGCTCAAGCCACACCCACTGGAGTTAACAGTACACACTCAAGAGCTGTACTGAAGGGAATGAATTGATACCTTAAGTTGTTGGTATGTCTGTCTGGTTTCTTTAGTGAACTTCCACATCTAAAGTATTTAATATGGCTTTATTCTCGGAGTATATTTTTTACTTTTTTTTGGGGGGGGGGACATTTTTTTGCTGAACTATGAGTTTTCTCTGAGACATGACTGAGAAGTCTTTCTGTCCAACTGTTAAGTAAAAGTTTCAGTTTTCCTGTGACAGTACTGGTTATGGAAATTCTGGCTGTTCTCCTTCCAAGTCATTCAAATTATTTGCATTATAAAGATGTCTGTGATTCCTTTTGTTACAGCTTTTCGTCTTCTGCAGGGATAATACAGAACCGTGGTTCATTTGCTTGAACAACAACTTCAATTTCGTGCTTCAAACTTTCTATTCTCTTTTATTCTTATCTTAATTTAGCCATTAAAACTATTAATCTTCTGCAGTTTTAGTCATAATAGTATTTCTGTCTCTACCAAATTCCAGTATTTCCTTAACTTTGTACTGATCTTCAGGCATTTGTAATGTAGAGGAAGTAGGTTGCATGCTTTTCAGACTTCTGTCTTTTGACAGATAAGTTCTGAGAGATTGTGTCCTTGCAATTAATTATTCCTGTATTACAATACTAGTGTATGAAAATTCTCATAGCTATTGCCGCTATTTGGTGCAGGAGGTAGTATTGTTGCCTCACAGCAAGAGGTTCTCCATTTCAGTTCTCATCTGGGGTGCTTCCTGTGTGGAGTCTGCATATCCCTGTGTGTTCATATGGGTTTTCTCTAGGTGCTCCATTTTCCTTCCACATTCTAGAGAGTAGGTAGATTAGACACTCTAAACTAATCATTAGGCGTGAGTCATAAGGGCGGTGCCTCCACAGACCCTGGAAATTACCGCCCCATTAGCTTGACAAGCCTTATCTGCAAAGCGATGGAGAGGATCATAATGGAACTCATAAATAAAGACATAGGGAACTTGCAGACTTTGGATCCAACCCAGTTTGGCTTTGTCAAAGGCAGATCCTGCCTCTTAAACTTGGTTGACTTTTTCGAGACAGTCACCAAGGCCATTGATGAGGGAAAGGCAGTCCATACAGCCTACCTCGACCTGGCAAAGGCGTTCGACACAATACCCCACTCAGGTATCATCGAAAAACTCATCGGCTTGAATGTAAACCCATACATCACAAGATGGGTTGCAAACTGGCTAAGTGACAGAACCCACAGGGTCAGAGTTGCTGGAGCCATGTCAGACTCAAAGCCTGTCACAAGTGGTGTCCCACAGGGCTCAGTCCTGGGTCCACTCTTGTTCGGCATCTACTTTTCTGAAGTACAAGCAAACACAGGAGGGTTATGGCTGACAAAGTTTGCAGATGACTGCAAACTGGGCGCCATAGTCGAAAACACATTTGACACAGATATCCTCCAGAAGGGCCTCACAGAAACGGATAACTGATGCCAGAGCCATGGCCTGAAGTTAAACGCCAAAAAATGCATAGTCATACCCTTCGGGAAAAACAAGGTTACCCCTAGCAACCATATAGGTGGCAATCCACTGAGCACAGAAAAAGTCATCGGGGATCTGGGGACCCAGGTTGACAGTAGCCTTTCGTTTGACACTCATGTTGCTAAAGTAGTTAGGAAAACCTTCTATATCGCCCACCTGATCATGAAGGGATTCACATCTAGATCAAGGGAGGTCATCGTCCCCCTGTACTCATCACTCATTAGACCTATGATTGAGTACAATGCCCCGTTCGGAATGTATCTGACCAGACACCTGCTGCAGCTTGAAAGGCCCCATAAGTTCCTCACCAAAAGGATAAAGGGTCTCAAAAATATGTCTTATGCTGCCCGACTGAAAGAACTCCAGCTCTATTCAGTCTCATACCGCTTGCTCAGAGGTGACCTGTGCCTGACATATAAGGCCATGTCAAACCCAGATTTGATGAATATGCTTCACCTCAAAAAATCTAGATCCCTCAGAACCACAAGGGCGGGAGACTTAAACCTTGACACGGTTATAAATAGAACGTGCTGGAGGGACAGATTCATCACCCAGAGACTCCCTATGCTGTGGAACAAAATCCCGG
Organism: Protopterus annectens; assembly: GCF_019279795.1. Lineage (NCBI taxonomy): Eukaryota > Metazoa > Chordata > Ceratodontiformes > Protopteridae > Protopterus > Protopterus annectens. The sequence continues at coordinate 203,272,661 of NC_056738.1, forward strand.
TACATGTGAGGCAGAGCACCTCTCTGGCCTTGTTCAAGAGGAATCTTGACCAATGGATGGGGGATTGCAGATAATACCCCAGGGATTTCTTCAGTGTCACTGCTTGACAGAGGCACAGCAAAATGATAGGCATAGTTTTTATTCAAACTAAAGGGGTGGCGAAAGCCACATAACTATGGGCTAGGCTTATAAATGCCCTTGGGCAGATAGCCTAGTATGAACCTATGAGTGTGACTTTTTTATGGTAGATCATCATCAGATATAACAATATGGGGTGTCATTTCTCTCAGTAATATAGACTTTAATGAACTGAGCATACTTGCTGTGTTTGTTAGTATGAGTGTTTCCTGGCTCGCTTTAACTACATAGATTCCCTGTATTGAATCAAATCAGTACTCATTTGATTCCATAGTTGTTATGCCATGCATTGCATATGGTACAACAGTGAACCTACTATATATATGAGTTGATATTCCTAGCCAGTACATAATATCCCCTGCTATTTCTTTGAAGTTTACGGTTTCCACATATGATTCATGTATCCTTTCAAGCTTTTGGTTACTCAGTTGAGTGCAGACTGTTATTTCCTCATCTCTGAACATTATTAAACCCTTGATGCAGATTATTTCTTCATTGAAAGAAGAATTAGACTGAATTCCTTTCTTATTGTTGAACTTCATTCCATTAGGTCATCTGTTGCAGCTTATTTTGATAATTGTATTTCTAAGTCAGTATAGAGACATCTCTGGAATTCTTTTGTTTCTGTAATTGGTGTTACCTAAACAACATATATAATTATTGTAATGAGTCTTCATTCTTCTGTGGTAAGCATACTTGCACTATATGTATTTCTGCACCTGGTCTGCACAATATTTTTACACCACACTGCTGTAAAGTAAATGACCCCAACAGCACACTCTGGGTATTATCTGTAAAGAATTGAATACGAATATGCTTGCAAGGGCCTGTTTCCATCTAATTTGCTTTACCATAAATTGTGTTTATGGAATTCCTCACATCAAAATAAAAGTTATGTTCTTACTCTTTTCCAACATGTAGCATTTAAACTGCAAGCTCAAGACAGTTTAGCACTTAGGGTGGGAATAAAGGAAAGGAAGATATGGTTAAGAAGTAAGAATTATTTAGAGGGACTGAGAGTTATTAAAGTATTGCAAAATAGGGTGAATATCTCAGAGCAAGAAAATGAGCAACTGCAGAATGCTAAACAGAAAATAAGGAATTACCTCTTTAATATGCATGATTTTAGAAAGATTGCTGTTAAGCAAATGTTTTTTGATATTAATTCTAGAGCACAAAAACTTTTAGCACAACTCTGGCAACAGAAAGTGGAAAGTGCTGTTACCAAGCTTAGGGAGCCTATAACAAGGAAGATAACGAGAGATCCTGTAGAAGTATTATAAATATTTCGGGAATTTTATGAAAGTTTGTATAAAGCACAGAAATATGGAAATCAAGAAAATTGGAATGTTTATGGAAGAATTTAGTATGCCAAGGTTAGAGATGGATGCGGCTCAGTTGCTACCAGTTAGGATAGGAGGAGATGAGATAAAGATGGTTATGCATAACCAATTTACAGGAAAGTCCCCAGGAATATATGGTATTCCTGTGGAAGTTTGGAAGCTAGGAGGGAAAAACAGATAAAGATCTGAAAGATTTTAACAGTATTTTAAGAGGAGGAGTAGTACCAGCATCCTGGAAGAAAGCGGTGGTAGTTGTAATAACTAAAGAGGGTAAAGAGCCATCTGATTCAGCTTCATACAGGCCCAAAGTAGCCAAACAGTGGAACCTATTACCCCAGAATATCTTACAAAACACAGATCATCATAGCTTCAAAAAACTCCTAAAGGAATACTTTGCTCAACAATGGCTATGGTCCTGTAATACTCCTGGCTAGCTTCTCATGCCTTCAATTCAAATGTTTTCTATTCTGCTATCTTCTTGTCTTACGTCTACCAAATGAAAATACCATAATGGTTTTTAGTTATATATCTAATGAGTTTCGTATTACTGTCTGTAGTAAGGCTTAGGAAATGTAATGTTTTCTGTTTTACATTCCCCTTTTTTTTGTAAATTGTGACTATTGGCGAGTGTCAAACTTTTTGTATAGTGTTTGTAAATCTTTTAAAAATATAATCTTTTTGTACTATTGTTGTTATGGAGATTTTCTCCCAGAGTCTCCACTGAAAACGGGCTACTTGCCCAGCCAGACTTTACCCAGTTAACAAATGTAAAATAAAATAAATAAATTTCAATACTAAACCATGATTATAAAGTGTTTGTCTATAAATTAATCTCACTGGGCATCCATATCCCGTCCCCACCCCCAGCCAAGGAAACCACGGTGAAGAACTTTTCAAAAGCAAACTTTACACTGCTCAAAACCGAGGTGGAATCCTTCAAAGCCCCCGGGCCAGTGGAAAATATGTCCCAAACCGCAGAATCCTTTACAAACGCATTCTATGGACACCTACAGGAATGCATGGATCGTTCTATCCCAAATAAAACCAAGACTCACTCCTCCAAAGGCAGGAGACCTGTCTGGTGGACCCCAGCCATAAATAAGCTATACAACAGAAGGAGGAAGCTACTACATGATAGAGCAAAATCCCAAAAAGGGAAGGCATCTCTGATCAGTACTAGTAAGAAACTACGATCCCTCATAAAATCATCTAAGGTCAGCTTCGAAAGAAAAATTGCACAATACGCTAAAGATAATCACAAGGCCTTCTTTAGTTATGTCAGGAACCTGGGTGGCAACTCCCAGATATGCTCTGAGTTGGTGCAAATTGACAAAAAATACACTGAACCCACAGACATTGCCAACATCCTGGCAGACAGGGTCAGTGCAAACTTCTATCCCTTTCCACCCCAAAAGAGTAAATGTCTATCCCAACAGAGTGTAGCCTCCCTGACATCACAGATGCACAGGTGAGAGCTGCCCTCTCCAAAGCAAAAAACACAGCATCAGTGGGACCGGACGGTGTCCCGGGCTGTGTCTTACATGAACTCCAAGAAGAACTGAACTCTCACATAAAGTCACTGTTCAATCTCAACCTTACTACAGGATATGTACTCAAGGAATGGCGTACAGCAACAGTGGTCCCACTCCACAAAGGTGGTGCCACAACGGACTCTGGAAACTATCCCCCTATAAGCTTGACTAGCCTGGCCTGCAAAGCTATGGGGCGTATCATCATGGAACTCATAAACAAAGACATTGGGAACCTCCAAACACTGGATCCTACCCAATCCGGCTTTAAGGGCAGATCTTGCCTCTTGAACCTGGTCGACTTCTTTGAAACGGTCACCAAGGCCATAGATGAAGGGAAGGTAGCCCACACAGCCTACCTGGATCTCACAAAAGCCTTCGACACAATACCCCACTCAGGCATCATAAATAAGCTCACCAGCTTAAATATCAACCCCTATGTCACAAGATGGGTTGTAAACTGGCTCAGGGATAGAACCCACATGGTCAGAATTGCAGGTGCCATGTCAGACTCTAAACCAGTTACAAGTGGCATCCCACAAGGCTGAGTCCTGGGACCTCTCTTGTTCGGTATATATTTCTCTGAGGTACAGGCTAACATGGGAGGACTATGGCTGACCAAGTTCGCAGATGACTGCAAACTGGGTGCCATAATCGACTCGCCAACTGACACAAGCATCCTCCAAAAGGGTCTCACAGAGACGGATAACTGTGCCAGAGCCATGGCCTAAAGCTAAATGCCAAAAAGTGCATAGCCATCCTCTTTGGGAAAAACAAAGTGCCCACAAATTACCACATAGGTGGTAATCCATTAAGTACGGAAGAAGTAATTAGGGATTTGGGGACCCAAGTAGATAGCAATCTCTCCTTTGACAATCATGTTGCCAAAGTGGTTAGAAAGACCTTCTATATAGCCCACCTTATCACAAAAAGGTTCACATCTAGATCAAGTGAGGTAATTGTGCCCCTCTACTCATCAGGCCCATAATTGAATACAATGCCCCATTTGGGATGTACCTTACCCGACACCTGCAGCAACTGGAAAGACCCCAAAAGTACCTCACCAAGAGGATCAAGGGACTCAAACAGATGCCCTACGCAGTTAGGCTAAAGAAACTCCAGCTCTACTCGGTTGCTTACTGCCTACTCCATGGTGATCTGTGCCTGACGTATAAAGCCATTTCCAACCCAGAATTAATGGACATGCTCCACCTCAGGAAATCAAATCCCTTAGAGCTACATGCTCCAGGGACTCGAATCTCAGCACAGAAATGAATAGGACATGCTGGAGGGACAGATTCATATCCCAGAGGCTCCCCTCACTTTGGAACAAAATCCCAATCCATGTTAAGCAGAGCCCCTCAATGACCCTCTTCAAGAGAAATCTATCGAGTGGATGGGAGATCGTAGGTTTACCTCTGGGATCTCTTCTGTGTCCCTACTAGACAGCGGCACAGTAAACTAACCTTAAAAGGGCTATCTTCTGTGACCTCCTATACAGAGGTACAGTCAAGCTAATCTAAAAGGGTGGCGAAAGCCAAACACACTCTGGCTAGGCTTATAAATGCCCTAGGGCAGATAGCCTACTATCAACCTATGAACCTATAATGGCTATATAATGACTAAAAGAATGGCAAACGTGATACCAAAATTGATATATATATGGATCAGTGTGCTTTTGTGGAAGGGAGGCAAGCATTAAACAACATTAACAAAACATTGATGATCCAGAGAGAAGCAGAATGTAAGAAAATACCACTGTTATTGGTGGATCTTGATGCAGAGAAAGCATTTGACAGAGTAGACTGGGACGTCATGCACAGGGCAATGGAAGCATTTGTTTTCCCTGATTACAATTATAAGGTTGATTAGGAGAATATATGAGGGATCAGAGGCAAAAATTAAAGTGGGTGGGGTCCTCTCTGATGATTTCTGCTTGAGTAGAGGAACCAGGTAGGGCTGTTTTTTTTCCCCTTTATTTGCATTATATTTAGAACCACCGGCAAGGAAAATAAGGGTCACAGAAATTCAAGGATATAATTAGTATGGAAGTCGAGAAAAGCTGTCTCTATTTGCAGATAATATTATTTTATGCATGACAGAACTAGAAAAGGGCATCACAGTTTTGTAGAACATTTTAAGACTGTTTCAAATCTTTTCAGGATACAAAATTAATGAAGCTAAAACAAAGGCAATAGGTGTAAGTTATGTACCCACACATAAATTGGTCCAACAATATTCATATTTATGGGGACATAATAAAATAAGTATTTAGGAGTATGGATTAGAAATGACTCTGTTGTGGCAGCTAAGGATATGTGGGAAGAGACTAAAAAGAAGATTATACAAAAATCGAGAAACTGGAGGCTTTGTTGTATGGATAGTAAGATACAAGCAATTAAAATGTTTTTAGTCCCTTTAATCTTATACACAGTTCAGGCATATTTCTATCAACCAAAGGAGAAACTGTGGATAGCAATTGAAAAAGAGCGGGGGGATTTTATCTGGGAGGGGAAGATGGCAAGGGTCATGTGGGATAAACTGATTCTTCCAATAGAACAAAGCGGACTAGGATTACCCAATTTGAGGGGGTATTTTAGACTAACACAGTTAATCTCTTGTACATAAGACAAACAGAAAACTGTAATCTAAAGTGGAAAGGGATGATGATGATACAGGGGTAAAGCTCAAGAAATAAGGAGAGACTGGGATTTTGGATGCAAACTCTTAAGGAGAATGACAATAATCATACAGAATATTATAGTCCTAAAATAGCAGGGAGTATTTTAAGAACTAAACCAACACGGGACTGAAGAAAAGAGATTCTGCCAATAGAGATGACTGCAGTTAGGAATGCAGACAATAGGCAAGAAGGGGCTGGAATCTATTGGAGAAAACTGACAAAGGAACCCAAGGTATTGGGAGCAAATAACTAGAAAGGAAAAGGTAATCGAATGGGAAGATGCCAAGAATTTATTTGGACTGCAGGTTAGAAATTGCCTTCCCTTTCAAGGACTGATATCAGAGTACAGGAAAAAGAAAGAAATGGGGAGATCTTAAACGAAAGACCAAGACTGGTAGTTATTAATTGAATCTAGAACAGAAGCTGTCATTAAAAAGGAATAATTAGTAGAGCATATAAAGCATTGCATGATAACTATAAGAATCAATCAGAGGAGCTTAGAAAGGATTGGGAAGAGACTGGATAAATAATTCACAAAGAGACAATGGAGGGATAGATGTATATCTCCCAAATATGCAGCAAAGTCTAGAAGATTTAGAATCTTTGCCTGGAAGTTTTTACATAGGTATTTTTATACCCCAAGTAGGCTCTAAAGAATTTTTCCTCAGGTGGATAGCAAATGTTGGAGATGTGGTAGGGAAGAAAGATGGTTGGGAACATGTTTTCTGGGAGTGTAATGAGTTGGCAGATTTTAGAGATTCACCAAACACAAAGCACCAGTTTTTAGAGATTCCCTGCAGACTGCTCTGTCGCAGATGCTGGGTGAGTAGATTGTATTGACTGGGGAGATGATTTTATTCAACTATGATACAAAATCATAATATCCTACACGTAGTAAAGCCTTGCTGAGTCTAATTATGGTGACTGCCAGAAAATCAATTATTAGAAAATGGAAATCAAAGTCTAAACCAACTTTACTAGAAGTAGTGAATATAGTAACAGAGATAAAACAACTGGAATTGAGATCCATGTGTGTGTGTGTGTGTGTGTGTGTGTGTGTGTGTGTGTGTGTGTGTATATATATATATATATATATATATATATATATATATATATATATATATATATATATATATATATATATATATATATAGAGAGAGAGAGAGAGGGATAGAGAGAGTCTACTTCATATGAATGAAAGACAGCTTGCCCAAAGACATCGCAGAGATGAGATCTCCGAAATCTGAGTTGAATGAACAACCATGTTGCTGAAGCATTTCCCATGATGAGTATCCAGTTGACCAACATTTAACAAAAAAATACACCGCACTATCTCCAGTCCACCCACGTGGGGGCTATAACCTCACACCCTCCTAACTAAATATACAAACTCCAGGATTGCACTACAGTGGGGAAAAGGGCAAATTTCCCCATGTTGGCTAACTGGATACGTACAGTGGGAAACGTTTCAGCAACATGGTCGTTCGTTCAACTACGGTTTCGGATATCTCATCTCAGCAATTTCATTTTCGAGTAAGTGATCTTTAGTTCATTTGAAGTAGACCCATATATATATATATATATATATATATATATATATATATATATGTGTGTATATATATATATATATTAAACATCTTTATTGAATTATAACATGAGACCTAGGCAATCTTATATTTATACAAAGGAAAACCATCCATATTAATTTGTTCATAGATACAAACATTATACCTCACATACATTTTTTGTACAATATAGTCAGTCCAGCATTACATAAATTGTCAGTTCCTACCTTACTTTAAACCGCATTCCTCCTCCAAAACATTTTTGCATGTATTGTTCCCACAATTTCCAGTTTTGTCTATGCCATTTGCTCCTATCCTTTTCTGAAGACCCATTTCCAGTTCTCTTATCTCTGTTACAATATTAACTTCTTCAAATACTGTTGCTTTAGTCATTGATTTCCATTTTCTAGTAATTGCTTTTTGTGAGCTGCCAGAATTAAACTTAACAAGGCATTACTATGTCTGGCAATTGACATCATGTATCCCAGATCAGAAATCATCATTGATTTCCATTTTCTAGTAATTGCTTTTTGTGAGCTGCCAGAATTAAACTTAACAAGGCATTACTATGTTTGGCAATTGACATCATGTATCCCAGATCAAAAATCATTTCCTTAGTTACATCTATTTGCTCACCCAGTATTCCTGTGACAGTACTCTGCAGGGAATTTTTAAAGTCTGCCAAGTCTTTACGCTTCCAAAAAAAGAAGTTGTCTTAACGTAATGTTCCATCTGTGTTGTAGATTTTTATTAATTCATTACTGTTAGGACTTTGGTTCCACCCTCGGAACCGACATGTCTGTTACGAAGCTCGCGCCGGCCAAAAACTCTCTGCTAAGACCTACCCACAATGCCCCTCTCATAGTCTCTTCAGATTGATTTTGCCCACTATTATAGTATAGAAGTAATAAAAGACCGTAGGAGGCTCTGTCTGAGCAAATACCTTAACTAATGAGGAAATCCTGAAGTCCACCAGGAATCCAAGCAGGGGGAAGGAGGGTGGGAAGTAATGAATGAATAAAGATTTCCAATACGGATGGAACATTCTGGCAACACATAACTTCTTTAGCTGATGTTGTAAATCTTTATTCATTCCTTACTGTTAGGACCAAGTCCCCAGGACATTCCTGAGCACCATAGAACCAAAAGATGCTCGTCCCCTGGAGGCCAAATCGAGTTTGTAATGAGTGATAAAGTTATGAGGTCTTTCTCAAGTGGCTGCTGCACAGATGTCATCCATAGAGGCTCTGGAATGAAAGGCCACTGAAGTAGCCATCGATCTAGTAGAGTGAGCCTTTATTCTGGAAGGTAAAGACACTTTGTTCTGATAGTAGATGAAAGTGATGGCGTTTCTGAGCCAAGAACATAGTCATTTTGAAGACGGGCCTACCCAATCTGGGTCTTGCAAAGGCCACAAACAATTGATCCGTTTTTCTGAAAGATTTAATTTTGTCCAAATAGAAACAAAGTTGCCTATGAACATTAAGGGTATGCAAAATATATATTCCCCTCTATTTGAATGATGAGGGAAGAAAACAGGTAAGTCAGTAGACTGATTAATGGAAAACCCAGAAATGACCTTGGGCAAAAAGGAGGGCTCAGTACGTAGGAACAGTCTCTTTCCCTATGAAAAATCAAGTAAGGTCTCTTGACACTCAAGGCCTGCAACTCCGATACTCTTCTCGTTGAAGTAAGGGCTACTAGAAGTAGTTTTCCAAGACAAAAATTTCATATCACATGAGTTAGAAGGCTCGAAAGGAGGACTTGTTAACGACTGAAGCACCACTGTCAAGTCCCAAGGCTGGGTAGGGGGCTTAACAGGAGGTTTAACATGTAATACTCCTTTCATGATGGTTTTGCACAGTCGGTGTAACATAACAGAAGAGTTGTCAATTCCATTGTGAAAATTTGCAGTAGCTGCTAAATGCACAGTAATTGTCGATGCTGAAGCTTCTGCATGTAATAGGGTAGTCTGGTATTGCAGGATCTTCTAAATAGGCATGGAAAAGGGGTCTATGTTATGATCTTTGGCCCATCAAGAGAACCTAGCCCACTTACTAGAATAAATTTTCCTGGTGGAAGACTTGTGTGAAGCCAGAAGAATCTCCCAAACAGGAGATGAAATATCAGGTAGCCTGGCAATCATCAGAAGTGGAGAAACCAAGCTGTGAGTTTGAGGCTGTGGCGATTAGGGTGAATCCGTCCCTGAGGATGAGACGGCAGACCTTGGGATTGATCCAGGATTCACAGGCTGTGAATCGGATGAGGCCATAGAAAAAGGGAACCAGTCTTGACGGGGGCAATGAGGATCACTCTGCTTCTCAACCTTTGAGCTTTCTGGAGGAATTTCGGGATGAGAGGAAACGGGACAGACCCAGGGGCCAGTCGTGAATCGGAGCATCCCTCGTGACTCCCCCAAGGGGGGATCAGGTTAAAGTAGCTTCTGCATTTGTTGTTTTGGGGAGAAGCAAACCGGTCGCAGCAAGGCCTGCCCCAACAGCGGAAGATCTAATCCGATATTATAGGACTGAGGGACCACTCGTGAGGCATCAGAATGTTCCTGCTCAGATTGTCCGCAATAAGATTGGAACTCCCGAGAATGTGCGTTGCTATGAGAAAGCAGTTGGAAGCCATCGCCCAGTGCCAAATTCTCATGGCCTACCGACACAGGGAGTAAGACCTGGTTCCGCCTTGTTTGTTGATGTAACAGACTGACATGCTGTCCGATTGAATTGCAATGGTCCCTGAAGGACGGGATGTGTGGAACGCTTGCAGCGCTAAGAGAACTGTCCTCAATTCCAGGACATTTATGTGCAAATTGGCCTCCATGGGAGGGACCAGGTGCCTTGAACTGTCTTTCCCTGGAAATGCCCCCCACCCACCCTAACAGGGAAGCGTCCGTGGTCACCATGGCACTGGGCTGGGGAAGGCAGAATGGTCGACACCAAAGATTTGATTCTGGCTTCATCTACCAAAGCATTTCTTTCTTGCAAAGGTTTTTAAGGCGTATCGTGGTCGAGTGGGTGGGTTAAGATCGACCATTGTGATGAAAGGAGCCACTGTATTAGTCTTGTGTGCAACCTCGCCAGAGGAACTAAGGTAATGGTTGCTGCCATAGATCCCAATACCTGTAGTACAAGGCGTACTGGTACAAAAGTCTGTGGGAGGAGGACTTGAATCTGGCTTATTTTCGAGAGCCTGTGAGGAGGAAGGGAAGCTTGACAAGACGTTGTGTCAAAGATCACTCCAATGAATTCCAGAGCTCTTGTTGGAGACAGTTTTGATTTGTCCATGTTGATCATGATACCTAAGCAAAGAGCAAGGCCTTGAGTGTAAGAGAGAGTGAGTATGAGAAGATTGCTGGTCATAGCGGTAAGGAGCCAATAGTCTGTATGGCAACACCTGGAATCCTTGTAGTTGGAGATGAGCTACTACGACTGCCATACATTTGGTGAACACTCTGGAGGCTGTCGAGAGACCAAAGGGCAGGACCCTGAACTGCTAGTGATTGGCTCCCAGCTTGAAGTGGAGAAATTTCTGGGAGCGTTTATCCATTTTTATGTGGTAATATGCATCCTGGAGGTCTATAGAGCACATCCAGTTGTCCTTCCCCAGAAAGGGGAGGATGGACTGTACCATGACCATTCGGCATTTTTCAGGTTTTATGAATTTGTTTAGTAAGTGGAGATCCAGGATTGGTCTCCAGTCCCCTGTCTTTTTTGGCACTAAAAAGAACCTTGAGTAAAACCCAGAATCTCTCTGGTCAGATGGGACTGTCTGTATGACTCTCTCTTTCTTAGCAGCTTTTTGATTTCTAAGGCTGCAGCCTCCCTCTGACTGAGTGGGACATCAGGGAGGTGTTTTACGGGTCTGGGAGTAAGATCAAATGGGATATGATAGCCTCTGGATATTATTCTCTGCACCCACGTATCCGTTATGAGTTGCTAGGCCTGTATGTGCAGGGAAAAATAATCTCCGACTGCTTCCAGAGGAAAGCAATCGGGCCGCTGTTCAGGAGCGCTGGTAGGGTCAGCCAAAGAAGGAATTTCTAGTGCCCTGGTTGCACGGACCTTCTCTGCCCTGAAAGGGGCATCTTCTGGATGAGTTGCCCCCTCTGCCCCGGGGGATTGCTCACCACGAGTGTCACGAAAAGATCCTTGACTTCTTGGACCACAATTTTCCTTCCCTCTGGTTCCTGGAATAGGATCTCTGGGGGTGGAAAAACATATGCCCACAGCAGACAATGTCTTTCCATCCTTCTCACTCCGTGATAGTATGTCGTGGGACCAGAAAGGGAAGATTTGTCAACAGGTTTGTTGACAAAGAACGATTTAAAGGGTCCGCGAAATCATACAAACGCATCCAAGCATGCCATCTCATGACGATGCCTGATGCGGCTGCTCGAACTGCCCCCTTGGTGGCATGAGAGATCAAGTGTATCGAGGAGTTCAAACTGGATTCCAGGGTAGCCAACTGAGAGGTAACAGTATCACGCACCTCGTCAGGCAGTACCCCCGCCAAAGAGGCAGACATTTCAGAATTAGGTTTTTATGGAGCCAAGTAAAGTGTGCCAGATAATTCAGCGATCGAATAGCAAAGGTCACAGAAACATGCTTCCTCAGTCTGTCCATAGCCCGAGACTCCCTGTTCAGGGGATGAACAGTGGAACTATCTTCTGCCAGTTCTCTCTTGGTGGCCACCGCCACGACCATGGAATCAACTACCAGCTGCTTGAACCAATTGAGCTAGTCCTCAGGGGTGGATAAAATTTTAACTGGCCTCCGGGAGACAGGTTCTGTGTTGTCAGGGGCCTTCCAGGCACGCTGCACAATAACTTTAACAAGCTCATCCGCAGGTGGAGTTACCCCGGAAGTAGATGGCCGAGCACGGAAGGCCTGCAAGAACACAGATTCCTTCGAAGAAGGGTTGGAGGACTTCCAGTCTCCCCTCTGCTTGAGGATCTGAAGAATTTCTCCAAATGAGACATCTTCCATGAGGGAGACCATGGGGACCCTTCTCCCTCATCGCAATCTGTGTCTTTGGTGATTTTGTTTTTTTAAACGGATAAAAAAGGAGTACCAACAATGGTACTAAGAAATACTACAAAGTATTAGGAAAGGGTCTACCAAAGGTAGGGGCGAGGGACAGTGCCAACAATGGTATGAAAAGAGCTACCGAAGGTAGAAGGTAAGTTTTAGAAAGAAAGTACATAAATTTGCAGATGAAAAGATGATATTTAGAGAAAACTGACTAGAGGAGGTAATGAAATGGATAAATCACAAAAATGCTACACTTAGCTTGAGAGAGAAGACTTGGCATGTCTGACGAGGGACACAGCAAACAAGATCTGAAGAGACTATGAGAGGGGCATTGTGGGTAGGTCTTAGCTGAGAAGTTTTTGGCAGGTGTGAGCTTAGTAATGGCCGTGCCAGTTCTGAGGATGGAACCAAAGTCCTAACAGTAAGGTATGAATAAAGATTTACAACATCAGATCATATGTTCCAAGTTACCCCTTTCTTCCCCATTACACCGCCAACATTTGCCATCTACCTGAGAAAAAAAATCTTAGTCTGAGGTAAGTGGGTATATTTAAGAAAATTGACTCCGATCATCTAGCTCTGGTAATTGCATAGCTTTCGTGGCTAGGATAATTCAGTGTATCCTCTTCAAAGCTGTAGAAGAGAGTCCCTAGCTCAGCTTCCAAGGTGGATTTATGATAGCACTCCTCACATAACTGTAGCTTTGAAAGAGGATTTTGATCCAGAGATCACCTCCAGTTTGTAGTATTTAACAAATGTATACAGAGAAGCTCATGTCACAGCCACGTAGATTTGATCCAAAGCTGCATTACTGAAAAGTGCTTAAGTAGTAGCCACTTCTCTTGTTGAATGTGTAATAGAGATAGATGCCAGAGATTTGCCATATTTCTCATTACAAAACTTAATACACCCCCTCTGGAGGTACAGAAGGATAAAGCCCTGACTGCAACCCAGGTGACAAGAGTTTGACTATGGCTCATCCACTTGATGGAGCTGCTCTGGGCGAGGAGGCAAGAGAAATGACCAGGATTGTTAGGTGCCTGCTTCACAGTAGAATCCACCTTTTGGCACTGGGTGTCACATAGATGAGCTGTTCACAAGCAGCAGAGTCATGATCATGTTGCATGAAGAGATGTGAATGTGAGTTACAACCCATTGGGCATTATGGACATGTGCAGGGGACTGAGAGGGTTAAAGTAAAAGAAAGCCCCCAGTGGCTGCCCAAGTAACATTTCTGGGACTTTTCTCTCATCTGTTAGGTATTATCAGTTTTCATCAGTCTGACTAGTTGCAGAGAACTTGATGTTCAACAGTCAGCCAGTGGAAAAAGTTAATACTTTCTGTAAGTCACCTGCACAGGATGACTTTAGAGACCTTTTAAGATGATCTATGAGCAATTTAGGAGGCAAACAACTGCTAGTATTTTCTGACTGACTTTTCCCTTTTACATTGCTTAAATGTTCATAGGCAGGTGTTACCTTAATTTAAGACATCCTTCTGTCTGTTAGAATAACATGGAAAAAGGACAGGGACATTAATAGCCTAATCCAGAGTTGATTTCATGACTGTCTTGGGCATAGGTGTAGAGTATGTCAACAAGAGCACTCTGTCCATATAAAAGTTCACTTAAGGCAGATTAATACATGAAGCCTGATTTTATGAATTTTCTGAGGTGATCATCACTCAGAAAATTGCTTTAAATACAGATGCTTCATTTCAGTGCTGAATGCACTCGGGGGGGGGGGGGGGGGTTAATGATTTCAACATAAATTCCAAATCTTAAGGTACAGGACTCCTGTGTAGCCTGATGAGAAAATTAACAATGAAAAAGGCTTTGTATGCTTTAAGGGGAAACTAGAAATGCATTCTGAACACCTTGGTGAAAATTAGATATAGCTGAAAGGTGTAACTCAGTCGAATAGTAATTAAGGCCAGGGTTACCATTTTGAGAAAGATAGCCCTGGATATCTAGCACTTGAGCTAAGAAGGGATATAATCCTTTAGAAGTAGCCCAAACCATAAAATGTGTCCACTTGCTGTTGTATGTCTTCCTGGTATTTAGTTGCTGGGCAGAGGTAAGGACCTGGCCTGCCTAGGGCAGGTATGTTGCATGCCTGGCAGTAGTAGGGGTGAAGAAACCAAGTGGTTAGTCAAAGGGAGAGAAGGTTTGGATGAGGTTGATGAGCTTATGTGAGAGCAGGATTCCAAAGAATCTTAAATGCAGAAGCTTTTTCAGAAGATGAGGCCACAGTACACTGCCTGGATGCCAGCAAAGAAGACATTTGGAGAACCTGAGCGAAAGTCATCCAGAAAATCAGAGGAAAAAACTTTGGCTGGGAAGAATAATGCAGCTGTACAGCAAAATGCAGTTCAGGTTTCAGCTTCGGTACAGGACATGGCTTCTAGTAGTTTAGAGGAAAAATACATCCAATGCCCTCAGAAGTGTTTAATATAAATAAAACACATAAGGAATATATAGAATCAAATAAGAAAATGCTGGAAAAATAGAATAACCTTTAAGTAGCTATTCAAATGACCTGATAAAACTGCGGTCATTGGAGATTGAAATGAAGAAAGGGACTGGCTGAATATGAAATTGCAAAAAAACAGACTGAAATGAAGAAAAGGCTGGCTGAGTATTGGGCTTCTCAAGAAGAGCTGTTTCAAAAAATAGTAGCGTTAAAAGACAGATCTCAGAAAATTTAAGATTTTCTGCTGTACTAGAGAAACTGGAAGGAACAGACTACTAATTGTATGTAAATCAGATAATTAGCTAGATTGTTGTTCCACATCAGTATTTGTTAATTAAAAGGGCATATTGTGTGTATGCTGCATACCAAAGTATGAGAAAGCAGCCAACACCTATATTAGTAAAGATTTAATTATACCAACAGAAAGAGCTGGTGATGACAATACTGTAGTAGAAAGGAAGAGTTGTACATATTGGAGACAATGAGTGTTCATGGAAAATGAGTATTCACTGCAACTAGGCAGAAGAAAATGAAGTTTATCCTACCAATCTGTGAATGTCGAGAGGCAGTTGAGTTTCAAGCTGCTGTATTCAGTTCTCTTCAGAATATTTTTTTTTTCCTGGAGGTTCAAAGAAACTTTTGGATTCGGAACAGGCTAAGGAAAAATAAAAAAGTTTATCCACACAAAGAGTGAGCCAGTAGGCAGAAGGGAACTATGCATAAGAGACAGTAAAAAAAGCACAGGAGCTGACTAGAAGAATTGGGAATACAGTGGTCTTTTACCAGATATTGGTGTTAGAAGCCTGAGATGCGCAAGACCAGCAACACTGAAATAGGGGAACAAATGGAAAATTATAAAACATCAATCCTATTGTATATAAAAATACACATGTAAAATGTGGCTTTGCAAGAAAAAATGGTTGAGAAAAACTGGGATATACCTCACTTTGTCATTAATGTTTAGAACGACCGAGAAGGGAATGAAGAAGTAACTGAAAGTAAAACAGTTTTTGTTCGTAATATTTACATAAAAATGACTATCTAAATTCAGTAAACCGTACATGGCCCATTTACACCACATGGCATGCTAATGATATCACACTGTACTGGATTCAGTAAGTGCCTGTACATGTTGTATAGGGGTGTGCAAATCAGGTAAACATGGTAGCATGCTAGTTACAGCATAACCAGCTGAACTGCATGCTAATCAACCAATCCAAGATGGAGGAGCTATTCAACAAGCTATAAAGCAACCATGTGGACTCAGTGCTGGTTTTCCCTGCAAATTCCAAAACCTATTGGAATACAGCCATGGAAAGAAGTCTACACAAAAACAATGTTAGGGGCTGCTGTTGTGTTAATTCATGTACATGTGCAACAGGCTGAAGTCTAATAGACCACAGCCAAGAAGGAGAAGAGTTTTCAGACCCAGTTTAACTTATCACAATCTGCATGACATGGAAATTGAGTGCTACAGGGTAGATAGACACACTACAGGAACTCTGCAACCTCTGTTGTCCTCATCTCGGAGCAAGGGCAAACCAAGGGAAACCCATACCAGTGGAGACAAAGGTATATGAATTTTAGCATCGGGAACCTTTCAGAGACCAACAAGGGACATGCTTGGGGTGTCACAGGCAACAGCATCCAGGATCCTCTATCAGTTCCTGAATGCTATGCTCCAACATGCCAGTGACCACATATATTTTCCCTGTAGTCCTGAGGACAGGGCCACAAATATGCAGGAGTTCTGCCCTGTAGCATACTACCCTGAAGTACTGGGTACTGTAGGTTGTACACATATAGAAATTAAGGAAATACCCGGGGAATAGGGAGGCCTGTACATAAATAGGAAGGTCTTCCACTCTATTAACTGCCAAGTCATGTGTAATGCCAAGGGAATCTTCCTGAACATGTTTGCTGGCAATCCAGGCAGTTACCACAACTCACATATCTGGCATACCTCCCAACTTTATCAGATGTTCACTAGGGGAATATCCCGCAGGGTCATTTAATGGGGGATGCAGGTTATGCACTGGAACCTTGGCTGATGATGCCCACCATAAATGCACACACACCCGCTGAAGAATGCCATAATGAGGCACACGCTCAAACCAGAAATATGTTTGAGCTGCTGAATTTGCAGTTCTGGTACCTAGATACATCTGGGGGAGCCATGCAGTACAATCCATGTGCATGTACTGAAATATTCACCATCTGTGCCATGCTACATAACCTTATCCTGAGAGAGCAGGATCAGCAAGGGGAAGGGGCACACATTCTATCAACAAAAGCAAGGTCACCACAGCCACACACAGGTGAGTCAGAAGGGGAACCAGCAGCTTCTTTAGGTGTAGGCAGATGTAGGTGTTTAGCTAAGAGGCAATGCAATGCACACTCACTCACCACCTAAGGAGCTAAAACATTTATCCTACGTACATACATGTAGTAAGATTGATGCCAGGCAACACTCGCAACCTTTACCTATCCATGTAATCACTGTGTCCTGCTAGCATCAGACAGTCCGCTATGAACTAAAACATTTGCAACTGCTGGATTTACAAGGTAAGTGTTGAATCTGGAGTGTATTGTGTAATAATATTGAATGAATGGCATATCCTTGCATGTTGTTACTTGGTAATGTAAGCAAGTAAAAGGTGGGTGATTTTCTACAGAAATGTTTTTAACGTGACAGCAGAGACTTCTGTGACTACATGTGTCCTGTATTTAGTAGTAGAACTTAGGCATCAAAGATTCATACAGTCATACCTCTCAAAAGTAATGATGGTCACTGAATGTCCTCTGTTTAGTATCATACTTTTGGACTGGAAAATCATTAAAGAGAGAATTTAGAAAGTATTTAGATATTTCAGTTTCAGACTTCACAATCCTCACCAGATCATTAACAATACTGATGCAAAAATGTTTGATTCTATCAACTGTCTAACTTTCTAAGACGAAAATATGTCAAAGGTATAATTAGCAAAACAACATCACAAATGCAGATATACTGAGCACTAAGTCACACAAGTGTTATGTATCCCTGAAGCCAAAACCTAGAAAACAAGGATATGGCACAGTTCTCATTTGCACAGGGTGTTTTGTGTGGGGAGGGGGGCAGGAAGCCTAGTCTGGCACAAAAGGTTGGTGAGTGTGTGTCAGTAAGAAAGAGAAGCAGGCAGACATTTGGATAAAGAAACAAATGGCCAGTGAGACCAAATGAGCTTTAGGTTTCATGGCTGAGCCATATAATTGGTATGTGTGTGTCTTTATGAACACAGCCAAGCTCTGTGCTAGCTCTACGTCTTGGTATGTCAGACAGTTGTGAGCCGTGCTTGGTAGAGGGGGCAGTTCATTGTTGTCTTACCAGACCATGAGAATTGGTTTTGCCAGGAGTTGCACTGGCATGTCTACTCCTATGGTCAGATGCACTGCTGCTGTTACCTGAACATGACTGATGTCTGCTGGACGAGCTCCCCTCACAAGTACACCCAGAACCACGACCCCATGGCTTGCCATGTCTGGGTGTGGACACCTCACCTACTGATGGAGCAGTGGAAGTAGTGCCACTATGGGAGCATGATGGGGCATGGCTGCATTGACTAACAGCAGATGATATGGCTGACCTATGCCCATGAGGATGCCATCCCACACCCAGCAATTGTTCCATCACAGACACCACCCATTCCAACTTGTCATTTATCCGATCCATTGAATCTGCAACATGGTGAGGGCAGTGACGCATGTCAGCCTGTGCCACATCTACAACCCTTAGCATTTCTATGGAGGACCTATGGGAATGTGCCTGTGTCTCCATGACAGCCCTAAATATATGTCGAGTGGCACGGGAAGACACATGTGGATCAAGTGGAGGATGGACAGCAAGCATCCTCTGATCACCCCCTAACAACCCTCCTGAGTAGCACCTTGCCCACACTTTGGCTATAGTCAATATCAACAGGCAGTGAAGCCACAGCAGCCACACTTCCCTGATAGAGTGTCTTACCCTCCACCTGTTCAGTATCTGAGGACCCACTGGAATGGGTTGGTGTAGGCCTACTGGATGTGTCCAAGGTATTAAAAGGGGATGGCTGAATGTCAACCTCATTGTAAGATTCAACCTCTGCACCCCCCGACGGTGCCTCTGTTTGGCCAACATCATCATCAGAGTCTGCTGATACTCTGACATTGGGTAGTAAGTGTCTTACATTTCCACTGTCAAGATCACCTGCAACAAACAAAGAAAAGAAATTAACAGCTACACTACTGTAGTCAAATGTATGCTAACAAACTAACAGTGGTGCCTCTACTACAGACAGTAGAGCAATACACACAACAGTCCTGACACCCACATCACACATATGGATAAAATATATAACTTCTTTGAACTGTTATTTCTACTGACAAAAAATATATTTGGTTTACCATGTGCAGTTGATGCTATACTTCCATGGATGATGATCCTGGACGAAGTTAAGCAAAAGGTAAGGACAGTGTCATCACAATTAACAGTAACACAAGAGTTTAAAACTTTTTGCCCTTTATATGTTCATTAACGATTCTTTTAACAAGAACTTGGGTGACAAGTCCAATCTAAGCCCATGTATGATAAATCAGAATGTATTGTTAACTGAAGCAATCTACAACCCCCCCCCCAAACAAAACTTAGATATTGCTGTCAATATTTTATATTACAAGAGTATTTAACAATTGAGATAAATAAGTCCACTTGGAATCTACTGCTGAGACATACTTGTTCTCCCTAAAACAGTAGCACCAATGTCAAGGACATGCTGTTCTGTACTTTTCGTGGGAGCTGTCTGGATCCCTGACAGTGGACAGGAACTCATCTGTTGTTAGTGGTGGCTCTGTAGAAGCCCCCCCCCCCCGGTACCCATCCAATCACAGGCCACTGCAGCTGCTCTCCTCCATGCAGATGAAGTCATGCGAATGGCCCTATGGCACACCTGATCATATATCCTGCTGTGCTCACCTACTGCATTCAAATCAGCAACTATCTGCTGCCAAATCTGTATTCTGCCTGACATATTTCCATGTCCCTCTCAAGCAGAAAGGCGCCATGTCACCTAAAAGCTTTCACAATGACCTGATTCTCAGGGTCACTGAAGGGTGATTTTCGGAGATTGGGATGCCTGGGTGCCATAGTTCTAGGTGACCTAAAACATAACTCAAGGATAATACACAAGTGTCATATAACTAAAAGTTCTGTTTCCATATGACACAAAAAAATTAGCATTTCACTATCTCCCACTGGAGAAACATAAAACAGTAAATATATTGAAATATACAAAAAGAAAGTGTGGTTGTAACATATTACATATTACATTCACATGCAAAGCAAGGTTGGATGCAAAAAAGGAGAGTAACAATAGCAACATATCCTTGTTTGTGCCAAAACAGAACTGCAGCTTTATTCCCCCCACCCCCCAAAAGAACAGGCAAATGACACATTTTGCTAACAAACTATCAGTGAAATGCTAAAAGTGCTATCAAATGAACTGTGCCTGAAACATGTCTACAGATTTAACACAGAACCTTCCATTTTAAGTTATTGCCAATCATGTGTACTTGTGGCCAGCACTCCCCTAGAGGTATGTACGGTCCATCCTAGAAGGCTAACACCCCTGTGTCATTGAGAATATAGGACATTTACCATTTCATAAAAGTAACAAAAGAAGACTGTACACAGAAAAAAAACATTTGTAACACCAGTTCTGATGACAGTTAATAAGGCTGTGCATCTGAGAAAGTGAAATGCCCTAACAAACATGCCCATCAGTACACATCTAAGAAATGTATACAGATAAAAATAGTATTTGTTAATGCAAATATATATTAACAGATTTTTCTTAATGACATTTCAGCATATGCAGTATATAACTGAAAAATGCAAGCATACCTTCTCAAGGACAGTAGTCTTCTGTGTAGATGTATCCCAAAGTAATATTATCTTCTGTGTTATCCACAAAAACAAGTCTCTTCACCTCCAGGTTCCTTTTCTATGGTGTAGATTCAGGGATGTCAGCCAGGTTAGACTTGCAAAGTATAGAAGTAATTGTATCAAGGTTTTAAATGCAAGTAAGCAGCACACTTTTCACAGTTTCAGTTCAGTAACATCCAACCTCTCCTTCATTTCTTGACAACTGGATATTGTTGCCATTTAATATCCTCACACATTTTAAGAACAGTGATACAGAATGCTTTACAGACTGCACGTCTCAGATTAGTGCTCAGATAAGACGAGAATGAGCAACAGAGAGAGAGATAAGACATAGCCGCATTTTTGCAAACAATAATAATAAATGGTTGTGTGATTATTCGGTGCACTACATTTGAAATTAATACATGTACAAACAATTGTCATGTTTTGTTAGTACTGTGGATGATGATGCAGTTGGTTGTATGCAGAATTAATACAGTTCTCTGCTGCAAAGCTCTTTGTGTGACACCATTACTATGTTCTGATGGTGCATTAAAGTAAGAGTTCAAATCCAGACCCGTGTAAAAGGTGTCTCATGTGTACCAGGAAAAATTTTGTAGTGTTTGTTTCATAGATTGCGTTTCTTCATTCCAACTAATTTTTCCTTTTTATTTTATTATTTTTATGCCAGTGTTTGCATGGTGAGTGGCTTAGCGCAAACAAGGGAAACTGAGAAACACAATGAATGACAGGTTTAGCTGTGCTTATCTCGTGTGTGTTGTGCTTAGCAGTGGCCCACACAGGAGGCAGACAGAACATCTGCAGACAGGGTGTCGACAGTGTAAAGATCAAAAAGGGTACACTGTTACTTTTTCTTTCTATCGCGCAACACCGCTAAGCAACTTTACACAGCAGTTAGCAAGATTCCCCAACACTTGCAGCCATCAAACACCTGCAGACAGGATGCAGTAAATAACTGACAATGAATACATTCTATTAATTCTGTTGGGCACTGCACAAACACATTAAGCAGTGTTGTGCAGTAGTTAACACACAAAACATAAGAATGAATAAGGAATTATGCAGCTGTCATTTAACTATTCCTGTGGCAGCAGGTGTAAGTGTAGGGCTGTAATACAGATGGTCCTGGGTTCAAATACAGGAAGTACAACATATTTCTACTGTTGTGACAGTTCATTTGATAGCAATGAACAGGAAAAATATACAAGTGTTAGTTCAACATTCTTGTGGTGATGGGTGCAAATGTAGGGCTGCCATACACATGTTCCTGGGTTCCAGTATAGGACATTCCAGACATTTTTTTTGTTGTTGTTCCATTTCACATTATATTCAATCCCACATAATACTTTAGTTAGTGGAGCTTATATGAATTATATATATGAGGAATGAGACACCCTTGTGTTTTCACATGTATTACTAAGGGTATAATGTCTACTAATATTTCTGTAAGTATAATTATCTGGACTTGTATGGCCTTCACCCTTAAATAAGACACACACACACAAATGAATCCGTATACAAGAACCTTGATAGGTCCCACGCATATATGGTTAACACCTCAACCTGTCAGCTGTATTTATGAATAATTCATGACCATGTCTGAGCAGCACGTCTTCTATGGCAAAGATCGAAAATCACTGTTTTAGAAGAAAATGTCCCTTATATATAGTTTTCAATCCTGCACTTTAAAATCAATTTTATCAGTTTATAAAGCCAAGATAAAAATGTGTCACATCATGAAATGTATGCCCCCCCCCATGCATGTCTGCAAAGTTAACTCACCAAACAGTTACCTTCCAGTTTTAAAAATTTATTTCCAATATATAGCAGCAAGCACTCCTCAAACTAATGTCAAGTGTCAGATTAACCTTACAGTTTCAAAAACTGCTTTCCTCCCTGCTTGGCAGTGTTGCTTAACATCACTCAAATGCAGTTGGCATAATTTCTCGGATTTGTGCACTGCCAATAAATGCGATAACCGGAATTGGCAGGAAATCGTTAGTTGCCATTGCTTTACATTTGGTATTAGACATATCTGGAATTAGAGGGGAAGGTGCCCAGTTTAGGGCACAGAAATGGTGTTCAGGAGTCCAGGATATTTACTGGACTCCTGGTAAAGCACCACAGCCAAAGCTTCTGCAGAGGGACTATTCTGGCTCCCAGTACAAGTCTGAGGCTTAAAGTAGTTGGCTAATGCTGTTTCTGGTGGGACTGGTATTCCATGCACTGAAGAACAGTGTAGGCATGACTTCATTGACCTACAGAGGCAAAAGAGGGACATGCTGAGCCAGTGGTTGATTGAATTTCAAACAGGTGACTTCTCACAGTTGTCTAAGTATGCTAATAAAGAGAATTTTTAATATATCTAAAGCTAAGTATAGGCAAGACTGGTATACATAATGCTCTTCTGTTCTTTTCTTTTCACTGCTAATGAAGTTATAGTGTTGAATCATTAGGCTCATGCTGAATGTCTAAAGAGACTGAAGGAAGCAAGTGGTATGTCTGCAGCACAACAGAAGTATTATTGTAGTTTTAAAAGTTAATGATAGACATTTTTGGTATTCTATACAGTAGTAACAAAACTACCATGCATATCCTAACTGCAAAAGCAAGTATGCATGCATGCATACATCTGTAGCCCAAATCAACTCTAGCAATCAAGTGTAAGACTGTAGTCAGAGCTTGTGAGTTTAAATATCAAGACCAGCAATTATACAGCAATGCATTTCCTTCATAATATTATATAAATTAAAGTCTGTACATGTGGCATACATGCCCTGATGTTAACTGTGATCAGTATACTTGGACCAAGCATATGTGCAATAGATGCACATTCCAAGGATTATTTTAAGCAATCTGTAGCTATAGTTTGCAGTTGATAGAATGCATACTTAAATATAATAGTTCAGATAAAATAGTTGTATAATTGTGATAGTGCATTGCATGTCACACATTATGGTACTAATTTTATCTCTTTTTTTTTTTTCCCCCTCACCCCAACCCTTATCTGTTTTATTTGTTTGCTATTATGTGTCATCAAAATGTCTCTATGTCATCCACGTGTAATAAATCACTAAATGCTTCACAACACAGTGAGATAGGCCAGACCCAATGGGTCAGCCTGCCTCTGTTCCACCAACTCCAGCACATCTGGGACCTAACTTGGCAGCACTGCCTATGCTGCCCCTGTACTATCAGCACCCTCACCTAGCACTTCCCTGGCAGGTGGTGCTGTGGTACCATTCAGGAGTAGTGGTGGAGATGGGGATTTCTTCACCCACCAGGAGATGCCAGGGTTGGTGTGAAGAGTTGTGCACCTACACTGGATGGACAGGCTGCTCTCGCTCATAGTACAAAGGAGGAGAAAAACTCAAAGCACTCTAGGGCCCAGTGGAGTAAGGGGACAGTTGATGACAGCCCTGTGGGTGAGTTCTAGATTCTCACTGTCTCCATGTTTGGTGGACATGAGCTTGCATTGTTTCCTCCCTCACCCCAATCATGGTGTCCCTCACCATTTCTGTGTCTTGTCTTGCTTGAACTTGTATCTTCATCTATCCAACTTACCTGATCCAGAAATACCAGTGTCCCTTACTCAGCATTTCTCTCTTACTGAATCAAAAAAGAAAAAAAAAAATAGGCACGTGTCCCATACATACCTCTGCATTCCACACGTCTTCTTGACACACTTGAATTGGTCCAGTTGGCTATACAACATGACTGCATTGTTGTCATCCTACTTTGTGGAGGATGGGCAGCAAAACAAAAGGAGGTGGAGTTGCAATATATATAAAAGACATACACATCTCTAGGCTGGTCAAATAGTATGATGCACAGTAAATACTCCAGGTGCAGTTAACAATTGACAAGACCCCTATTAAAATTATAGCTAGCTACAGCCCTCCAACTCTGACTCGAGATACCCACTCCACCTATCTGGACCTCTTTGAATCTATCAAGATTCAACCCTTTCCTGGAAGAAATACTCATGCCAAAACACAAATGCCCAGAGAATCCTTGATTTCGTCAATGCAAATGCCTTGGACCAGTTGGTTGACACCCCCACAAGAGGTGAAAATATTTTGGACTTGGTATTAACCAACATGAGTAACCACTGCAGCATCCCTACAGTGTCATCATCCCTGGTAAGATCCGACCACAAAGCAGTCACTTTCAAAGTCACCATCTCCCCCGACCTCCCCCAGCTAGGGTCACGCAAAAAATAATTCTCCAAAGTTGATTACAATCTCCTGAGAGAAGGTATAAACAGCTTCATAGCCCCCTCCCCCTCCACCGAAACTGGCACATATGTCCAAACTTACACCAAAGTACTATATGAATGTTTATATACCTGCATGGACTCAGGAATACCAGACAGGATGAAATCTTCCTCCTCAAGGAAGAGTAAATACTGTCTGGTGGACATGTACAATAAATAAACTCTATAATAAAAGGAAAAAAAAATGCTGTCCAGGACCAAGAAGGCGTAGGTGTCTAATTGGAAGCAATCTCTCCTTACCCTGAACAAGCAAATAAGAGCACTAGTGAAATCCTCCAAAGCAAACTGAGTCCAAACTGGACACATCTACTAAAGACAATCATAAGGCTACACATATGTCCCCAATCTCAAGGGAAGTACCCATATCTGCTCAGAACTGGTGGTCACATACACAAACCACGTAGATATAGCCAACCTGCTGGCAAGACAGGTTCAGTGAAAACTTCACTCCTGTGTCCCCCCATCAGTAAAACAGGACATCCACAGTACCTGCTCCCCTCCCCTTATCTCTAGGGAGCAAGTCATCACTGCCTTCTCAAAGGCAAAAAATACAGCCTTCTTAGGAATAACATCCCAGGCTGCATCCTACATGAACTCAGGCAGGAACTTGCAGCACCATTAGGCACCCTATTCAATCAAAGCCTGAGTACCACCTTCATCCCAGCTGAGTGGAGGACAGCTACTCTCATCCCTTTGCACAAAGGTGGAGCATCCACCGATCCAGGAAATCAGCCTAAGTAGTCTGATCTGCAAGGCCATGGAGCGGATTATCATGGACCTCATTAACAAGGACATTGGCAACCTCCAAACACTTGATCATACACAGTTTGATTTTGTCAAGGGGAGCTCATGCCTGTTAAATTTGGTCAACTTCTTTGAGACAGTCGCCAGGACTATAGACGAGAGGAAAACTGTGCACACTGCCTACCTTGATCTAGCTAAAGCCTTTGACACTATTTTCCACTCGGGTATAATAGATAAACTCTCTTAGCTAGGCATCAATCCATATGTAACCAGATGGGTAGCAGACTGGCTCACTGATAAAACCAACCTAGTCAAAATAGGGGAAGCCACCTCAAGTAGTAGACCCAATATGAGCAATGTACCCACGGATCGGTCTTGGGGCCTCTGCTGTTTGGGATATACGTCTCAGAGGTGCAGGCCAAATCTAGTGGGCTATGGCTGACCAAGGTTGCAGGTGACTGCAAGCTGGGAACTGTCATCAATTCCCCTAGTGATGTGGACATCCTCCAAGAGGGTCTCACCCAAACAAATAACTGGTGCCAGAAACATGGCCTGAAACTGAATGCCAAAAAATGCATCATCATCCCTTTTGGGGAGAATGATATCCCCACAAATTGTCACATTGATAATAAGGCACTAAGCACTCAATCAGTCATGAGGGACTTGGGAACCCAGGTTGATAGCAAACTGACTTTTGACCACCATATTGCCTCCGTTGTACAGAAAGCTTTCTACATGGCCCACTCATTAGTAAGGGTATCACATCCAGGACAAGGTGGTCATAAGATCCCTGTATTCTTCTCTTATAAGACTGATTATTGAATACAATGCCCTTTTTGGCATGTACCTCACAAACCACATGCAGCAGCTGGAAAGACTAAAGAGATTCCTCACCCGGAGAATTCAGGACCTCAAGCATCTACCGTACACAGGTAGGCTAAAAGCCCTGTTCCTCTCCTTGGTCTTCTACAGACTCCTCAGAGGTGACCTCTGTCTGGCATACAAAGCAGTCTCAGACCCCGCCTTGATGGGACTGCTGTATGTATCCGCAAGTCAAGCTCCACTCGAGTAACCCACACGTGATACCTCAACCTGGTCTTTGACATCAGTAGGACTTGTTGGCAGGACAGATTTGTGCCCCAGAGACTCACCCTTTTGTGGAATAGACTCCCTCTCCATGTAAAGCAAAGTACCTCATTAAACCTTTTTAAGCCCAACCCGGATGGGGAACAGAAAATAACACCCCTCTGGGATTCCACCTATACCCCTGCTGAACAATGGCATAGGGTGCTGACTTGTTGGAACATGGGTTAAATGCATAGTTTATAGCATGGTTCTTTCCTACCTCCCTCCTGCACATACCTGTATTTCTTTCCCTTTGTTCTTCCCCCTGCTTGCTCCCCATTTCACCACTTTCCTGTCTACCTCATTTTAAGGGCAAAGTGCACCAATGCCAAGCAGTGGTAAATAGTTCTTCTGTGGTGTGATTTACCTCCACTCACTGATGTTTAAACACATTGCACTAAAGTAAAACATTATAACACAAGGTAAATGTAGTATAAGCATAATTTCATTGCATTATCACTACTTATTTAAATGTTTTACATACACATGGATTCGAAGTATCATCTGGGCTCAAAAAGAAATGTGTCAATGCATTTGCACCTTCTACCACACAGTCAGCTAAGCAGCAGCTGTTTTTCATACACTCAATACTAACTTTTATAATTTTAGCAATGAGACTCGCATTTGCACACTGCTTAATTGTGCAGAAAGAGAGAAAGCAGTAGAAATGTGTATCTTGCATGCACAAACCCACTGCTTGCCATTGCAGTATGCAAGTGAAATATTAGAATGTATTATTCTGTTTACTGTCCATTTAGTCTCCACAGGTTCATGGGTAGGTACTAGGCTATCGGCCCAAGGGCCTAAATAGGCCTAGCCAACAAGGTTCCCTGGCTTACGCCACTCAAGAAAGTTAATTTCCAGTGCCCCTATCCAGCAGAGCCACAGAAGTGATCCCCGGGGTGTATTTCCTATTTTCCATCCAGTCATCAAGATTTTTCTTGAAGAGTGCTAATGATGAACTTTGCTTGACATAGATGGGTAGCTTGTTCCAGAGTATAGGAAGTCTCTGGGACAGGAATCTATCCCTCCAGCATGTCCTGTTTATTGTGGTGACAAGGTTTAGGTCCCTAGAGTATGTAGGTCAGAGGGATTGGGATTTCTTAAGGTGTAGCATGTCCAACAGCTCTGGATTTAACATAGCTTTATATGTTAGGCAGATATCTCCTCAGAGTAGACGATATGCTACAGAGTAAAGCTGGAGTCTTTTGAGACGGTCAGTATAGGGCATCTGTTTGAGGCCAGTAATCCTCTTTGTGCAGTACTTCTGTGGCCTTTCCAGCTGCTGCAGATGTCTTTTGAGGTACTTTCCAAAAGGGGCATTGTACTCTATAATGGGTCTGAGTGCCGAGTAGAGTGGAACAATGACCTCTTTTTTCCTGGATGAGAACCCTTTTGTGATGAGGTGTGCCACATAGAAGGATTTCCTGACTACTGTGGCGATGTGATTATCAAAGAAGTGACTACTGTCCACCTGGGTCCCAAGTTCTCTTATCACACATATGGCGTTAAGTAGACTGCCATTTATATGGTAGTTCATGGGTACAGAGTTTTTACCAAAGGGGATGACAGTGCACTTTTTGGCATTGAGCTTGAGGCTATGCCTCTGACACCAGGCATCTGTCTCAGTGAGGCCCTTCTGTAGGATGTCCACATCATTTAGGGACTTGACCATGACTTGAAATTACATGTGGAAAAATAGCAAAATGAAGGCCCTAAGAATATGTCATATATTTGCAATGCAGCCATGTGTTACCTCCCCACATGCACTGCAACCCTAGTTTCTCAGTACTTGTTCAGAAATATATTGAATACACTACATAAATTAATAAGAAATGTGTGATATACCAAGCCCAGCTTTAGAATGAAAGTATGCATTCAGATTTTCAAATACTTGTAATGTGGATGCCATTTTTGTATACAGTTTGTAAAGTTGTCTCTTAAACTATGCCTGCACATTAGAACATATTACTAATTGTTAACTCATCAGTCTGGTAACATGCAGAACTTGAACTATCTTGACAGTTGCACATGCCTACACATCCATTTCATCTAGGCCTCCCAGGATCTTCTCTCCAACGTCCAGTGCTGGTGTCATCCACCATAAGTTGTCCTGCAGCATTGTAAGAGTCAGACTTATGCTGTGATACTTGCTTAAAGTACTGTGTTCTCCAGTCTGTGTATTTAAGTAGGGGTTCTGTTCTCACTGTAGTCAACTGGAGTGTGTTTGTGCCTTTGCTTGACATTACAGATTGCATTTTACACCAGCATGTAAGACCCTGCTATAAGCATCATCTCCCCACAGACTCTGCTGATGTAATCTGCTATAAAGTGTTGTCTGACAATCTTCACATCAGACTTTAGCTGTGGCTGTTGCTTTAAATACATAGTTCTCTTGTTGTGGTTATGTAGGGGTTCTGTTCTCACTGCAGTGAAATAGTGTGTGTGTGTGTCTTAGCTTGACATTACAGAGTGCATTTTACACCAGCATGTGGGACACTTCTATTGGCATTTTTTCCTCACCCGACTCTGCTGATGTCATATGCTATTGCTGATTTGTGGATGTGCAGTATTCCCACCAGGACAGGGTCAGAGACTGGCCTGGAGGCTAAGCACAAGTCACCTCATCCTAAATGATACAGGTTACAGTGATAGGGCTTTCTGTCTATCTACATACATCATGGCGTGGTTTGTAGGCCCTGTATTTTCTTGGTGAGAAACCCCTGTGGTCTGTCCTGCTGAAGGTGTCTGGTGCAGTACTTACAATAGAGAGCATTATACTCTTAGTCCTCTGGTGATATTCCATTACAGTGCTGTTATATAATCATCAGATCTGAATACAATGGTTGGACATGAGGTACCCAACATAGCCTTTCAGACCACTGTGGACACTTGGTGGTTGAAGTTCAGATTGCTATCTACATGTGTTCCTAGGTCTTGCACCACTGGGTTTTAGCATAGGGGGAGTGTTGTCAGTGCTGTAATTAGCAGGGAATTTCACTTTGCAGAAGGCCAAAATAAACACACATTTTTGCATTTATTCGTAGACCATGTGACTTTAGCACCAATCATCTGTCTGTGTTAGCCCCTCCTGTAGAATGTTATCATTGGTGGACTTGGCGATGCACCCAATATGCAAGACTCAGCAACCTTGGTAAGCCAAAGGCTTGAATACTTTAGCCTGGATTGTCGAGAAATACATTAGAATCCGTACAGGGCCAAGCATAGATCTGTAGGGTACACCAATGTCGTAATCTCTAATGGTAGACGCTGATTTACAAACTTTCACAGTATGTGTTCTGTCGGTGAGCTAATTGATTAACCATATAGTAATGTAAGGCTTAATCCTCACCTGGGAGAGTTTCCCCAATGATACCTGAGTGGGGGATTGTGTCAAAACCCTAAGCCAGGTCAAGATAGGCAGTATGCACTGCCTTACCTTCATCCAGGCCTATTACACAGAATCAGTGGACTGTGACAACATCACAGAATGCCTATAGTGTGACTCAGCACATATACCTTCCTGACATGGTTGAATAAATGCTTCAGCAAACACTCCACATGGACTCTGTTCCCGTAGAAGGGTGCACATCAATATGCATTCATCTGATTTTGGGGGGGGGGGCAGTACCTGAAGCTGCATGTATAGACATATCCTGAGTCTCCTGAGCTGTGATGTAGACCAACATGTCATCATGGACCTTTTCTAAATGGACACTAGTAATATCCCGGCTGTGTGCAACAGACCTGTATGAGTTATTACTGTTACATCTGTTAGATGCCCTCAGAGGTCATTGAGGGCATGCATGATGACAACACTATCATTCTGTGGAGCTTGACCAAGGCATCTGACACAAACACACACACTGAGGTATTCACTCAGCACTTAGATGTGGCCATAAATGCCTATATCACCAACTGGGAAGACCAGTGGATCACAAACATGGCATCTAAATAAGTTGAAATGTGTGAAGTGACCTATATGCCAGGTCCAGTGATCAGGTCTGTACATCAGGGCTAACTGCTAAGCCATTTACTGTCCTTTATTTAAGTCACAGACATCACAGATAACATTTACATCCTATGTCCAAACAGCTGTCTGAAGGACTGTGATATTAGCATAATACAGTATCAACACAAACCACAGATTACTGCTACAGCTATGACAACTCTTGTGATGAAACAAAAACATTGGGGGAGGGGGATTTGTTGCATTATGAAAACAAATGCACAACCTAAGAATAATGTCGACTTCACACCTTATAAGCAGACCAACTGGTATGTGACATGCGTCCTTGGGTAGATGGTATGTGGAAAGTCCACCAGCATCTGTCCACAATGCTTATTCCCTTTTATGTAACACAACTACTGAGTATGTGAAGGACATCCACATCAAAGGCCATAATACCTCCATAGTTCACAGCCATCATCACACCAATAATTGAGTACAATGCACTGTTATTCATGGACCTCCCTATATATCTTCCAATAATGTGTAACTGAAGTGTACCACCTTTGCCACACTGAACTGCCATACATCTTATTTGACATACCTAGGTATTCTTTTTATTGCATAAACATTACTGTCTGATAGTGAGGAACACCCTTCAAGGTGTTACACCAGGTGTGTCATGTGTGATACCTGTTCTGGTGATGCACACAGTACATACATAGATGTTTGATAACATTGATGGCATGGGTTATATTTGTGACAGTCTGGATTGTGCCTTATATATATCCGCCATAATGCACACCAGTCAACTAGCCTGTAGTGATCCTAATGTCACATACAGGTTTAGCAGTGCCCTTCCTAACACCTCCAGCAGATGTTGCGGTGTCAGGATGATGTGCTTGATTAATCTCATAGATGGCCAACATATCATAATTGTTGTACAGGGGTGTTTGTGCATAACCATCTATGATCAGTCAGAATCACATATGTTGTGTCACAGACATGGGATTACTGGTAGTATTATTCTGATATTGCCCATGATTGTGCATGCTTCTTTTATTGTTGTCCATGAACCTGTAATTGTGTACCACTTGTTGGAGACCTCTGCTGACATTATACACATATTCAGGCAAATCAATTTGCACATCTTCACAATTTGCACCCAACCCCAGTTGTATATAACATCCCTGATAGATGTCCTGTGCATTGTTCATGTAAGGATGCTTATCTCCCAGACATCCTCTCCACTGTTATGTCACCTTGTGTGACAGTCGCATAATATACATTTTCAATGTGCAGTCTGTACTGTACCATATTGATATGTGATTAATGCACCTGCTACAACTGTCTTCCATTGGAATGCTCTTATTGGCTGTACATTAGTATGTTTCACATGTCCACTTTTCCTGTGTTCATTCCCACAATTCATCTGTGTGTGCCTATTCAGTGCACACACTTCAACTGACTGTTTATTTAAAATGGCAGTCCATGTACTCTCACAGATCATTTGCACGACTTTTGTACAGAATACCTGGAATGGGAGTTCACAATACTCTGCACTGCATACACTGTCCTGTATTGTGTTTGGATCATATGCATTACTATATGTTAAACTCTGGTAATCATTGTGGCATTCCATGCAATCCTGCCATCCTAGTTTGCACTGCGGCACACAGGATTGCTATCCGTCTTGCTTTACATGGGTTCCTGGATGGCAACACTGTTGTCAGCCACAAAACTGTGTTTGTTTACATTTAAACAAGGTACATGATATGAATATGTAATTAGTGCTGCCGCTCACCACACATCATTGTGCAAATACATAAACTCCATGTAGGCTTTGGACGAAGCCTAGACAGAGTTTGTTGAATCACAGGGGACTTGTAAATTGCATGTTATGTTGTAAAACCATTTTGTGTAGTGCAGTAAGGGGTACTTTCAATGACTGTGTGTGTGTGTGTGTGTGTGTGTGTGTGTGTGTGTGTGTGTGTGTGTGTGTGTGTGTGTGTGTGTGAGGGGTTTTATCTGTGGCTTATGTATATGTTAAAATGTTAAAGCAAGTAAGTACTTTTTAGCTGTAGGATGTACAGCTTTTATACTGTAACAAGATAAGAAAAGGCTGGTTAGAATCAACCTAAAGTTAATATAATGTGATCTTGGGTTGCTGGGGTGGAGAGTAGAGTGTAAACATATGTTGGCATATATATATATATATATATATATATATATATATATATATATATATAAAATTAAGATAGTAATTTCATGATTTTACAAGGGTGGATGTCTAAGTTAATGTTCTTGATTAAAGCTATAGATATTTTTTCAAACAAATATGCTTGGAAAATAAGGCAACATTGTGAAAGGCATGGAAAATGGTAGTTTTTGCATCTGCAAAGTTACTAGCTTGTTTTATTTTCAATTACCATAAATCAATAAATCAAAGTGGAAAGGGGTGATGGTGAATCAGTAGGGACATTTGAGAAATAAGGAGATTGTGGATGCATATCCTTAAGGAGAACAAGGACCATACAGAAAATTATATTCATAAAGTTGCAGAAAGTTTTCTAAGAACTAAACCAACATGGAGATGGAGAAATGAGATTTTGCCAATAGGGATGACTGCAAGTATTGATATAGAACATAGACAAGAGGGTGGTGAATGTACTGGAGACAATTAGCAAGGAAACAAAGGTATTAGAAGTAAATAAGATAGCGAAAGGTAATAGAATGGGATGAGGACATGCAGAAGTTTGGATTGCAGGTTAGAGACTGCCTTCCATACTAGTGATTAATATCAGAGTATAGACAAGAGAAAAGGATAGAGTTGTAATAAAAGAGTTTTTAGTAGAATCTAAAATGGAAGCTGCTTTTAAAAAATGGATAATTAGTAGAGCATATAAAATATTACAAGATAACTATGAAAATCAGAGGAGGCCAGAAAAGATTGGAAAGCGAGAAGGGAAAAGCAATTTATAGAGTAACAATGGGGGGACTTCTGTATGGCTCCTGAGTATGCAAAGAAGTCCAGAAGGTTTAGAATTTTTGCTTGGAAGTGTTTGCATACCAGAAGCAGACATCAGAGAATTATTCCTCAGGTGGATGGCACAAGATGGAGGTGGATGGTAAAGAGAAAAGTATCTGCAAACATATCTTTTAACACTTAAGACATAGACAAGCACACATTTATATAAAAGAAAACAAACCACGTTAACATGTTCACAGTTACAAACATTGCACATCACATATATTCCTTTATACAATTGTCATCAATCCAACATTACATGAATTGCTCAATTCCCACCTTCCATTAAGCTTCAGTCTTCCTCCAAAACATTGTTCTGCATATATTGTTCCCACAATTTCCTTTTTTTCTATATAATTTGCTCCTGCCTTTTTCTAAAGATCTCACTCCTTCTTTTATCTCTTTTACAATATTCATTACATCAAATATAGTTGGTTTAGATTCGTTTAGTTTAGTTTATTTGGCTATGTGTCAAACATGTCCAGCATATTACGTTGGTAAGACCGAGAGACGGTTGCAGGACAGAATATACGAATATTATTACCAAATATCAACACAAAATTGTAATAATGCCCTTTATAAACACTCAGAGGAATGTGTTAACAACTTTAAAGGTTTCTTTTTTTTCTATTTTACAGAAAGTAAAACAGAACTCCAGGGGAGGTGATTTTAAAAATTACATTCAAGTAAGAGAAACAAACTGGCAAATAAAGTTGCAAGCCTGTCTCGGTCCAGGCTTGAATGAAACTATATCTGTTAAACCGATTTTGGTTAGTAAAGCATCTAATATTTAAATGTTGATTATTTATTAAATGAAAGATATTTTAAACATAATACAATTTATATATATATATATATATATATATATATATATATATATATATATATATATATATATATATATATATATATATATATATATATATTTTAATGTAGTTAAGGAAGGAATGTTTTTAAGTAAAAATTGTATTTTTAAACATAAAGATGGTATAGGTGACATAGAATCAGTTACTTATTAAGGGGTATGAATACTACAAAAAGGAAGTGATGTATGATTCTGATGAAATCTCCGTTAAGGAGAAGAAAGCGCTCAATCCATGAGTACATTTGTTCGTTCACTTCTTCATTTTTTGGATTATTAAATTGAGTATTTTTCATAATTATTGGTTGTTAGCCGTTTTTTCCTGGTGAAGAAAAGGAGTTTTAGCGTTCTGCTGGCAGTGTAGTTTGGTATTGAGATAGTTGGTTTAGACTTTGATTTCCATTTTTTTTTTTTTTTTGGTAACCACCAGAAAAAAAAAATAATTTCTTTAGTTATACCCATTTGCTCATCCAATATTTCTGACATGTCTGTAGGGTATGTTTTGTCTGTCAATTCACTACAATCCCAAAGCATATGTTCCTAGTTACTTCTTTCTTCCACATTGCACCACCATCTGTTGCCATCTGCTTGAGGAAAAAGACTCCAATG
Source organism: Protopterus annectens (assembly GCF_019279795.1). Taxonomy (NCBI): domain Eukaryota; kingdom Metazoa; phylum Chordata; order Ceratodontiformes; family Protopteridae; genus Protopterus; species Protopterus annectens. The sequence continues at coordinate 203,307,984 of NC_056738.1, forward strand.
CAAGCACTCCCAAGCAAAAATCCTAAATCTTCTAGACTTTGTTGCATATTTGGGAGACACACATTTGTCCTCTTATTGTTTCCCTGTGAATTGCTTATCCAGTCTTTCTTCCCAAACTTTTCTGACCTCCTCTAGCTGATTCCTTTAGCTATAATGCAATACCTTATGTGCCCTACTAATTATCCCTTTTATAATATTGGGTTCTGTTCTAGATTTAACTAAAAGCTCTACCAGAGCAGGTCTTTCACTTAGGATTCCAGTATTCCTTTTTCTTTGCTTATACTCTGATATCAATACCTGATAGAGACGTCCGTCTCGAGCCTGCAATACAGATGTATTCTTTGCCTCTTCCCATTCTTTTACCTTTCCTTCTCTACTAAATTGCTTCACATACCTTGGTTCCTTTGCCAGTTTTCTTCAATAAATTCCATCCCCCCTCTAGCCTATTCTCTGTACCCAAAATTGCAATAATCCCTATTATCAAAATATCCTTTCTCCATTTTCGTGTGGCTTCGTTCTTAGAATACTTTCTGCTAGTTTATGAAAATAGTATTCTGTATGGCTGTTATTTCTCCTTCAGTATCGGCATCCTTTTATTTATTTTACATTTGTTTACCAAGAATGTCTGACTGGGCCAGTGGCCCTTTTTCAGCGGATGACTGGGGAGAAAATCTCCAATCAAAAAGTAAAAAAAAAATTACAAAAAGAGATAATGTTTAACAATAAAGGGTATCCTTATATATAAAGAATGTAGTTTACAATAAAATACAGAATAGATAGCAAACAATTGAAAATGCATGATGTGCTAGTCAAGTATATGATCATATTAATAAACTTAACAGTAGAAAAACTGAAGAAAAAAATCACCTGAAATATAGTTGTAGACAAAGAGCGATACAAGATATGAGTGAGCAGGGAAGAAAAGAAATAAAATTATAACGTGGCTTAGTCTAAAATAGACTGTGATAGAAAGTTATATTCAGAAAGAGATAATGTTTCAGAGATGTATTTTAGCCTGGTTTGGTACAGGAGCAAAGCCAGTTGTTAAGATATTCCTTTAGTAGATATTTGAATTTGAAATTGTTGGTAGTATTAAGGATTGCTTGTCGTAGGGAATTACATAATGCGGATACATGTTTTCAAAACAGGGAATTCTTATTTCTATTTCTATTAATAATTTTGAATTATTCATATTTCTTGAATTTACCCCAATTTCATCATCATCCCTTTCCACTTTAAATTATAGCTTTCTGCTTGTATTACATATATGAGCCTTAAATGTCTTTCTAAAATATCCCTTCAAATGAGGTAATCATAAACCACCTCATTCTGTTTCAAGGATCAGCTTATCCCACTTGACCATGGTCCTCATCTCCTCACAGACAAAATCCTTCTATTTATTAATTACTGTCCACAACTTCTTATCTGGTTGACCGAAATATGCCTGTCCTGTATTTAAAATTAATGGACTAAAAGCATTTTCACTGCTTGTATCTTGCTATCCATATCCATTAACAACAGCATCCAGTTTCTCAGTTTATGTATTATGTTTTGTTTAATCTCTTCTCATATATGCTTAGCTGCCATAACAGAACCCTTTTAAACCCATACTCCTAAATACTTAATTTTATCATATCTCCAAAAATATGTTTATTGCTGAGCCAGTTCATGTGCGGGTACATAGTTTACAGTTATAGCCTTTGTTTTATCTTCGTTAATTTTATATGCCAAAAAAAAAAAATCTCAGAATGTTCTACAACACTGAGTTGTCCTTTCTGGTTTTATCAGGTGCAAAATAATATCATCTGCAAATAAAGCCAACTTTTTTGATTACCATATCAATAATAACCTTGATTTTCAGAGTCCCTTTTTCTTTTTGCCAATGGCACTACATATAACACATTTAACAAAGGGGGAAGAGGAACCCCTGCTTCTATTCAAACACAACTTGACAGAGAGGAACCCTGACACTTTAATTTTTGCCTCCAATCCCACATATATTCTCCTAATAAAGCTTATTATTTATCAGGAAATGCAAACACTTCCATTGCCCTACTCATAAAATCCTAACTTACTCTGTCAAATACTTTCTCACCATCAAGACCCACCAAGAACAGGGGTATTTTCTTACATTTTGCTTCCCTCTAGATCATCTTTGTTCTCTTAGCATTGTCAAATGTTTACCTCCCCTCCACAAAACCACATTTTTCCATATCTATCTATTTTGGCAACACCTTTGCCCCTTTTTTTTTTAGCTATTATAGACCTATCAATTTTGGCAACACCTTAGCCATTCTTTTAGCCATTATAGACATAAACACTTGTAGCCATGATTTAAAATTTAAATGTGCCTATATGAACCTGGGTGTGATGGGTCTTTATCGTCTTTAGGTATGACAGCCACCACAGCTTTCTTCCAGGATGTTGGTGATTCCCCTCCTTTTAAAGTACTATTAATCAAAACCTTCCCAATCTTTATAACTTCCTTCCCTCCTAGCTTCCAAACTTCCATAAGAATACCATCTATTGTTGGAGACTTTCCTGCAAAGTGATTATATGTCACCATTTTTATCTCATCTCCCCCTGTCTTAACTGTTAATTGTTGAGCTTCATCCAACCTCTAATGCTTAAGTTTTTCATAAATATTTCCATTTGTGTATTTTCTTGATTTCCACATTCCTCTGCTTTATGTGATTTTTCATAAAATTTCTGAAATATATACCTCTACAGGATCTCTGGTTATTTTTCTTGTTATAGGTCCCTACATTTTGGCAATAACATTTTTTTATTTTCCATTGCCGAAATGGATCTGCTAAAAGTTTTTGTACTCTGGAGTTATCAAAAAAATGATCTACTCACTATAATGTTCCATCATAATATTCTGTGTTGTCCATTTTCATTCTTCCTTAACTGATGGGCTCATATCTGAGACTCAGATCCAACTTGGCCAGTTTTACCAGATCATTGGATCTAAGAATTCTCAAGCTCCTCTCTTTACCCACAATGCCTCACCAACCTGGCATAACTCAGATTTTATTAAAAAGTTCACCTTTCAGTTCTATGTCAGTGTATGAACATTTAATGTGAAATTGTTCTATCTCGACGTTCATTCTTTACTGATGGGTTCGGAGCCAATCCTTCGGCTCTGAGTCCACCAATTGCAAAGCTTGAGGTCTTCAAATAGCTTGAGGCCAAGTCCCTATCCCATGATGCACCTAGTGTTACCTCAGATCTAGTTTGCCACTGCAACAGATTGGAGGTTCTGCATTAGCTTGGGCCAGTAAAACTTCTTTTTCATATATTTTTTTCTTATATTGATATTTTGATAGTTTTATAAAGCTCTTATAGCTTTTTGGTGTGTTTACCTATGTTGTATTCCCTTCCCCTTAGTGTGCTTTAAATATCTAGTTGGCCTCTTGTTTTAGGCCTAGTTTAAAGATTTTCTGCTTACTAGACTGTGTTTAGTCAGTGACCTTTTGTCACAACTTATTCTAAATAGTTAGATAACTGTATAGTCATTTAATATCTAGATAGTTATTTGATGTGTGGGTGTGACTTAGCCTTAAGTTTCTAAAGAATTACTATTAAGGATTTTTGTAGTTGACAGTAGTTTTCTGTCTGACATAATTATTGTTTAGAGTATATTTAAACACTTAGATAAAGCTTAGTGTGTTTTTTATAGCAGCTATCCTTTTTTCATTGTATAGTCTGCTCATCTTTAATATTGTGTGCTTTAGACAGACTTCATTTTCTCTCACTTTAATATTTAGATTATTAGTCTGTGTGTGTGTGAGACTTAGTTTGAATTTTTCAAGGGCTTTTGTTTGATAATTACTATTAAGGATTTTTTTTGGTAGTTGACAGTAGTTTTCTGTCTGAGATAATAATGGCTGACCAAGACAAGCATCCCAAGTCAGGCTTTAAAACGTGCCCAAAAGATGTCTGTAACCGACAGCCATGTCAATTGTGTGTACTATCTATGAGCCCTGTATTTACAGGATAGCTGCTCCATATGTCATTCCTTCTCCTCCAGAGTCCTACAGGAAATGAAAAAGGAAATTAATAGACAGAGGTTTGTTGAAACCCTCCTTCCAAGAGACTTTCAGCGACCAAGATGGAGCCAGCAAGTCCTCAAAGTCTTCTAAGGCTTCTGAGACAAAAAAAATCAAAGAAATCTTCGACTTCGGCTCCAGAGACATCAGAACCGACAGTCTTTTCTTTTCGGAGCTGATCCCCAGTCTTGGAACTGGTATCTGAAATTCCTAAGAGTTCGTTATTACAATCGGTACCACCTTCAGTCCATTCATCTCGGTCCTCTATTAGTCTTTCTGATCTGGATGTGGATCGTGTGGTGCAGAACCTGTTATAGGCACCAGCCTTTGCAAAAATTTTATCGGCTTCAACCCAAATGGCTTTGGAGCTGAAGACTCTTACACCAGCTAAAATTGTTCCTCCTCCGAACCATACTGGTCCTTCGGAGTTGGACTTGTTGATTGTGGAACCCTTGGAGCTGACGCCTGCTCCAGTGTCTTTGGCTCCATTCATTCTGACATCCTTGGTGCCGATCTAGGACTTTAGGAGCCAACACTCTCTGGTCGGGTCCAGGGAGGATAGTCGGACTGACTTGTTGGTTCCAACTCTGCACTCTCTGGGCTTCGACTTAGATGAACTTGGCTCCTACCTCTGGCTCAGAGCCCACTATTCCAGTGCCAGGGGTATCAGTGGTTTCCTCAGATCTGTCAGTTCCCTCGCATCGGAGCAGAGGTGCTTTCGATGCCATGAGGAGAGTTATGTCTCCTAAGAAATCCTCAACCTCAGGTCTGGCTTCCTCCTCCCCTAAAGTGCCTGTGTCTGCTCCTGCCTCACAGATCCTGACCAAGCGTAGAGACCAAGAGCCTCAGGAAGCTCCATTGGGTGGTCCTTGCTCTTCCAAGACATCACCAGAAGCTCCCACTGATGAGGTTCCCAAGAAGACAGTTTGTAAGAAGAAACCTGACATCTGATGCTGACTTGGATGAGTCAGAAGGGTCCCCCTCTGAAGATATCTAATTTGCTGAGATACTCAAAATCCTTAGGCAGAGGGGTGACTGGCAGTCCAAAAACCCTACTGAGGATGAGTCAGTTCTCCTGAAGGCTTTCGGGTCTCAGCCCGCCACCTCTTGGGTGTCTCCGCCCTTCGATGAGCTTATGCAGCTGGTCTCATGAACAGTTTGGGAGTCTTTGGATATGATGGAGCCTATCCCTAGGAGGCCTAATAAGTTTATATCTGCCCTCCAGGATAAATCTTTCCTGTCAAAAGGTGTGCCAGTTGATGCTATACTGGTCGGCAGCCACCAAAAAGGAAATGTCTGAAACTTCTTCGTCTATCCATCCTCCTAACAGAGACTCCGGGATCATGGATAGATATGGAAAGTGCATGTTTAATTCAGCGACCTTTGCACTCCGCTTAACTATTTAACCCATTTTACGAGACTACAAAAAGATCTCTTTAAAGAGCTGGGAGATACTCTTCAGGGTACAGTAGCTACAGGAGCTTCAGACAAAGTTCCCTCCCAGCTTGCTACTGTCAACTCCATAATGAACTCATCCATGCGTCTCATTTCATATGCAGCTGATGGAACGAGTAGGGCAGTGGGTACAGGAGTTGCTCTTAGGAGACACTCTTGGATGCACTTGTGTTCCTTTGGGAAGCCCTTCAGGTCATCCTTTGTGAACATTCCCTTTGATGGCTCATCCCTTTTCGGGCCAAAAGTTAAGGAAACTTTGACCAAGTGTGAGCAAGAGGGAAAGACTGTCTGCCGTCGGAGTCTGTTTTTCCACCTCTACTAGATCCTACCCCAAGGGTCAAAAGGGAGGAAAAATGTCATTCCGAAAAGCCCAAGGAGCCTTTCAGGACACACGCAGTCAACCCCCCCTCCAGGGGCAGAGGAGGGGCAATAATGGAAGACACCTCCCTCGCAGCAGAGGGGGTCCGGAAAACCAGGGAGACAGAAATCACTTCTTTGGGAAGCCCTACCAGTGCTCCTGCAAGCCGGCCTGACTGTCCTGCTCTGGAGGCAGTCGGGGGTCACTTATCTTTGTACCCAGACGCCTGCCTCAAAATAACAAAAGACAGCTGGGTACAAAGTATCATTTCCAGAGGATACTTCATCCCATTCACCACACCCCCTTCACCGACAATAAAAATCCCGGACGTTCCACCCAATTACAGGAAACAAGCAACAGTAGAGGTCTAAACGTTGCTAAGAAAAAGTCATCCAACCAGTCCCAGCAAACCAGAAAGGATCCAGAACTTACTCAAGATTCTTTTTAGTTCCAAAAAAGACAGGGGACTGGAGCCCCATATTGAACCTCAGCAGACTGAACAAATCTGTAAAGAAAGAGAAGTTCCGGATGGTCACGCTTCAGTTAATACTTCCCTTCATAGGGAAAGACACTTGGATGTGCTCGATAGATCTTCAGGATGCATACTACCACATAAAAATGGCCAGGCCATCCAGGGATCATCTGCACTTCTGGCTGGGAGGCACTTATTACCAGTTTTGAGCCCTGCCCTTTGGTCTCACTATAGCCCCCAGAGTGTTCACCAAATGCATGGCAGTGGTCATGGCTCACCTGAGGAGTTTAGGATTCCAGGTGTTTCCATACCTAGACGATTGGCTCCTTACCACCACCACCAGGTACCATCTCATTCAGGCCAGGGAGTCCACTCTGTCACTCTGCAACCAACTGGACATTACAATAAACTCAGAAAAATCTGTCTTGTCACCATCGCAGCATATCGTCTTTATCAGAGCAGAACTGGACACCACCACCACCACCATGCTAAGACTTCCAGTAGAAGGAGTCTTTCTTCTCCATCAACATGTCCACATTCTAATATCCAAAGACAAAGCACCAGCATCAGAAGTTCTGAAATTGTTAGGCATGATGACAGCTACAATTCTAGCCATACCACTAGGTCATATGCACATGCGGATACTACAATGACTGTTGTTCACTCAGTGGTCTTACCAAGAGCTCCCCATGTCTCACATGATAATGATTACAAATTCCTGCAAAAAGAATCTTCAGTGGTGGTTGACCTCTCTTCATGTTACAATATGACGCCCATTTGTGCTACCCCCTCCAGTGGCCATAATGACCATGGACGCTTCTCTGACAGGGTGGGAGGCATTTTCAGGGAAAGACAGCCCAAGGCACATGGACCGATCAAGAGACACATCTGCATATCAGTGTCCTAGAGATAAGTGCAGTACTTTTGGCATTGCAGTACTTCCAGGACTCACTTCCTCTGGGTACAGTTGCAATTCAGATGGCCAGCATGTCAGTGGTCTGGTATTTGAACAAACAAGGAGGAACCAGATCTTACCCCTTTTGCCGCAAGGCCCTCAGAGTATTGTAGTGGGCTATTTCCACCCAGCACTTTCTGTTAGCAATGCACATCCCAGGGAAATCCAACGTGATAGCAAACAAGTTGAGCAGAGGAATTTTGTTGCCCCATGAGTGGTCCTTCAAGATGGAAATAGCGGACAGGATATTTGGCAGGTGGGGCCAGCCTTGCTGCAACCTTTTTGCCAGTCACATGAACACCAAATGCAGAAGCTACTTCACCCTGATTCCCCCTCAGGGAGAAGCCCCAAGGGATGCACTTGTTCATGATTGGCCCCCGTGTCCCCTCTCCCCATTCCCACCAATCCCATTGATACCCAAGGTACTACAGAAAGCCAAAGCCCTGGGAAGGACCATCATTCTAATTGCACCCTATTGGCCTCATCAGATTTGGTTCCCCTTCCTTTGACTTTATCTTTTGGAGGACCCCTGGATTCTGGACCCAGTTCCAGACCTTCTGACGCACTCGTTGGGGAATTCATCATTCACTGCAGTCCCTGAAGCTGACAGCTTGGCTGCTCCAATTCCCATCATAGCAAGGTTCCATAACCTTTCCAATGAGACAAAGCAAATTCTCCTTTCCTCTCATAAATCCTCTACGAGAAAGTTGTACCTCAGCAAATGGAAAAAATGTTCTATATGGGCTTCTAAAAACAATATTGATCCTTACCAAGCCCCTATGGCCTCTATTCTAGAATTCTTAACCATGCTATTCAATAAAAGAGCTGCAGCAGCAACAGTCCATGATCAGCTTGCTCCCATTTCTAACTTTCATCTGGGATTTGAAGGATTGAATATTATGTCACACAAATTATCTAAAGTCTTTCTCAAAGGGACCTTTCATATTAGACCACCTGTGAAATCTCCCTATTCTCCATAGAATCAAAATGTTATGCTTTCCCACATATTTCTTCCGCCATTTGAACCAGCTTCCTCATGTGACCTCAAATTTTTGTCATGGAAAACCATCTTTTTAGTGGCTATTACTTCTGCCCACAGAGTGTCAGAGCTTCAGGCCTTATCCATCAAGCCTCCTTATTTGATATTCCATGCTGACAGAGTCTCACTTCGAAAAAAACCCTCTTTCTTACCCAAAGTTTGCACTGAAACTAATCTCAAACAAATTATTGATTTGCCAGTTTTCTTCCCCAACCATTCAAACAATAGTTCACAGAGAGCTGAGATTTTATTTGGATAGAACAGATTTCAGGAAATCTAACCAGCTTTTTGTGTCAATTTCAGACTCCAGGAAGGGTCGGCCAGTGGCTAAAACAGCTCTGTCTAAATGGTTATCCGATTGTATCACCTTTGCTTATTCAGCTGCCAATATCCCCTTACAGCATAAGATTAAGGCTCACTCAACCAGAGCTGTTTCTACATCCTCTGCCTTTTCTGCCAGACATTTGTGCAGCAGCCACTTGGTCAAAACTTTATAACTTTATCACTCATTACAAAGTTGACAGGGCCTCCTTTGGATCCACTGTCCTGAGAAATGTACTCCCATGAGCCAACCGAGGTTGATGGTGCTTAGGACGCTACCCATCCGTAAAGAATGAATGGCACGATAGCACAACTTCACATAAAGAAGTTATGTACTTACCATAACATTCCATGTGAGTTGTTCATCTTACCTTCATTCTTACGTCCCTCTCTCCTACCTCTCCTGGGCTTTTAGATGACCGATATGCTGAATCCATCCTGGTTGCTCAATCCTTCTATATCTTCACTTGGAAGTGATAGAATGGCATATGGTATTGTTGTATGCAGCAAACAAGATCTGAAGTAACTCTAGATGCATCATGGGATAGGGACTTGGCCTCGAGCTATTTGAAGACCTCGAGCTTTGCAGTTGGCTGACTCCCATCAGTAAAGAATAAAGGTGAGATGAACAACTCACATGGAACGTTATGGTAAGTACATAACTTATTTTTACATTGCCTGCATTTGTTCGTCTTAGCTGTACCATGACACTTGAGATTTTAATGATCTTTCTAATATACCCTCAACATTAATGCGGCTCTTGAAGGTGAAATGTGGTGGATGCACATAGCAAGACTTCAAGTGATCATCTGCATGTAAAAGTTTCCAGTTATTGCGTATAATTTTCTGAATATCTGCAGGGTCCAGGGAATAGTGCAATACCATATTGTGAGAATTCAAAGGATGTTTATCCACTTGACTAACTACTTGACCAGTTACATCTTGCTGGACATCAAGATGTATAAGCCCTTTTTAATAATCACAGCATATCTCTCCTCCCTGTCATCAGGAATGCTATTAAAAAGGGGGTCAATCGTACTGGTAGGATAGCCACATTAAAAAAAAACATGTGTTTTAAGATTAAGTGTTACAGTAGGTAGGTTTTCTATATATAGAAGTGTCAAAACTACCCATGCCATCCTTTTTGATTACTACATCTAGGTAATTAATTTTTGTTTCATGCACTTTGTATGTGAATTTCAAAAATTAGTTGAATGTTAAAGTTCTGTAATAAAATTTCACAACTTGTCCTTGCTGCCTGCCCAAATAAGAAACACTGTCAAGATAGCAAAAGTAACATTTGGCGTGACAAAAATAATTCAGTTTAAAGACCTTGGTTTGGATTCAGTAAACTCCATGTAGGTTCAGCACAAAGCCTACACAGTGTGTTTTTGCATACGTGATACTGCTCATCGCACCATGCATGTCAATGTTTCTCTACACGTGTGAGCAAGGTTTCGCAGCTTGCACCAGTGCTGCTGGCTGTGAAATCTGTAGTCTGAATGTGGATCATACCTCCCAACCTTTTACTGCAAGAAATCTGGACAAAGACTAAACTACTGGGGTGACAAAGGGCCAAAAATAAGGACAGGTTTACTATATTGTTCTGATAACCATAGAAAATAGGTAGAATAATAGGATTTGTGTTATGAAACTAAAATGTATCTCATTATGTATTGACATCAATCTTCATTGATTTTCCAGAAAGCCTTGCATTTTACAAGAAACAGCCCAAAACTATGATGTAAACATCTGGACATTCTCCCCTTATTTATTTATTTTTTTGAGGCCAGTGCTTGTGCGATGCACTGCTTCACACAAACATGTTTGGCTGTGCTCACCTGGTTTGCATGAAGCACAGCAGTGCACAAACTGGAATAATGGATCACCCAGGTTGCAGACAGGACTCAGACAGCCCCAAATATAAACCAGATGCATTCAATTAATACTATTGGCTATCGCACAAACATGGTAAGCGGCATTTTGCTATGATTAACCGTGAGAACTTTACAATAAATACTAAGATAGGGCATATCATTAATCCTGTGGTAGCAGGTGCAAATTCTATGTGTGGACTGCAGATGGTCCAGGGTTGTAGTACAGGGTGTGCAAATTTTGTTTTACTGTTGTGAGATTGCAGGTTATAGCACTGTCGTTCAACAACATACGCAACTGTTTTCTCAACCTTCTTGTGGGAATAGCTGTAAGTGTAGGAGAAACATAGACATGGTTCATTTACTATCATGCTTACACAAGTGCCTGTATACCAAATAATCTTGGAATTGCAGTGCTTGCCACTGTTGCACATTGCTTAACATTGAGCAAACAGTGCCCGGCAATGCGACCCCTTGCCTACCATGTTTGTGTGATGGTAAGCAATGCGCAACTTTTTCAAATGTTGCAAAACCAAAATGTGTGCACTCTCAGTAGGTGCAAGAAGTGCAGTTAGTGGGAAAACATCAGGCTATAAAATGCAGTTGGCAAGAAATGCTCATTCTACATTGAGCTTGAGATGTGCTAGACATGTCTGGTGTTGCTGGTGAGGGTGTGCACTTTTGGGAGCAGAGGTGAGGTATCCAGGAGTCCAGAGTTTTTGTTGGACTTGTAGTCAAGGAGCATGGGCCTCAGTTGCTGCAGCAGGACTATTCAGGCTCAGAATACAAGTCTGAAGCCTGGAATAGTATTGCCAGGGCTTTGACCAGTGCTACAGGTATCCCCCACACTGGTGAGCAATGCAGACATCATTTTGATGACCTCCGGAGGAGGAAGCGGGATACTCTTGACCATTGGAGTGGGGAATTTAGTACAGGGAACACCCCACAGATGTATAAGTATCAATTCTATTGAGTAATTGTAAGAGTTAAAAGCTGAATGTAGTCAAGACTGGTATTCATAATGGTATTTTCTTCTGTTTTTTCAACAGCTGCTATGGAGCAAGCCTTGAATGCCAGGTCACATGCTGCACATTTGTTAAGGATACAACATGAATGTGGAATATATGCATCAAAACAGTACTGTTTTAAGTAGTATTTTAATAATAATTTTTATATTTATGTAGTAGCATTAAAAGTTAAGGACAGCTTAGTTGGTACAGTTGTATGAAAGTGAGCATTCATATCTCATCTGTAGAAGAAGGTATGCATGCCTTAGTCTGAAGCAGAAGGCAACAGTTGCATATTCTCAAATAACAGTGTGCTTGCATTTCTAAACTGTAAAAGGAAAGTATGTATGCATTAGTCTGTAGGACAAAATAACAGTAAAGTATTAGAGAGTAGTCATTGGTTGTGGGTTCGCAAATATACAATACTGTTAGGTTTTCATCATTATTGAAATGTAACTTCATACCTCTATACCAGTCCCACAAATGGCCTTCTGTAAACTGTAATCGGTATAACTAGAACACTCATATGTGCAATATATGCACACATCAAGGATTGGCGGCTGTGGTGTGTACTACAGTGTGCCTCTGTTATGAACAGGGTAGAAATGTTTTAGCAGTTTGTAGTTTTAAAAGTAAAGGTAACAGAATAGAGTCAAACTCAAATAATTGTATCACTGCTTTGTATGTCACATATTAAGTTAGTAATGTTCTCCTTTTTTTTCTCTCTCTCTCATCCCAACCCTTTTCTCTTTTCTTTTTAAATTTTTTGTTTTTTCCCACGGGATCCTCCTGCCATGACTCCACCAGCTACAGCACCACTTCCCAGCACTTCTAGTGCACAACCTGGTAGCACCCCCTCTGTTGCCTTTGTACTACCTGGATCCTTTTCTGCCCTGGAGGATAGGCATGTGGCTCCCTCCAGGAGCAGTGTCAGATGTGATGACTTTATCACCTGAGATGATCTTCCAAGGGATGGTGCATAAGATTGTATGCTGCACTGTGGGTGCACGCCTGTGTCGGATGGAGACCCTGCTCTCCATCCTTGTTCAGAGTACATGGAGACACAGACATCAGGCACTGCAGCCAGCAGTGCAGTGAGGTGAGGTGACAGTGATTAAATTCCACTGAATGAGGACTAGACTCTCACTGTCAACCAGCTTGATGTGCATGGGACCTGGATTTCCCACCGTCTCCCCAACCAATCATGTTCATCCACCTCTTGTGTCCTTCACTGTCCCTATCTCTTTTCTTGTTTGTCTTGTCTGTCTGCAATTGCTTTCTCACCTACCCAACTTGCTTCATCCAAACATTCCTACATCCCTTCCCCAGCATTCCTGTCTCTCTCTCAAAAAAAAAAATTGTCCCATACATAGCTCTCCATTTCGCACATGTGTCTTCATGACACAATTGATTTGGTTCAATTGGCTATACAACACATTTGTGTTGTCAGCACCCCTCTCTCTGGAGGTGACAGTCCAAATTCAGATACTATTTTGAATATATGATCGTGTTTTATTCTAGAAGAAATGGATAGGAAAGCAATGATCCTTCCTGCACATTCCTGCCCTCTTATCACACTTTGTTCTCCCCCTGCTTGCTCCCAATTTCACCACTTTCCTGTCTTCCCCATTTCTTTTCTTTAAATAATTATTGTGCAGTGGTACTCATCCTGCACCAATGCGAAGCAACGGTAAACAGCAGCAATATAAGTAGATATATTTAAGGTATCATATACACTTGTAAAATTACTACTTACACCCTTATTCAAACCCAGTGACATCAGCCTCCAACAACAATGCATTAGCATATGCTGCCATAGAGTCAGTTAGGGAGCAGATGTATTTTATAAAATCAATAGTAACTGACACAGTTTAGCAAATATTTCCCTTTGTACTCCCAGTGCTTGCTCCCCACATCACCAATGTATTATCTTCCCCATTAATTTTATATGAAGCAGCATTGCACAATCCCCAGTAGTGTTTTATAAAGCATTATTGCACAATACCCATTTAGTTTTATAAAGCTTTAGTGTGCGAGGTGACTGTGGATAAGCAATGCTACTAAAGTAGTTCAATGTATTATTAGCTATAACTGTATTCAAAGCAAGTACCATCTGGCCCCAAAAAGGAAGTTATCACTGCATTAAGTTAATACCTGCAGCCAGAGATTCAGTGCAGTTAAGTTTGTCATTTGCTATTCAGTCTCTAAAATACATCTGCTACTTAACTGAGTCTGTAGGACCACCTGTTAATGCATTGATCCATTCATTTTTTGTATTCAGATGGTACTGGGTTTGAATCCAAGTGTATGTAACAGCTTCAAATACTTTTAGGTGTAAATCCAAATTCTGAAGTGAGATAGTTGGAATGGAGTCTCTAAAATATGGCTAGATGGTACTAGTTTCCAATACAACTGTATATAACACTTATAACTGCTTTTTGCCGTAGCCACACATTAGTGCGTGTTGTACACCATTGCACAATTATACTTTAAAGAAAAGAAATGGGAAAGATAGGAAGGTGGTGAAATGGGGAGCAAGCAGGGGAAAGAACAAAGTGAAAGGAGGGCAGGAATGTGCAGGAGGGATGTAGGACAGAACCATAGCTATCCATTTCTTAAAGAGTAAAACATGAGCATAGATGAAAAATATTATCTGAATTTGGGCTGTCACCTCCAGAGAGAGAGAGGGGGGTGGAGAGACCACATGGACCAAATCAAGTGTGTCATAAAGGCAACCCCCCTTTTTATTGAGAGGTAGAAAGAGAGGAATGTTGGGGAAGAGATGCAGGAATGTCTGGATAAGGTAAGTTGGACAGGTGTGGAAGCAATTGCAGACAGACAATACAAACAAGAAAAGAGACATGGATGGTGAAAGGCAACAGGTGGGTGAACATGGTTGGGATGAGCGTAGGGACATAGTGAACCCATGGATGTGAAGATGGGTGACTTTGAGAATTGAGTCATCACCCATTGGACTATCATCACAGTCACCTCACTGTGCCAGTGGCTGCAGTGCCTGACATCTGCGGCTCCTTGTGTTATTCACTGTAATGATGGAGTGCAGTGTCTCCATCTAGCATAGTCATGCACCAACTGTATGGCAAACAATCATGTGCAGCAACCCTGGCAGTTCATTGCATATGATTACCTCATCACCTCTGCTGCTGCTTCCAGAGGGAACCACTGGCCTATCCTGCAGGGCAGAACTACCTGAGGGGCCAGGCAATGCAGGGGCAGCAGAGGGGGTGCTGCCAGACATACCTGGCAGCAGTGCTGTAGCCAGTGGAATGGGGGCAGGAGGATCCCGTGAGACAGGTCTACCCTGGTGTGCTGTGGGAAAACATAAAAAATTGAAAAAACAGAGAGACGATAAGGGTTGGGGAGAGAGAAAAAAGGAAGAACTAGCCAGTGGAATGGGGGCAGGAGGATCCCGTGAGACAGGTCTACCCTGGTGTGCTGTGGGAAAACATAAAAAATTGAAAAAACAGAGAGACGATAAGGGTTGGGGAGAGAGAAAAAAGGAAGAACATTAGTAGCTCCATATGTGACATACAAAGCATTGATACAATTTGACTCTCTTCTGTTACCTTTAACTTTGCTTTTAAGAATACCAACTCCTACCAAATACATTTTCTACTGTTAAGATTACTCAACTCATAACAGATGCACAGTGTACTACAGATTGCAGCAAGCAATCTTTGATGTGTGCATATATTGCACATATGCGTGTTCCAATTATACTGATCACAGTTTATAGCAGGCCATTGGTACCACTGCTTTAGAGCTCTGAAATTACATTGCAATATCAATGAAAATGTAACTGTGTTGTATATTTGGGAAGTGTGTTTTTTGTACCGACAACATCTGACTTCTCTCTAATAGTGAACAGTTGTTTAAGCCTCCAGACTAATGAGTGCATACTTTCCTGTTATGGATGAGAGATGAATGCTCAGTTTGATTCAACTGTACAATAAACCAATAAAGGTGTATTTACTGTTAATGTTAAAATAACATTACTGTTCGGGTGCATACATGCCACATCCTTCTCCCATCCATGCAGATCTAGCAGCATGGGTTCATTCATTCAGTTCTCAGTCTGTGTCAGCTTCTAAAAAAAAGAACAGAACAGAATACCATTATGAATACCAATCCTGACTATATCCAGCTTTTAACTCTTACAAGTAGTCTGTGTAAGTGATACTTACACATCTGTGGGGTGCCCCGTCCTACATTCCTTGAACCAGTGGTCGAAGGTATCCCTGTTCCTCATCCTGAGGTTTCTGTAGTGATTCCTACGTAGTTCACCAGTGCAGAAGATACTGATAGCACTGGTCAGAACCCAGTCCAGACTATTCCATGCCTCTGCCTTGTAAATCTGAGCCACATTAGTCCCTCTGCAAATGCGTGGGCACATGTTCATTCACTAGGAGTCCAACAAACACATTGGACTCCTGGACACCCCATCTTTGAGCAGGGAATCTCAAAACCTCTCCACGAATGCCTGCCATGCCTACCACAAATCAAGACCAAGGTAGAATGATGTTTTCGTGCCAAATGCAGGTATTGCACTTACTGGGAGCATGCACTTTTTGGTCTTGTAACATTTGAAAGTGTTGCACTTCACTTACCATCACTCAAACATGGTGAGTGAGGGTGCATACTGCTGGGAAATGTGTTTTCCAGATAGTCAATAATATTAACTGAATGTAGCTGGTATGTTTGTGGCTGTCTGGGCCCTGTCTGCTACCTGGGTGGTCCATTCATCTAGTTTGTGCACTGCCGTTCTACATGCAAACAAGATGGGCATAACAAAGAGGTTTGTGCTAAGCGGTGTATCACGCAAACAAACAGAGAAATAGTTGAAATGAGGAAAATCAATCTATGACATGTGCAGAAAATGTTAGTATACATGAGCTATGACTATATAGGTCTGGATCCCAATTCACTCCATTGCACCATCAGAAAACAGGATGGCAGACTTATCCATCTTTTTCACACAAACAGTTTTGCAGCAAAGAAATGAAGTAATTCCTCACACAACCAAGAGCAACTGAATGTATATTGATATTAAGGCATAACCTGTTATTTGTAAATGTATTATATTTAATATATTTGGATGTACTGAATTTAGTTAACATACAAACTGTTATGATTATTTCTTGCAAATATACAGCTCTGTCTTACCTTTCTGTGTTTCTTGGTCATTCATCAGTTATCTGACCAGTACTCAGAGGCATGCAGTGTGTAAGTCAGTCTATATAATCTACCTTAAAATGTGTGAGGATATAAACTGTGAATACTATGATATGCAGTTGCCATCAAATGAAGGGTAGGTTGGATGGCACAAATAAGCAAAGACTACTGTTTTGTGGGAGCAAAGGTGGCTTTCTGTTATGGCACATGCAAGGGTACACTGTTCATTTGAGGGTGGTGGACCCAGGCTGAGCTACTGTTGTGGCACAAATAAGAATATGTTACTCATGCTACTCTCCTTGTTTTGCATCTTGCCTGTTTGATCTTGTGAGGGTTGTAAAGTCAGAAAATGCAACATGTCTCATTACTTTCTAACTTCTCTCTGTTATGATTTGCCACTACAAACGAATTGTGCTAAACTGAGGGCATACAGTGATCATCAGTACTTTGGGGAGGTATCAATGTCTGAATCTTTGAGGCCTGAGGTCTACTATTTGCTAATGTACACATACAAGTCAAATAACTGCTGTCACATGTTACTTTAATTTGAATACAATCTTCCACCTTTTACTTGCTTACTCTACCAGGTGATGAAATACAAGGACATGCCATAATATTATTATGTAATAGAGTACATGTTTAGGACTTACCTTGTAAATTCAGCAGTTGCCACAGTGTTACTTCAGGGTTGACTGTGATGAAAGCAGTATACAGCCAATACATGGGGAGGTAAAGGCTCTGGTTCTGAGTTGAGGCTGACAGAGGTCACAGAGTTCCTGTATTGTGCCCCTGTCCACCTTATAGCACTCTACAATGTCCATATTGTATATGTTGTGATAAGTTAAATGTGGCCTGAAAACTTCTCTCTGTCTCAGCCTAGACCTATTGGCAAAAACAGCATTGCCTGCAGACTGTAGCACATACAAATGGAGTTAAGCAGCAGCAGCTCCTAACATTTGCTGTGTGTAGACTTTCTGTGTCTGTACTCCACTACTTTTGAAATCCACAGGAAAAAACATAATGGAGTCTGCATGATTGCTTTATAACTTGTTGAACAACTCCACCAGATTTGTTGGTTAGCATACAGTTCAGCTGATTATGCTGTAATCAACATCTCCGAGACACAGACTAAGACAGATGAAATCCATAAATAATCTACTCCATTGTAAAAAGGCAAATGTGTTGCTAGCCAAACTGATGGTGAGGACACTTGCTAAATGTTTGCAGGACCTCACAAAAGTAAAATGTTTCTAAAGATATATTTACAGAGGAATATTGAAGTCCAGGAGGTATGCTCCCATTTTGTTACTTACATAATGCATATGCTGGAATATATTAATGAGTAATGCAAAGCAAATGTGTTTACACTGTTATCTGTATGCATTAGTTAGAAGTGTACTGATGGCATGGCCACATTTGTCAAGTCATTTCAGAGGTACAAATGATTAGCAGTACTTGCAAATAGAAAGCTGTGTGATACATATGTACAAATGTTTCAGGGACTGGTCCCTTGAAAGCATGTTTAGGATTTCAGAGATATTAACAAAATGGTTTATGTGCCTGTTCTTTTGTGGGAGAGAGCAAAGAAAAGTTATTGTTATATCACAAACTAGAATGGACTGTTCTTTTTTTTTGGGGGGGGGGCACAGTTGAGTTACTGCTATGATACATACAAGGATATGTTGCTGTTGCTACTCTCCTCATTTGGCATACTGCCTGTTGTTAGTATTTCACATCTGTAGACTGTTTTATGTTTTTTCAGTGGGCATTACTGACTGCCTACCTTTACTGTTGTACCTGGTAATAGTTACTTTGTAATTATGTGATATTTATGTGCATTATTATTCTGTTGTGTTTTAGGACACAAAATGTCAGTGAGGTGGAGACTCCCCTTCAGTAAAGTGGAGAATAATATTGTTGACATGCTCAGCATGGGGCATTTCTGCTGGGAAGGGATCATAAAATATGCAAGAAAGGCTATGAGTATGGCAGCAGATTGTTGCTAATATCAATTCTGTGGGTGACCACAGATGGACATATGAGCAGGTGCGCCACAGGGCCACTGATGTGATTACCTCTGCACATAGGCATGCAGCTGCTGTTGCCCAAGACCAGTGGGTAACCAGGAGTGGGTCTGCTGCAGAACCACCTCTTACCCCCAGTGAAGATTTTTTGACAAATATCCTCCAAAAGGATAACTCACAGCAGGGTGGACCATAGCATGTCACTGGTGTGGGCACTTATCCTGAATCCCAGGAGGAGCTTCCAGGTAGGCTTTGTTATATGACCAGTTGAATACTGTTGTATAGTAAAACAATTTAAATAAAGGTTGCTTCTTTATCACATGGCTTTTTTGGGGAGGGATTGAAAATTGGTACAGTGATAATCTCAGATTGGTGTTGTCAGTCATGTTCTTGTTGAATATAAGGTTAATGCAGATATGGAGGAGTACATTTAGTACCCCCTCTCTTACAGTTAAATGTGATGATGTTGCCTTTACCTCTTGCTTAACTTATTTCAGGATCATCAGGAGCCAGCAACGTATGCCTCCTGCAGATGATAAGCCAAATAAATTTATTTTAGTACTGGAGATCAATTTAAAGAAATATCATAATGCATCATTTTAGGCATGTTGTGTGTATTGCTGTACTGTCTATAATAGTGGCAGCACTGTTAGTTGTTTAGCATATATTGCACCATAGTAGTGCAGATATTAATGTATGCCTGTGTTTCGTCCTTTATCACAAGAGATCATGACAGTGGGGAGTGTGGACCCTGTGCCACTTTGATGTCAGTGTCTCATCGGACACTGATAACGGTGATGCAAATGAGCCACAGTTGGGGGTGCAAAGGTTGAATCTGACACAGAGGTTGATATCCAACCAGCTACTTCATTTTCCCCAGACACAGCCAGTAGGCCTACACCTACCCAGTCCACTGAGCCCACAGATATTGAACAGTTGGAGGGCAAAGACATTAACCAGAGAAGTGTAGCTACTGTAGCTTCAGTGCCTGTTGAGTTTGGCTATAGCCAAAGTGTTGGGGAGGTGCCACATAGGGTTGAAAGAGGCACTCGGAGGAGGCCTGTGTCCCTCCTCTACCTTTTGCAGGTGCCTTTTCCCATGTCACTCACTGTATGTTTAGGCCATCATGGAGCCACAGGCATGTTCAGAAATGTTCTCCAGACAAATGCGTGACCACCTCCACCATGTTGCTAATTCACTGGTTGGGAAGAATGACACGGACTGAGGGATGTCTGTGATGGATCAAGGAATGTCTGTCATGCAACGAGCAGTGTGTGTGATGGAACGTCTGCTGGGAGGTGAATAGAATCCTCCTGGGGATAAATCAGCCACAACATCTGCTGGTAGCCAATGTGGCCATGCCTGATCATGCTCTCATAGTGGCAGTACTTCTGCTGGTCCATCAGTGGGTGTGCTGTACACATCCAGATGTGGCAGGCCATGGGGTTCTGGTCCTTGGTGTTCCCGTGAAGGGAGCACATCCAGCAGACATCAGTTATGTTTAGGTAGCAGCACTGCATCTGACCTTGGGCATGGAGGTGCCAGTGCATTTCCTGGCAGAGCCAGTTCTCATGGTTGGGGATGACAACAATGAACTGCCAACTCTACCATATATGGCTAACACCTGTCTGACATAGCAAGATGTAGAGTGAGCACTGAGCTTGGCTGTGTTCATACAGACTCTCATGCACCACTTTCACGTGGAGGACCCCTACAGACAGACACATACAACAGTTACATGGTTCAGCCTGCCTGCTTCCCTTTCTTACTCACACATACTGACCAACCTTTTGTGTCAACCTAGGCCTCCTGCACCATCCTCCAACACAGCACCTTATGCAGATGATGATAACTGTGCCATATCCCTGTTTTCTCTCATTTGGATTCAGAGATACAAAAACTCTGTGTCTGATGCACAGGGTGTGTAGTGCCATTAGTGCCTAGTATCTCTGCATTTGTGTTGTTGAACTGATAATTGTACATGTCACTTATATTTGCCTTGCCAAATTATATAGTGGATAGCATTATCATGTCAGTACTTTCTAATGTATTTTCTTGTAAGGGTTGTGAAATCAGGAACTGCAATGTGTCTCATTACTTTCTAACTTTTCTCTTTAATTTTTTCCAGTACATATGTATGGTGCACATCATAAGACATGCCATCGCATTCAGATCTCAGGATTGTATGACAGCACCGCAGTCAAACTCATCAGAACAGTAATACAGTATAATGCTGTCTTTTGCATGAACCTCACAAGACACATGCATCAGCTGGACAGACCACAGGGCTTTCTCACCAAGATAACACAGGGCCTACTAACCATGACATGATGTATGGGGATAGATTAAAAGAGATGTCACTGTCATCTGTCTGGTATTGCATTAAATTGTAACTGTTATTTTATGCCTCTTAGTTTTGGTTTAAGGCCATGTGCTTTACATTAAGAAGGTTTGAAGTGACCTTCTGAGCTGGGAATTGCTAGTTGAAGACTTATTCTGCCTGTTGCTGTAAGTATCTTTGTTCTGGTTTAAACACTTGGGCTTCAAACCAGTTATTTGACATTAGGAAGGTTTGTGGTCTAGACTGTTGTGGCAGAAGATAGCCTACACCCTTCTAAGCTAGGAATTGCTGGTTGAAGGCTCATTATGTCTGTTATTCTGAAAGTGTCTTAGTTCTGGTTTAAGCACGTGGATTCCAGAACACTTATTTCACACTAGGAAGGTTTGTGGTCTACAGTCTTGTGGGAGTATTCTACTGAATTGCTGCTTTATTTAAACTTTTTTTTTCTGCTATTGTGATTGGAAGTTTTCTGCACTTTGAATTTCTATTACTTCTGCATTTTATAGCATAGGCTATATTCAGGCTTTCTGAATCTAGACTGGTATTATTTGAGCACTAAAACCAGCCATCTTACATTAAGACGACCCCCGCACCCTTGTGGCAGAAGTGTGCAGCCAAGGACCCATCTGAGTTGGGGATTGCTGGAATAAGACTCAGTCTTGGCCTTTCCCTTTGTTTACTTGTTTAAAATCATTTAACTTCACTTGTATTTCAGAGTCATGTTTGGGTGGGTTTGCACTCAGTTTATTGGAGCAGCTCAGAGATTGCACTGCTGCTCTGTAAGCAACTCAGTTGTGCATTGTGAAACACTGATACAGTTTTCTACCCCTGGCCTTCCATAGAATAGCTAGTTTTTGTTAGTCTTACAGCAAAACCAGGTCCATCTAGCCCACTCCCCACTAGTTACTACAGTATATACCTGCCATAATGGACAGACAGTTTCCCAAAATTTCTCCAGCCAGCCTGATTGACATGGGCAACCTGAGGCAATATAGCAACTGCCTCATATTTACTGACAACCAGTTACTTCTAAAACAAACAAATACAACATATAAGAGCTATATCTATACTATGAATTTGGAATCAATTCTCACATAACAACAAACCAGATATTAAACAGGTTGTCAGTACACACACTTCACCTCTTGCATATAACAAGCTGATAAAACATAAACCCACATACACAAATTACTCACTAGAAGCCTACCTAAAGATCAGAGGCCTCCCAAGCACAAACCTACTGCACACACACTGCAGACCCAATAGAATCCATTACATATAATAAAACACACAACAGTGTCTCAGCCAATAAACCCCTAAGGCAAAACACCTCAGAACCAAATGTCTTGGCCATAGGCAACTCCATAGTGAGACACACAGATGTCCCCTTCACGAGGCTGGACAAAGAGAAGGTCATGTTCAGCTGCCTGTCAGATGCTAGGATCCATCAGATCATGCATACACTCAAGTCTCTTAACAACAAGTAAAGTTATGTCTCTGTCTTAGTCCATGTTGGATTGAACGCCTTGAGACATACCTCAATCAACTATATGAAAAGAGACATAACTAAGCTCTCAGATTATGTGTCCCAGGCAGGTATGTCTCTAGCCCTAAGCAGCATTCCACCTTTACCCAGGATGATGCTTCAGTATAAATAAAAAATGATTGACTTCAACAGTTGGCTTAGCTTCTGGTGTCAATCCAGGGGAATCCAATATCTGTTAGCCTGGGAAGATATGGTCGACAGATCATGCTGCTTTGCCAGAGCTCGTCTTCACCTGTTGCCTCTTGGCTTTCAGTTACTGGCAAAGGTACTTGAGTCTCCCATAGTGCCTTTTTAGGCAATGTCAGAACATCTAAATTCTTGATATAAAAAAAAATCCACTAGAGACAAACTCAAGGTTATGCTGCTTAATGCAAGAAGTCTAAATTAGAAACTGCACTCACTAAAAGCGCTTCTTACCTTTGAAGATGCTCATGTCTGTACAGTCAGAGAGACATGGCTCAAGGCCACAGACAGCCCCCCAACCATGCAAGACTACAATGTCTTCCACACATTCAGACCACAAAATGAGCATGAAAGAACCAAAGGCAGAGGTTTATACTTCTTCATTAAAGACAAATACACCTCAAGTCTGGTCAAACAGTACAACTCCCTAGAGCTACTCCAAGCCCACCTAACTGTAGGTAAAACTGCCTTCCATATCATTGTTAGCTCTAGGTCCCCCACCATGAACCATGAGAATCACTCTGCCTACTTGGACCTACTTGGGCCACTCACTATACAGCCAAACACCTTGGTTATGTGTAATTTCAACTCTTCTTTCATTAATTGGGAGTCATATATGAGCACAAACACTCTTGCCCTAAGATTCCTGGACTTTGTTAATACAAATGCTGTGGAATAGATAGCCTGCACTCCCACAAGGGGCTTGAATGTCCTAGACTTAGTACTCACCAATGTAGGGGGTCTCTGCACTACTCCATGTGTGTTGCCCTCCCTGGTAAGGTCTGATCAGAATTCAGTCTTGTTCAAATTAATGATCATACCTGACCCCCCAAGAGCAAAAAAGATGAACAATTTCTCCAAAGCAAACTATAGCTTCCTAAGTGATGCCATAAATAATTACAACCCCCCTGCTACCATTGTCAGTAATGACTGCTATACAGAGGTGTACACAAATGCCCTGTGTAAATACCTGTACAAATGTATAGACTCAACTGTACCTGAACAGATCAAAACAAGGTCCTCACAAAAAAACAAGCCACCCTGGTGAGCATCAAGCATAAATAGGTTATACAACAAGTGCAAGAAACTAATGTCTAAGAACAAGAGGGAACTGACTCAGCAGAGGAAGGACACCCTCCACAGTTTGAACAAGCAAATTAGATATCTTGTAATGTCCTGTAAAGCCACTTATGAAACTAGCATTCCTAGGTAAAGATAATCAGGAGGCATTCTTTAGCTACATCAGATATCTAAAAAGGAAGGCCCAGTTTTGTGCCAAACCAGTAGTGAATGGCAACACTCATACTGACTCTAAGGACATTGCCAACGTGCTAGCAGACAGATTTGGGGCAAACTTCACCCCAGTGTCCCCACCAGACATATCCCAAAGCATACCTGCCACCAGTCCTCTACCTAGGATCTCCAAAGAGCAGGTCACAACCACAATCTCCATGGCCAAAAACACAGTCTCTGTGGTACCGGATAACAGCTCAGGCTGCCTAATAAATGGTCTAAAACAGGACCTAGCAGAACCACTTGGCAGTCTCTTCAAACACAGTCTAAGTACTGGCTTTGTCCCAGCAAATTGAAAAACAGCAACAGTAATTTCCCTTGCACAAAAGGGGTCCATCAACTGACCCTGGGAATTATAGACCCATAAGCCTAACCAGCCTTATCTGCAAGGCCATGGAGAGAATCGTCATGGACATTATCAACAAAGACATAGGTGGTCTTCAAACTCTTGACCCAAACCAATATGACTTTAAGGGTAGATCATGCTTATTAAACCTGGTGGACTTTGAGAATGTCATAAAAGCCCTGGATGGACGCAAAGCAGTACATACAGCCTGTCTCGACTTAGCCAACACTTTTGACACAATCCCCCCACTCTGGCATCATTGAAAAACTCACACAGCTGGGAATTAACCCATATGTCACTAGATGGGTAGACAACAGGCTCACCAACAGAGCGCATATAGTCAAAGTTGGGGATTCCACCTCTACCAGCAGACCAGTTACCATGGCATACCACAAGGATCTGTGCTTGGCACCCTACTGTTTAGAATCTATTTCTCAGAAGTCCAGGGGGAAATAGATGGCCTGCGGCTTACCATGTTCACTGATGACTGCAAATTGGGTGCAGTAATTGAGTCCTCCAATGATGTTGACATATTACAAAAGGGTTTACACAGACAAATGATTGGTGCCAAAGCCACTGACTTTAACTAAACACAAAATAATACATTATTATCCCTTTTGACAAAGGAGAAGTCCCTGCAAATTACAATATTAACAGTACCTCCCTTAACTCAAACTCTGGTGAGAGATTTGGGAACACAGGTTGATAGCAACCTTAACTTCAGTCACAGTTCAGTGTTAAGGAAGGCCTTCTGTGTTGCACATCTTCTAAGTAAGGGCATCACATCTAGAGCTAAGGATGTTATAACTCCTCTGTGCTCGTCTCTCATCAGGCCACTACTAGAGTACAATACTCCCTTCTGTATGTACCTCACCAGACACCTGTAGCAGCTGGAGAGACCTCAGAGTTCTCAAAAAGAAACTTCAAAGTCTTCAACACATTACCTATATGGACAGATTGAAGGCCCTGTCACTACTCTGTTTGTTGTAGACTGCTGAGAGGCAACTTGTGCCTGGTCTACAGAGCAGTCTTGGACTCTGCCCTAATGGAAATGCTGCATATCCACAAGTCACATGGGACAAGATTCACTCCCTCTAGGGATCTTAACCTAGCCTGTGACATTAACAGGACATGCTGGAGAGACAGATATGTCTCCCAGATATTTCAACTCCTCTGGAACAAACTCCCAATTCACATAAAACAGATCTCCTCAATAACCCTATTTAAGCATCCTGTGGAGCCTACTCCGTTGAGCATTTTATGATGTGGTACACATGGATGACATGGACACATTTTGGAGACATGTAATATAACAAAAAAAATTAAAAATAAATAAATAAAAGCAAATTGAGGGTTGGGGTGAGAGAAACAAAGAGATAAGATTAGTACCTTCATATGTAACATAAAATCCAGTAATACAATTATTTGACTCTATTATCTTAACCTTTACTCTTAAGACTACCATCCCCTAACAGATAATGTTTACTTTTAAGAATACCAGCTCATAAGAGATGCACACTATACTACAGAATGCAGCAAGTACTCCTTTACATGTGCATATATTGCACACATGCATGTTCCAGTTATACAGATTACAGTTTACAGCAGCGCATGTGTGCCACTGGTATAGAGCTTTTACTTCAGACCTTTACGTTACACATAATTGAAGAATTAACAGTATTGTATATCTGGGAAGTGTGGTATTTGAACCCACACACTCTGACTAAAGTCTAATATTGTACTTTTGTTTTGTGCTAAGACTAATGCATGCATACTTGCTTTTACGGTTGAGCTATGCATGCTCAGTTTGATACAACTAAATACAGTACCAAAAAAGCTATCTTTAACTTTTAATGCTACAATAGCACTACTCTTCTGCTGCATACATACCACAAGTCTCTCTCATCTTCGACAATCTAACATCATAGGTCTTAACATTGACCTCCCTTTTCAAGGCAGCTGTGGAAAAAACAGAACAGAATGCCATTATGAATACCAGTCTTGCCTACATTCAGATTTTAAGCCTTACAAGTACTCTCTGTAGTTGATACTTACACATCTGTGGGATGTCTGCAGTCCTATATTCCTCAATCCAAGCATCAAGGGTATCCCTCTTCCTGTGATGTAAGTCACTAAAGTGATGCCTACATTGGTCACCAGTGCTCAGGATACCGGTGGCACTGGATACAGCCCAGGCCAAAGTATCCCAAGCTTCCAACTTATACTGGGAGCCAGAATAGTCCCCCTGCAGCATTCTGGCATTGTGGTGTTTCACTAGGAGTCCAATAAAAATCTTGCACTGCTGGACACTCCATTTCTGTGCCCTAAATCTCATACCCTCTCCATGAACACCTGTCATGTCTACCACGGATCAAGAAGAATTGAGACCGAAGGTTTCCCACCAATTCCAGTTATTGCATTTACTGGGAGTGTGCACACTGTTTGAAAATGTTGCACAGCAGTTATTGTGCAAACACGGTGCACAGCAGTGCACACCCCTGAGCCCTGCATTTGCCCAATGGTAAATGGTGCTCAACAGTGGCAAGCAGTAAGAAATTATATAATTGCAGTTGCAATTATGTAGGTTATTGGATGTACAGGCAGTTGTGTATGTGTGTTAGGCAAATATGATGGCCATGCCAGTCCAGATAGCAAAAATATACTTACAGGAATATAGTACAGAGTATACCCACAATCATACATTTGATAACAATGTGATAATACATAATGGTAATTGGGACAAAAGTAAAACTGTATAGAATATGCTGTGTTTGAACCCAGGACCATATCTATGGTAGTCCTACACTTACACCTGTTGCCACAAGAAGGGTGAGAAAACACTTGTCTGTGTTGCAGTTCATTGCTATAAACTGCAGTGTCACAACAGTAAAACAAAGGTTGCCACCTTGTGCTAGACCCCAGGACCATCTGTACTCCACCCCTATGCTTACCACCTACTCCCACAGGACTAGTTATACAACATTAATGACATTAATTGAATGTATCCGGTTTATATTTGTGGCTGTCTGGGGCCAGTCTTCTTCGTAGGTGGTCTTGTTATCCAGTTTGTGCACTGCCACTCTTTGTGCAAACAACATAAGCACAGCCAAAACTTCCATTCATTTCCTCCATTCCCGTGATTGCTCTACATGCCACATTGTTTGAGGAAAAATGCATCTCTCATTATTATTCTCCACAAAATGTGTATTAACTTACAATTTCTTCATAAATGTTTGAATTATTTAATATTTGCTCATGTTAAAAATTATATGCAGTATAGATGCATAGTTATGCAAGTCACAAATACATATTGTGGTTCTAAATGTTTTGTCAACTGCATTCTAATATTAAGTTGTAAAGTGTATTAACAGATGACTGAAGGTAAAGAAAGTACTGAAGGGGTTAAGGAATGTACTATGGTCTATAGAGTCTGGAATGCCCTTGAAGGGAGGAAAGTACACAATGTGAAAGAGAGTTTGTTTTATGTGAGCTCAGACTTTCTCAGGCTGGGATAGGTAGTTACAAGGAATGTTGGGGAGATAAAATGTTACTGGTACTGAAATCTACAAGGTCACAAACAAAACTGGTTGCCAAGCCAGGTGGCTTGTGTTTTTCTAAAACATTATTGCTACTAAAAATGTGATTAAGTGTTCACGTGCAGCACTAAGCGAGAAGCATGAGGGTCTGCAGAGACCCTATTTGTTAACATCAGTATTCTGCATGCATGATACTGATAAGAAAAGGAAATAGAGACTATGTATTTTTGCTGCTTGGTGAGACTTATTTTTAAACTGTGAAGGTAGTCTCCCAGGACTGACTTATGTGGATTTAAATAAAAATAAAATGTTTTGCACATCCTAAAGAGTTATTCTTGACTCAAGACAAAAAGGTAATTAATGTTATTTATGTATATTTTAAACTGCACTTTAACATTTTGGTGCCGTGCTTGAAATCTAAACTTTGATCTTGTTGTGTAATACTGCAGAATAAATTATAAGGGCCCAGCACAGAAAGTTCTTCTGTGAATTCCACACTGTTTTGTATGGATTGTCAGAGATCAAACACTTAACTATTCTGGGTGTGCAAACATATTAGGCTAGAGATAGGAAAATGGCTTTGCGAAAAATGTTTTTCTTTCTTTCTTCTCTTTTAGGTTACTGCAGTTCAAAGTAATGGTGGCAATGTGTTTATCGTGTTGCTAAATTACTGACTGTTTTTAAGTATATACTGTGTACTGTTTTGTTTAATGACTGACCTTGCTTTTAAGTATATAATGTGTGCTGTTTTATTGAATAACTGACCATGCTTTTAAGTATATAATGTGTACTGTTTTGTTCAATAACTGACCTTGCTTTTAAGTATATAATGTGTACTGTTTTGTTGAATGACTGGCATTGCTTTTAAGTATATGATGTATACTGTTTTGTTGAATGACTGACTTTGCTTTTTAAGTATATGATGTTTCTGTTTGTTGAATGACTGAGTTGCTTGTTAGGTATGTGGTGTCTGCTGCCTTGTAGAATGACAAAAATCTGCTTATTCATTGTATGTAAAAAGTATAGTGATTGGATCCCATAGGAACAAAGGACAAGGTTATGTGCACATAACAAAAAGACAGTTTCGCACAAGGAGGTGTCTTCTGTTGAGGGCAGTACCCTAAAGGTTATAGTGGGCGGATCCCACAGCAACTAAGGACAAGTTGTTACTGTATGTATATATATATATATATATATATATATATATTAACAAAACAAAACCAAAAAAAAAAAGAATTTAACACAAGGTGGTGTCTTGTGTTGAGGGCAATACCCTCAGGACAAAAAGGTAAGAGGCATAACTGTTTGCTTTGTGCTGCTTTTAATGTACGACTGATGTCTATGTTGTTGTGTGGTGATATGACTGCAGAGAGAGAGAGAGAGAGAGACAAAGAAAAAAGTTAAAAGTAGAGTTAATTCAAATTTATGAGCCTGCATCATGTTGGGCCATAAATGTGTCTGTTGTTAAGTCAGGTTCTCCCGATTGCAATGCTGGAGCTGTAACTTTTCAGCTTGTGATGCTGTGGGAAAAGGCTAATCAAACCACTCCTCTGTCACTGCATGATGACAGAATTCCTACCCTTCCCTTCCTGAATGGTGTGCAGATTGCTATATTTTTTTTCCTCTGAACTGCCAGGATCTGTAAGGTAAGCCTTAAAAAAAAAAAGAAACATATAAAAAAAAAGAGAGAGAGAGAAAAACAAGGGAACAAAGATAAGCAAGCAAGGTTGAATCCCTGAAAAGCGAACACATGCACATTTACGTATCATAGTTAAAATAAAGGAAGTTGTATGTATGTCATGACTGGTTTCACCTTACTAAGAATTGCTCTTGTGGGGTATTTCCATTAAATAGAACTTATGATAGGGATAAATTAATGAACTTGAAAGGTATTTTGGAAAAATAAGGAAAAACAAAGTAGATTATACATACTCTCCTCTTATAGCTTCCCCCTGAAACCCAACTAGCAGTCACCAACCTGTACCTATCCCCCAGTCTTCCCACAACTGCCACATTCCTTCATAACAATTTCTCCATTCCCTCTCTCAAGTACCTTCCCTCCCCAAACAATTACTATTTCTTTAAAGACTACCATCCCTATAGTAAAAATAAATATTATCTACTCAGTTCTTGTACTTCACTTCATATTCCCAATCTCCTTACCCTTCTCCTAACAGGTGACATTCATCCCAGCCCAGGACCTGATCCCCCCTCCCCAGTGATACTATCACCTCACAGTTTACCCTTCCCCATTCTAATATCCCCCCCAAATACATCTCCCTTTATTGCATTAACTTGAGAAGCATAATGAACATAACCACTGAATTCCATTCCTGGATATCCAAACACTCCCCATGTATCATAACCCTCTGTGAAACATGGCTGAAACCCCATATTCCTGACAAAGACATCCTCCCTCCTGGTTATAATATCTTAAGACTAGATAGAACCCCCCTGAAAAAGGAGGTGGTGTTGCCATTATGTTCTCTAATCATCTTGCACTTACCCTTCTAAATATCTCCTCCCCTCCTACTTTTCCTGCAGAACTTCTTATAGCAAACTGTAAATTAAATACCCACTCTTCATTTATCATAGCTGCAATCTATATTCCACCAGGCGACACCATCTCAGTGCTAGAATGTATCCTTTCCTCACTCTCTGAAGACCTCCCCAGTGAAACTATGCTTTTAGGAGATGTTAACATTAACTGGTTAACCCTCTGCTCTGAATCTCCCTCTTCCTCCATTAATCTACATGGTTTCACCCAACTAATGTACACACCTACTTATATTACCAAATCTTGTAATAATTTCTCCATCCTTGATTGGATTCCCATATCTCACCCCCAAAAATATCACTTCCCAGAAACTCATCCTGATACTCTTGTTGATCATTGCCCAATCTCAATCCTCCGTTTTACTCCTCACATCCGTAGACCACATATGATCAAAGCATGTCGCAGATTAACAGACTTTGACTCCAAGAAATTAAACATCTATCTCTCAGGGATCAACTGGTCATTTCTCAGACTGTTATCCCTTGATGAACCTGTGTTGGAATTTAACAACATGTTCCTTTACATACTTGATTCCTAGCTCATATTCATAATGTTAGAATAAAAGCAATTATATCCCCCAGCTAACAAATCCCACTCACTCTCTAATGGCTCAGAGGGATAAAACCTGGAAGATCGGGACTAAAACTAAACTCCCTTCTTACCTCCAACTTTATAGACATCTATTCAACCTTGCTACGAAAGCCATCACCACTGATAAGAGAAACTACTACACCAACCCTCCTGAGTCTCACCCAAATAACCCAAGGAAGTTCTGGCATACAGTCAACCAAATCCTTCATCCAGGCAACCTCTCTACACCCCAACCAAACCCTACAAATACACCTCTTCAAACTACCACTGTCTTTAACTCCTGTTTTATAGACATCATCAGCAAATTAACCAACCTTCCTAAATCTAACACCAACCCTCTTAAACCCTCCAACACTTCCTTGACCTTCTCCCTTAATACTGTGTCTACTAACTACATCAAATCCCTCCTTCTTAAACTCAAGCCCTGCTCTCCTTCTACAGATGGTTTCCCTCCACTCTTTGTCCAGAAAGTAGATAACTCTCTTGCTCTTCCTATATATATTCACATTAACCGGTCCATTACTGAAGCTAAATTCCCTATTATTTGGAAAAAAATCTATACCCAGCCCATACATAAAGATGGCAACTGTACTGAACTCTCCAACTTTAGGCCCATTACAATTCTTTCATCTCTCTCTAAAATCTTGGACAAATGTATACACAAACAAATCATCATACAATACCTCATACAAGAAAACTTAATTACCCCCCCCCAACATGGCTTTCGACCAGGTCATAGCACATCTACCACCTTCATTAACCCCACCTCACAAGCCAGAGATCAGAATAAATTAGTCTCTTGCCTTTTTCTTGACCTCTCTAAGGCTTTTGACACTGTCTCTCAACCCCTCCTTTTAAATAAATTATCTGAACTAAACTTATCTACCTCTACTATCTCCTGGTTCTCTAGCTACCCTAGTAATCACTTCCAATCTGTTAAATGGCTCTCTGCTATCTCCCATGAACTTCCTATAAATATGGGGGTTCCCCAAGGTTCTATTCTGGGCCCACTACTTTTTAATATTTTTACCAATCAGCTGTCTGCCTCCACACCTTTGTCATCACTGGTACAATACACTGATGACTCCACAGTTATCACCTTAGCCAATACCGTCTCTGAACTACATACTTCAACTCAAAACTCCTTCTTGTCTATCAAAAACTGGCTTAAACAGAACCACCTAATTCTAAACCCAAAGAAGACTAAACTTTTGCTCTTCGGCCTCAAAACTATGAATCATCTTAAACCCTCTTTCTCTATCTCTTCCCTTAACAATACATCTATCACAGTAGAAACTCACACCAAACTTCTTGGGGTTATAATTGACGATCAGCTGAAATTTGACCTACATGTCCTTAGTAACATTAAGAAAACCCACCAAAAACCTGGACTCCTCTATAGGAATAAAAACTTCTTATCCAGTAAAGCCAAGTTAGCCCTAGCCCATGCCTACCTACTCCCAACCCTCCTCTACACTTCTCAAATTCTTACCAACTTACAAATCCCACTTCTTTCTAAACTTGAGTCCACTTACAATAAGGTGCTCAAATTTGCTGCTGAATTCCCTTACCATTCCCATCACTGCTTAGCACTCAGGAAACTAAACTGTTAAGAGTTTCCCCATAATCGTCTCCTCCCTCAGCTTCAGATAATTCATTCTATACTGTACCAGCCCTCTTTCTGTCCTAGTATTTCCTCCATCATATCCCCCTACTCCCCACTTAGAACACTTTGAAGCTCAGAACAATATCTTCTCACTATATATAAGCCAAAAATTAAAATCGCCAAGAACCTTTACAGCTATTCCCCAGCTGAGAATTGGAATAACCTTCCTTTGAAAATTCAAACTACTAAGCCTAAACACCAGTTCAGAAATGCTGTAAAAATGCATTTATGCAGTATATAACTATGTCAGTGCAGTCACCCCCCCCGATTGACCTTACTCCTCTCTGCCTTCTTTTCTTTCACTCTTCTATACACATACTTCCTCATTCCCCTTCTTCTCCAGTAGTGTTTTACTATATTACCCTTACTAGTTCTATCCTCTGCAGCTTTTTAGCTGATTTTGATCATGAATGTAATTTTTACTGATGTATGTACATTTTTGACTATGCATTCATTTTGATGTACTCATTATTCATTTGTATTCTCATGTCTATTATTGTAAACTCTTGTTTTTACCCTTAGTAATTATTGTTAATGTAGCTATATATTATGCATATGTACTTCATTAGTCACGTAGATATGTACGTGGAGCTTTTCTCCTCGGGTCTCCACTGAAAAAGGGCTCTGGCCCAGTTGGACTAACCCAGTCAACAAATGTCAAATAAATAATAAGTAAATAAGTGGGGAACAAATGTCAGTATTTTATTCTTAGAATACTGAAGCTCTTAAAAGGAAAAAGAGGCAGCATTAAGGTGGTTACAGGATGCTAATAAACAACAGTTCCAACAGGTAAAAGATGTCAAGAAAGCAGTACAGACCAGTAAAAAGGGATCCCTTTATCCTGTTTTGGCAGGTTTGGAAAAAAAAAACTAAGGATGTCCAAAAAGCAGAGACAGGTTTTTCTTTCTTCTTCTTCTTCTTCCTATCACTCTCAACAAGCTTCTATCTTTCCAAAAGGAGCATTAATATTTGACACTCCTGTGGCTCATCACAAGCACTCATATGATAGGGTAGGACAAGAGGCTTTTGCCTCTGCAGAAGATCTTTTTGCACCTTTAAAAAAATGGCTAATGCTGATTTGCATACTATGTCTAAATATTTTCTAACTGTAAAAAAAAAAAAAAAAAAAAAAACATCCATGAAGGTTTAAGGAGGAATTAAAAAATAACTACAACCTTACTTTGACAGATTTAAACCAGCTGCTTCAGGGAAGTTACTTCAAATGAAATAAGAACACAGTTACTTGAAAAGGCTAAAATAACAAATTTTACTCCCACAGGAAATGCACTAAAAGGTAAAAGGATAGCATTGGTAAATTACAAAAGTGTGTCAGGCATGTAAGCAAAATAAAGAGAAAGCCCCTGCAGATTATGAGTCATCTTACAGCAGTGTTTGATAAACATTCAGAAATACCAAACCCAAATGAACAAGATAAACCAGCTATTGCATCTGCCTTTGTGCAGGGTTTGCAAGCCTTTTACAAAATCAAATAAAGCATGTGCTTATAGACTGCCACTAAAAAGACTTGAAGTCCTTATTAAGTGCTGCAAATCATCCTACTGACTATGGCAGGCCGTGGTGCTGCGGTAGTGTTGTCGTCTCACAGTAAGACGCTATCCAGTTCCATTCTCAGCTAGAGCGTCTTCTGAGTGGAGACATGCGTGAATGGGCGTACCTTCATTGAAGATTGTGCGTCAGGGCTGGTAACTTGGCACGTAAAAATCAACTGCCAATCATTAGTGGACTGGAGTTCTGCTGTGGTGACCCCTAACCGGGAAAAAGCCGAAAGACACATACATACAAATGTTGACATTTTGCTGCCACTGAATCAAAAAAGGCCCTATGTTAAAGTAGAAATAATGCAAAACAAATTCCATTCTTGGTGGAACTGGCAATGCTAGGTCTGTATAAAAAGTTACTTTAGACAGTCAAATACCAGTATCAAAACAAAGTAAAGGCAGTTGGTGTAACAAATGCTATTGTTACATATCCTGTTTTAAAACCTGTACCCATTTCTTTATATCCGATTGAAGAAAGGCATTCTTTTCTTTGAGTACAACCGCACCATTAAATCTTCTGTGCAAGCTAGGTTGTACCATTTATTGTACACCATAGGGGTGTATATAGATGTTCCAACAGAATCAGATGGGAAAGTATTAGAATTCTTAGCAAAACCTAAGAAAACCCTTTTGAAGGCATACAGACAACTGAAAACTGCTGCAGCAGGTACCTACTAACTTATGGGTTAAGCATGCTAATAAAGTAGGTATATTGAAATCTGCAAAACCTGTAAAAATAAAATTGAATCCATCAAAACCCCTCCCTAAAATTCCACAGTACTGACTGAAATCAGAAGCACAACAGAAAAATCAAACCTGTAATTCAGTCTTTGATACAAGAAATAAATAGTGCCAGCAAAAAGTCTTTGCAATACTCATAGTCTCCCTGTAAAAAAATACTTATAGGTTTGTGCAAAATCTGAGGGCTGTAAACAATGCAGTATTACCACCAACTTTTTCTGTGGTAGTTGCATACCATCTACAGCAAAATATTTTTTCTGTAACAGAGCTATGTTCAGCATTCTTTTCTCTACCTATCCATTCTAAAAGTCAGTTTTTATTTATTTTGATTTATAAGAAACTGTAGTATACATGGACACAGTTGCCACAAAGATGCATTGAATCTCTTTCATTATTTTCTTAAATTCTGCAAAAAAAAAAAAATTTAAAGGATGTGACATTTCCAGGTGGGTCTGTGTTAGTGCATTATGTAAATAATTTACTAATAGCATCTGATTCTTTTCAGCAGTGTTAACAGGATACCTTACATCTTTTAACTATCCCTGCAGGAAAAGGACAGAAAGTATCAACAGAAAAATTACAGCTACCTGAGGTATGTTACTTTGGTTATTTAATATCTCCAAGTAAGATCTTACAGTAGCTATCCCTCACTCTGAATCATCTTTATTACTTAAAATGAAACTCAACCCCTCTTGACTGCCAATCTAACTAAATATGAATGTGTACGTTTTACCCCTGATCCATCTGTTTCTCTAATACGCTGTTCTGTTCTAAATCCTGCATCTTTGTTATCTGTTGCTGAAGATGGTAAAAAGTATGATTGTGTGTGTGACTAATTTTCTACTTTCTCCTAGAAAGGACTTAAAGGACACTTCTATGCACAGCATCAAATTAAATTTGTGGATGGTGGCTGATAAAAGCAAAGATTTGGTCACAAAAATAATAATTTGTTTTAACAAAAAAATGTTATATTGCTGTTAAAATTTTTCATTGAGTGCTTATCAAAAGGGCAAAGATAATTTGGCAGATTATGCCACCAACAGATTATAGAAGTAATAATTTTTATGTAATGCTATTGTAAAACTCTAATAGTGATGGCTTGTCTGATTTTGATAAAGTGTCAGTTTTCAAGCTGAAGCATCACAGGGAGAAGTTCAGAAGTGGCACAAAGATGGATATATTAAATCCTCTGATGGAGTTTGGCAAAATCCAGATGGCCGACTGGTGATGCCTGCCTCCTTGCTAGCCCATGCATGTAAGACAGCTTTATTTAATCAAATTACCCAAAGCTGGTATACCACTGATGTCTCCTATTTGATACTTCAGTATCTTAATAACTATGCGATTGTTTAGAATACAATATCGGCAAAAATGCAAATATTAAAGCTGCATGCTTACCACCACCTTGGGAACCTTTTGTTAATGTACAGCTGGACTTTATCCAGATGACTAAAGTACATAATTTGCAATATGTTTTAGTAGTGATTTGTATATATTCTGCAAAGGTAAAAGCTCACCCCTGTCACAAAGCAGATTCTGTAAATTTGGTGTACCTGTACTATGAACAGTGACCAGGAAACTCATTTTAATTCCCTAGTGTACCTTGTACTATCAGCAGTGACCAGGAAAGTAATTTTAATTCCCTGACTATGGAGCTATGGAAAAAAAAATTAAGTTGAGGCTTCACTGTCCCAACCATCTCCAATTATCTGGACTAGTAGACAGGGTTAATAGGACCTTTTAAATTGTTTTTCATAGATTTGTACTAAACAAACCTTAAATGATCAGTTCTATAAGGAAATTGAGACCCTGTGAGATATTAATGGAATGATCCAACAGCCCTTCCAGCTGCTTCCCCTGTGTTAAATGAAAAAATTAACTCTAATGGATAATGAAAAAAAATTATTCATTTATTGCAGCAGTATCTCTTCCTCCACCACCTGACCAGCCCTGTCACTAACTGTGGCCAGGTGACTGGGTTTATGTCAAAACCTTCCAAAGAAAGAACTGTTTGAGCCCGAGGTAAAAAAAAAACCTTTACTTTGTAATCCTCACCACCCTGACTGTGGTATGCTGTGCAAGACAACCAACCTGAATTCACTCATCCCACATTGTAAGAAGACCTATCAGTAGGGCCCCCAGATGAATCATCATTGCTGGCGAAAGAAGATCCAAGTGTGAAGGAGGAATCATCTGCCCAGTGAAAGGTTTAAGGAAAAAATTCAACTAAAACCGCACCTCATGATGAATGCCATTCACAACAGGTACTTTTGCTCTGTTTTTGTTGCTGTCTTCTTTAATAACCTGGTCGAGAGAAAATAGTTTCCTGTTGGTTCTTTGACAGTACAGTGTGGACTTAAATGTGATGAACTGCTGCGTATGTTTGCATATACCTCAACATTCTAATTCAGGGATTCCATTGATTCCAATTCCTGCATCACAGGTTACATTTGAGAAAGAACTAATCTGTCCTGGTGTAATCTGACTAATTTTTAAAGGTTGTGTCTCTTCAGCTTGCCACCCCAAATCGTGGACACATGTTATGCCAGAAATGGGACTGTGCCAGTGGGAATCATCAAATACAATGACACTAGACATGAAAATGTGTTGAACTCGTTACAGTTAAGATGCTATGACTGGGGGCATGGCATGGGCATGATAGAGGACTGTTACTACATTTATGGTAATCATGCCTACCCCTGGTTACCCACAAACTGGTCAGGGTGTTGTTTTGTGAGCTATATTACTCCTGCTATTCAACATTTAGAGAACCCTTCAGAAAGTAGACTGAAAAATAAGCAGGCAATCCACTGGGTGGAACAAGTATTTTCAGTTTTACTCCTGGGTATGGAGTGCAAAGGACAATGCTTAAAATCACCACACTTGCTCATATTCTTCAGGAGGTAGCTAACCATACTTCATATCACATCACAATGACAAATCGAAAAATGACTGCAATATGAATTGTAGTGTTACAGAACCGATTGGTACTCAATATAATGGTTGTATTACTGACTACCATAATGAACAAGAAAAGTTGAACAATTTCATGGAGCAGAGGGACAAACATTTGGACAGTACTTCTAAACAATGGACACTTTCTGGATGGTTGGGCAGTGTATTTGGTAACCTGGGAACTAGTATATTACAAGGTATAAAAATTGGTATTCTTTTAATTGTTTTAATATTTTCTGTTCTAAAAGCTGTAATCACAAGCTTCTTGAAGGCACCTGCATGTGAAATGCCACTTGTACTTGATGATGAACTTAAGATGAATGAAGTCAATCACTACAGATGAAGCGTATGTTATCAAAATAAGTAAAATCAAAATATAGTTGTGTATTGTATGACACTGGTAGTGTCAAAGGGAGGAGTCTGTTAGAGAAAAATGCATGTCTCATGGTTATTCTACACAAAATGCATATTAACTTATATTTTTTTGCAAACATGTTTGACAACTTATTTAATATTTGTTCATGTTAAAAATTATATGTAGTATAGATGCATAGCTATGCAAACCACAAACACTTATTGTAGTTCTAGGTGTTTCACAACTGCATTCTAATATTAAGCTGTAAAGTCTATTAACAGAAGAATGAAGGTAAAGAAAGTGCTGAAGCTGAAGAGGTTAAGGGATGTACTATGGTCTGCAGAGTCTGGAATTCCCAGGAAGGTAGGAAAGTATACAGTGTGGAAGAGATTTTGTTTTATGTGTACTTGGACTTTCTCAGACTGGGTTGGATAGTTACAAGAAATGTTGGGGAGATAAAATGTTACTGGTACTGAAATTTACAAGGTCGAAAACAAGGCTGGTTGCCAAGCCAGATGGTTTATGTTTTTCTAAAACATTATTGGTACTAAAAACATGATTAAGTGTTCACGTGCAGCACCAAGCGAGAACCACGAGGGTCTGCAAAGACCTATTTGTCAATGTCAGTATTCTGCATGCATGATACTGATAAGAAAAGGGAATAAAGACTGTGTATTTTTGCTGCTTGGTGAGACTGCTTTTTAAACTGTGAAGATAGTCTCTCAGCAGTGACATATGTGGATTTAACTAAAAAGAAAATGTTTTGCACATCCTAAAGAGTTATTCTTGACTCAAGACAAAAAGGTAATTAATGTTATTTATGTATATTTTAAACTGCACTTTAATAGCATCATGCAAGTATTGGCCAAAAAAAAAAAAGACGTTACACAAACAAAGACAGAAGAAGAAAAAAGGAACAAAAAGGGGCACGAAGTTGAAATGAGGAAAATCAATGTTTGACATACACACAAGAAAATGATGGTCTTAGCCCTCTTTGCCACAGAAACAGTTTTGCAGTAAAGAAGTTTGTCCTCACACAACCAACTGTAACAGAATGTACACTGATATCAAATAATAAACTGCAAATTTGTTAATTATTTGGATGTAGCGCACTTTGTGATCATACAACCTGTTATGATGATTGCTTGCAAATATACAGCTCTGTCTTACCTTTCTGTGCTTGTTGGTCATTCATCAGTTATCTGACCAGTACTCTGACACATGCAGTGTGTAAGCCATTCTATAGCATTGGCCTTAAAATGTATGAGGATATTAACTGCGAATAATATGATATGCAGTTGCTAACAACTGAAGGACAGGTTGGATGGCACAAACTAGCATAGGCTGTTCTTTTGGGGGGGAGCAAAAGTGAGTTACTGTTATGACACAAACAAGGGCATACTTATTTTGGGGGGGAGGGAAAAGTGAGTTACTGCTATGGCACAAACAAGGATATGTTGCTCTTGTTACTCTCCTTGGTTTGCATCCTCCCTGTATTTTGATCTTGTGAGGGTTGTGAAGTCAGAAACTACAATGTGTATCATTACTTTCTAACTTCTCTCTTTAATGAGTTTCCATTAAAATGTATAGTGCTAAACTGAGGACATGCTGTGATCATCAGTACTTTTGAGGGGAATGACTGTGTGAATCTTTAATGCCTGAGGCCTACTACTTACTAATGGACATATATAAGTCAAATAAGTCTCTCCTATCACATGTTAAGGTAATATCTGTACAAATCTCCCACTTTTTACTTGCTTATTGCATCCAAGTGATAAAATACAAGGATATGCCATAATATTATTAAACAATGCACTCTAGGTTCAGGACTTGCCTTGTAAATGCAGCAGTCACCACAGTTTTAGTTCAGGGTTGACTCTAATGCAAGCAGTACACAGTCAATACATAGGGAGGTAAAGGTTGTATGAGTTACCTGGCATCAATGTTACTATGGGTATGTGAGTAGGAGGAAGGTTATAGGCCCCTAGGTGGTGACTGAGTGTACTATGCCTTGTGTCCTAGCCAATGCAAGGGCATACCAAGCATGCCTGTGTCTGCCTACACCCTTAGTAGCTTGTAGTTCCCCCTCTGACTCCTCATCTGTCTGTGGCTACAGTGACCTTGGCATTGGTGGCCGGATGTGTGTGCCCCTTCCCCTTGCTGATCCTGCTGCAGCTGTTTCCTCAGGATTATGTTGTGCAGCATGGCACACACTGTGGAGAATTCTGTACATGCCTGTGGACTGTACTGCAGGCCTCCCCCAGATTTATGTAGGCACCAGAAGCATGACTTCAGCAGCCCAAACACATGCTCTGTGACATTTCTGGTTTGAGCACGTGCCTCATTTTGGCATTCTTCGTGTGTGTGTAGTTTGGATCTGTGTCATCAGCCACGGTTCCAATGCATAGTCTGCATCCGCCTTGAATGCCTCTGTGGGATATCCCCCCAGCAAACATCTGGTATTGTTGGGAGGTGTGCCAGATATGTGAGTCATGGTAACTGCCAGGGTTGGCAGTACACATGTTCAAGATGATTCCCTTGACATTACACATGACTTGACAGTTGATAGAATGGTAGCCCTTTCTGTTAATGTAGAGCCTACCCTGTTCCCCAGGTGGTGCCTTAATTTCTACATGAGTACAATCTATGGCACCCAGTACTTCAGGGTAGTGTATTACCTGGTAGAACTGTTGAATATTTGTGACCCTCTCCTCGGAACTTCAGGGAAAATATATGTGCTCACTGGCATGTTGGAGCATAGCATCCAGGAATTGGTGGATGATCCTGGATGCTGACGCCTGTGACACCCCCAGCATGTTCCCTGTTGGTCTCTGAAAGGTACCTGTAGCTAATATTCTAAGGGCTACACATTCCTTTGTCCCCACTGGGATGGGCTTCCCTCGGTTGGCTCTGTCTCTGAGTTCAGGGTGGCAGAGGTCAAAGAGTTTCTGTAGTGTGTCCCTGTCCACCCTGTAGTGCTTTACAATTTCCATGTCATGTAGGTTGTGAAAAGTTAAATGGGGCCAGAAAACTCTTCTCCTTCTTGGCCTAGGCCTACTGTCAGGAGCAGCAGAATTGGCTTCAGCCTGTAGCACATACAAATGGGTTAAAGCAGTAGCAGCCCGTAACATTCTGTCCATGTAGACTTTCTGTGTCTGTATTCCAAAAGTTTTTTAAATAAGCAGGAAAAACCAGCATTGAGTCTACATGGCTGCTTTATTGCTTGTTGAATAGCTGTACCATGTTGGCTTGGTTGATTAGCATGCAATTCAGCTGCTTATGTTGTAATTAGTATCTATGAAATACACCTGCTGCTTAACTGACAGAAAAGTAACAAGAGGAAAAGTAGTTGACATGAGGAAAATCAATTTATGACATCCACACAAGAAAATGATGGCCTTAGCCCTCTTTACCACAGAAACAGCTTTGTAGCAAAGAACTGAACTTATTCTTCAAACAACCAATCTCAACAGAATGTACACCGATATAAAACCATAAACTATTTCTACATTTCTTTTTTTTATTATATTTGGATGTCGTATACTTAGTGATCACACAACCTGTTATGATTATTGCTTGCAAATGTACCTTTCTGTGTTTGTTGGTCATTCATCCATTATCTGACCAGTACTCTGATACTTGCAGTGTGAAAGCCATTCTATATCATTGGCCTTAAAATATGTGAGGATATTAAGTGAAAATAATATCATATGCAGTTGGCAACAAATGAAGGGCAGGTTGGATGTTATGGAACTCAACCTGTGAATTGTGTGCTACTTACTTACATGTCCAACCTTACAACCAACACTTTCTAGCTCTAAACTGACACACCCAGTGGATGTAAGGCAGCCTGCAGTGGTGTTATGTTTTCCTTCTCCCAAACAGTAATCCCTCACAGTTGCAATCCATTAATAATCTGTGCCCCATATAAAAAAGCAACCATGTAGCTCGGCAAACTAATGGTGGGGAGAGTTGTATATGTTTGGAAGACTGCAAAAATTCTTTTTCTTCAAGATATATCTGTACAGAGAAGTACTGAACATCAGAAGGTATGCGTCCATTTTGTCACCCACGTACTGCATATGCTGCAGTGTATGTAAGAATAATGTGATGCAAAAGCTTTTACAGTTTTACCTGTATGCATTAGTTAGAAGTGTACTGCTGTACTGATGGCATAGGCATGTTTGTCAAGCTATTTCAGAGGTATATGTGATTGCCAATTAATAAAAATGGAATGCCATGTGATAAATATGTACAAAAGTTTTATGGACAGATCCTTTAATAGCACGTTTAGCATTTCAAAGATGTTTTGTTAGAAAAATGGGTCATTTGCCTCTTCTTTTGTTGGGGGGGGGGGATCAAACATGAGTTACTGTTATGGCACAAATAAGGATATGTTGTTCTTGTTACTTTCCTTGTTTTGCATCTTGCCTGTTTTTAGTCTTTCACATCTGTAGACTGTTTATGTTTCTCCAGTGGGTAATACTGACTGGGTACCTTTTCTGTTTTATCTGGAAACAATTATTTCATAGTTAAGTGATGCTTATATGTATTTTACTTATTTTGTCTTTTAGAACACCTACAAGTATGCCACCCAGACATGGCAATCCATGGACACCCCCCCTTCACCGATGCCAAAAAACAGGTTATTGTAGATGGGTTTAGGCAACATGGTGCTTTTCTCCCAGAATGGGGATGGGGAGATATGACATGTGGAATGTGAATATGAAAGCAGATTGTCCAAGATCTAAATGCTGTGGGTGGCCATAGCAAAACATACAAACAGGTGTGCCACAGGGCCACTGATATGATTACATCTGCACAGAGGCGAGCAGCAGGAGTAGGCTGTGACCAGAAGGTTATGGGGGAGGGCCTGCTAGGGAACCACCACTAACCCCCAGTGAAGAGTTCCTAGCCAGGGATCCAGACAGCTTCCAGGAGAGTGCAGTACAATATGTCCTGGATGACGTAGTAACAGTTTCTGAGACAGCAAGCATGTCCCAGGAGGAGCTTCCAGGTAGGCTTTGTTATCTGAAAATTTAAATACTGTTGTGTAGTAAAACAATTGAAATTAATAAGGTAAGTCTGTGTCACATGTCTTTTTTGGGGGGATTGAAGATTGATACAGTTATAAGCTTAGGTTTTAGTTGTCAGCCATGATCTTGTTGAAATAATAGTTAATGGACATATAAAGTGGTAAATGTATTACCCCCTGTGTTACTGTTAATTGTGATGATGTTGCCCTTACCTCTTGCTTAACTTCTTCCAGGACCATCTGGATTACAGTGGAGTGTGTCTTCTGCAGATAGTAAGCCAAACATTTTTATGCCAGTACTGCTGAGCAATTTAAAGAAATATCACAGTGTTGATTTTGATCTCAGGCCTGTTGTGCGTATTGCTGTACTGTCTGTAATAGTGGCAGCACTGCTAGTTTGTTAGCATATACTGCAGTATAGTAGTGCAGGTATTAATTTATTCCTGTGTTTCTTGCTTTTTATGACAGGTGATCATGGCAGTGGGAGTGTGGACCCTGTGCCACCTGATGTCAGTGTATTGGTCGACTCTGATGATGATGGTGACCAAACTGAAGCACAGTCAGGGATTGCAGAGGTTGAATCTGACACAGAGGTTGACATATAGCCATTCCCTGCATTTTCATTGAACAAAGCCAGTAGGGCTACACCTACCCAGTCCACTGAGGCCACATATATTGGACAGGTGGAGGGCAAGGACATTGATCAGGGAAGTGTGGCTACTGTGGCTTCATTGCCAGTTGAGTCTGGCCATAGCCAAAGGGTGGGCAAGGTGCAACATAAGGATGACTGACAGGGGTTCTTGGAGGGGGTCTGTTGTCCCTCCTCCACCTGGTGCAGATGTCTCTTCCTCTGCCACTCAACGTATGTTTAGGGCTGTCATGGAGGCGCAGGCACATTCCCATAGGTGCTCCAGACAAATGTTCAGGGTTGTGAATTTCGCACAATCTGACATGAGTGACTGCCTTCACAGTGTTGCTAATTCATTGGATCATATGAATGACACATTGGAATGAGGGATGGACCAAGGGGTGTCTGTCATGGAACGAGCAGTGTTTGTGATGGAACATTTGCTGGGAGGGGGAATGGCATCCTAGTGGGCATAGGTCAGCCACATCATCTGCTGTCAGCCAACATGGCCATGCCCAATCATGCTTTCACAGTGGCAGTACTTCCACTGTTCCATCGATGGCTGTGCTGTTCACTCCTAGACATGGCAAGCCATGGGGCTGTGGTCCTGGACATCCTCATGAAGGCAGTTCATGCAGCAGACATCAGTCGCATTCAAGTAGCAG
This sequence comes from Protopterus annectens, assembly GCF_019279795.1. Lineage (NCBI taxonomy): Eukaryota > Metazoa > Chordata > Ceratodontiformes > Protopteridae > Protopterus > Protopterus annectens. The sequence goes on from NC_056738.1 coordinate 203,352,731, forward strand.
CACTGCATCTGACCATGGGCATTGACATGCCAGTGCAACTCCTGGCAGAGCCAGTTCTTGTGGTCGGGAATGACAATAATGAACTGCCACCTCTACCATGCATGGCTAACACTTCTCCAACATACCAAGATGTAGAACCAGGACAGAGCTTGGCTGTATTCATGCAGACATTCACACACCAATTTTCCCTGGAGGACTTCTACATTCACACCACAAAACTACTCATTTTGTCTCAATGGCTATTTGTTGCTTTATCTAAATGTGTGCCTTCTCTTTCTTACACACAGTTACCAACCTTTTGTGTCAGCCCAGGCTTCCTTTCCCCCACAAAATGCCCTGTGCAAGTAATGATAACTGTGCCATATCCCTGATTCCTTTATTTTGGATTCAAGGATACAAAAGCTTTATGTCTGATGCTCAGAGTGCATAGCTAACTTTGTGCTTGGTATATCTGCATTTGTGGTGTTGAACTGGTAATTGTAACTTTGACTTATACTGGCCTTGGAATGTTAGACAGTTGATAGTATCTATATTTCACAGCTTTATAGTGAATGCTGTTGTGAGGGTTGTGAAGTCAGAAACTGCAATGTGTATCTTTACTTTCTAACTTCTCTCTTCAATGATTTTCCAGTACAAATGTATGGTGCACATCATAAGTCATGCCATCATATTCAGATCTTAGGATTGTATGGCAGCACGGTAGTCAAACCTCATCAGAACAGTAATACAATATAATGCTGTCTTTTGCATGTACCTCATCGACACATACAGCAGTTAGAGAGAACACAGGGCTTTCTCAGCAAGGTAACACAGGGGCTACAAACCATGCCATAATGTATGTGGATAGATTAAAAGCCATGTCACTATAGTATGTCTGGTATAGGATGAGGTGACGTCTATCTGGCCTCCAGGCCAGTATCTGACCATGCCCAGGTGGGAATGACTGCATATCCAAAAGTCTGATATAGGTTCATAGGTTGGTACTCGGCTATCAGCCTTAGGGCCTATGCAAGCCTAGCCATAACAATTCCCTGGCTATTTCTTCCCACACTATTTACTTCCCTGGACCCCTGTCTAGCAGGGTGACTGACGTGATCCCCGGGGTAAATTTCCTTTCTCCCATCTAATCATCAAGGTTCCTTTTGAAAAAGGCCAAATGGGCACTCTGCTTGATATGTATGGGCAATCTATTCCAGATCCTGGGGAGTCTCTGGGTCAGGAACCTATCCCTCCAGCATGTTTTGTTTATTGTGATGACAGGGTTTAGATCCCTGGAGCATGTGGCTTTGAGGGATTGGGATTTCTTTAAGTGTAGCATGTCCAACAACAGCTCTGGGTTTGACATGTCCTTGTATGTTAAGCAGAGATCACCTCTGAGTAGACGATATGCGACAGAGTATAGCTGGAGTTTTTTAAGGCAGTCAGCATAGGGTATCTGCTTTAGGCCTGTGATTCTTTTAGTGAGTTATTTCTGCGGCCTTTCCAGTTGTTGCAGATGTCTTGAGAGGTACATACCAAACGGGGCGTTGTATTTTATAATGGGTCTAATGAGGGATGAGTACAATGGGACAATGACCTCCTTTTTTCTGGATGAAAAGCCCTTAGTGATGAGGTGTGCCACATAGAAGGATTTCCTGACTGTTGTGGTGATGTGGTTATCGAAAGTGAGACCACTGTCCACCTGTGTCCCTAAGTCTCTTATCACACTTTCAGTGTTTAATGTACTGCCACCTATATGGTAATTCATGGGTACATGTTTTTTCCCAAAGGGGATAACTATACATTTCTTGGCATTGAGCTTGAGCCCATGGCTCTGGCACCCAGCATCTGTTTCTGTAAGGCCCTTTTGTAGAGTATCCACATCATTTGGGGATTCAATAATGGCTCCCAGTTTGCAGTCATCTGCAAACTTTGTTAGCCAGAGTCCCTTAGTGTTGGCCTGTACTTCAGAGAAGTAGATGCCAAACAAGAGCGGTCCCAGGACTGAACCCTGAGGTACTCCACTTGTCATTTGTCTGGAGCTGTATTTGGAGTCGGCTACTTTTACAGTGTGGGTTCTATCAGTAAGCCAGTTAGCAACCCATTGGGTGACATAGGGATTAATGCCCAGCTTAGTAAGTTTATATATGATTCCAGAGTGGGGGATGGTGTCAAAGGCCTTGGCAAGGTCTAGATAGGCTGTGTGAACCACCTTACCCTTGTCCATGGCTCTGGAGACTGATTTGAAGAAGTCAGTCAGGTTCAGGAGACAAGATCGGCCATTCACGAACCCAAACTGGTGGGGTCCAGTGTTTGAAGGTTGCCAATGTCTTTGTTTATAAGTTCCATGATAATACACTCCATGGCCTTGCAGATAAGGCTCGTCAGACTGATGGGACGGTAGTTTCCAGGATCCAAAGTGGATCCCCCCTTGTGGAGTGGGATAACTGTAGCTCTGCACCACTCAGTGAAGATATCAGTAGTGTCTGTTGGGAATATTGTAATAGTCTCCCACATGCTGCTCTAAAAGGCTCTCTGTAATGTCAAGCAAGAGCTCACACAAACACACAGTTGACTGCAGTGAGAATAGAACCCCTACCTATCTAACTACACACTTCAGTATTTTATGCCGGCACCATGGTGAAAGTCCAACTTGGAGTGTCTCAGGCAACACCGGCGTCTGTTGAGGAAAATATAACAGTGTCACACATGCTGGTGTAAAATGCTGTCTGTAATGTCAAGGAAGAGCTCTCTCACTCACACACACACACACACACACACACACACACACACACACACACACCTAGTTGACTGCAGTGAGAATAGAACACCTACCTATCTAAGTACACAGACTACAGAACACAATACTTAGTGCAAACACCATGGCACAAGTCTGACTTTTGCAACACTCTGAACTTATAGTACATGACATCAGCAGGCCATGTGTGAGACGATTTTGGCAGGCCTGCATAGGTTCATAGCTTCATATGAGGCATACATTCATAGGAAGTTACTAGGCTAATGGCCCTAGGGCCTTTTCAAGCCTAGCCAAGTTGCACCATTGTTTACTTATAGACCAAAATATGTAGTCCATATTTGCAGATCCATGATCAGCACTGGTTGCTCCTGTCTAAGAGTGACATAGGTGAAACCCCCGGGGTAAATTTAAGATTTCCCATCCAGTTGTCCAAGTTACACCTAAATAGGGTCATGGAGGAGCTCAGTTTCCTGTGAATTGGGAGTTTGTTCCATAGGGGTGGCAATCTCTAGGAGACATATTTGTCTCTCCAGCATGTCCTGTTGATGTTGCAGGCTAGGTTAAGGTCCCTAGAGTGAGTGAGTCTTGTACCATTTGATTCATGGAGGTGCAGCATTTCCATTAAGGCAGGGTTCAAGACTGCTTTGTAGACCAGGCACAAGTTGCCTCTCAGCAGTCTATACAATAGAGAGTACAGTAACTGAGCCTTAAGTCTATTTATGTAGGTCATGTGTTGGAAGTGCCTGGACTTTCTTGGTGAGAAGCCTCTTATGTCTCTCCAGCTGGTGCTGGTATCTGGTGAAGTACATGTAAAATGGAGCACTGTACTCTATTATTGGTCTGATGAGTACAGTGGAGTTATAACATCCTTAGTCTTGGATGTTATACCCTTACTTATGAGGTGTGCAACATAAAAAGCCTTCCTTACCACTGTGGACACATGATGATCAAAGCTGAGGTTGCTATCAACTTAAATCTCTCACCATTGGGTTGGAACTTAGGGGAGTATTATTAATAGTGTAATTTGCAGGGACTTCTCCTTTTCCAGAAGGAATAATAGTGCATTTTTGGGTTAAGTTTAAGTCTGTGGCTTTGGCAACAATCATTTATGTATGTGAGCCCATTTTGTAGTATGGTGACATTATTTGAGGATTCAGTGATTGCACCTAGTTTGCAGTCATCAGTGAACTTTCTAAGCCACAAGTCATCTGTTTTTGCCTAAATTTCTGAAAACTAGATTCCACACAGAAGGAAGCCCAGCACAGACCCTTGTGGAACACCACTGCTAACAGGTCTGCTGGTAGAGGTGGAATCCCCAAGCCATTTGGCTACCCATCTAATGTCATATGGGTTAATCCCCAGCTGGGTGAGTTTCTCAATGATGCCTGAGTGTGGGATTGTGTCAGAGGCCTTGGCTAAGTCGAGATAGACAGTATGTACTGATTTGCTTTCATCCAGGGCTTTGGTGACACTATTGAAGAGTTCCACTAGGTTTAACAGGCATGATCTGCCCTTAACGAAGCCAAACTGGGTTGGTCAAGAGTTTGAAGGTCACCAGTGTCCTTGTTGATAAGGTCCAATATGATTCTGTACATGGCCTTACAGACAAGGCTGGTCAAGCTTTTGGGTCTATAGTTCTCTGGGTCAGTTGAGGGAACCCCTCTGTTGAAGGGGATATTGGTTGCTGTTTTCCACTATGCCAGGACAAAGCCAGTACTTAGATTGTGTTTGAAGAGAGTATCCAGTGGTTCCGCTAACTCTTGCTTTAGACCATTTAGTCGGCAGCCTGGAATGTTATCTGGTCCCATAGAGGCTGTGTTTTTGGTCTTGGCGAGTGCAGTTATGACCTGTTCTTTGGAGATAATAGGTAGAGAACTGGTGGCAGGTATGCTTTGTGGTATGATTGATGGAGACAGAGGTGTGCAATGTTTGCTAAACCTGTCTGCTGTAAGGATGGTGATGTCCTCATGTTCAGTATGAGTGGTACCATCCACTATGAATTTGGTGCAAAGCTGGGCCTTCCCTTTTACATTACAGACATAGCTAAAGAAAGCCTTTTGATTATCCCTAGCTATAGATGCTAATTTAGTTCACAGGTTAGGTTCATAGGTAGGTACTAGGCTATTGGCCCTGGGGCCTAAGTTCCCTGACTTTCGCCACCCAAGAAAGTTATTTTCCTGTGCCCCTGTCTAGCAGAGCCACAGAAGTGATTCCCTGGGGTAAATTTCCTATTTCCCATCCAGTTGTCGAGATTTTTCTTAAAGAGTGCTAATGAGGAGCTTTGCTTGACATGAATGGGTAGTCTGTTCCAGAGCATGGTAAGTCTCTGAGACAGGAATCTATCCCTCCAGCATATTCTGTTTATTGTGGTGGCAAGGTTTAGGTCCCTGGAGAATGTGTCTCAGAGGGATTGGGGTTTCTTTAAGTGCAGCATGTCCAACAGATCTGGGTTTGACATGGCTTTGTATGTTAGGCAGAGGTCACCTTTGAGTAGGTGGTAAGTGACGGAGTAGAGCTGGAGTTTTTTGTGATGGTATGTGCATGGCATCTGTTTGAGGTCAGTAATCCTCTTAGTGCAGTATTTCTGTGGCCTTTCTAGTTGTTGTATATATCTTGCGAGGTACATGTCAAATGGGGCATGGTACTCTATAATGGATCTAATGAGGGATGAATAGAGAAGAACAATGACCTCTTTTTTTTTTTTTCTGGAGGTGAACTCCTTTGTGATGAGGTGTGACACATAGAAGGATTTCCTGACTACTGTGGCGATATGATTATCAAAGGAGATACTACTGTCCACCTTTGTCCCAAGGTCTCTTATCACACATTTGGTGTTTAGTAGGCTGCCACCTATGTGGTAGTTCATGGGTACAGTGTTTTTCCCAAAGAGGATGACAGTGCACTTCTTGGCACTGTGCTTGAGGCCATGACTTTGACACCAAGCATCAGTCTTAGTGATGCTCCTTTGTAGAATGTCCACATCATTAGGCAATTCTATTATGGCACCTAGTTTGCAGTCATCTGTGAACGTCATTAGCCAAAGACCTTCTGTATTAGCCTGGACTTCTGAGAAGTAGATGCCAAACAGGAGAGGGCCCAGGACTCAGCCTTGTGGTACTCCACTTGTCACTGGTCTGAAGTTGGATTTGGAATTGGCTACTTTCACTGTGTGGGTTCTGTCAGTGAGCAAGTTGGCCACCCATCTTGTGACATAGGGATTTATGCCCAGTCTAGTGAGTTTATCTATAATTCCAGAGTGGGGGATGGTGTCAAAATCCTTAGTGAGGTCAAGATAGGCTGTGTGCACCACCTTACCCTTGTCCACAGCTCTGATGACTGCTTCAAAGACGTCAGTTAGGTTTAGGAGACATGACCTACTTTTTACAAACCCAAACTGAGTGGGGTCCAGAGTTTGGAGTTTACCTATCTCCTTGTTTATAAGCTCCAAGATGATATGTTCCATGGCCTTCCAGACCAGACTCATCAGGCTAATAGGGTGGTAGTTCCCGGGGTCCGTGGTGGCACCCCCTTTGTGGAGTGGGATAACCATCACTGTGCGCCATTCAGTAGGCACAAATCCTGAAGTGAGGCTATGATCGAACATGGTACTTAGGTGGGGTGCCAGTTTGTTCTGTAGTTCATGCAGAATGCAGCCTGGGACGTTGTTAGGTCCCATGGATGCTGTGTTCTTGGCTTTGGAAAGGGCAGTCTTTACTTGTGTAGCCGTGATTACAGGGGCTTTGCATTCTTCCGGTATAGTGATGGGTCCTTTGGGGGGTGAGGGGGGGGTGAAGTTTGCACTAAATATGCCAGGATGTTGGCAATATCAGTAGTTTCTGTATATCTAGTGCCATTGTGCTGTAGCTCAGAGCAGATCTGAATATTGCCATTGAGATTTTTGAAATAGCTGTAGAATGATTTGTGGTTGTCATTAGAATCAATGGCGATTTTATTTTCATAACTAGCTTTGGAGGATTTTATGAGGGATCTCAGCTCCTTACTGAGGCTGACCAGGGAGTTCCTGCAATTAGGGGATTTTACTCTTTTACAACAGCTTCTTCCTTCTGTTGTAGAGTTTGTTTATGGCAGGGAACCACCAGCTTGGCTTCCTTTTTTTGGAGGATAGTGTCTTGGTTCTGTTGGGGATAGCACAATCCATGCACTTGTGTATGTGCTTATACAGTGCATTTGTATAGGATTCAGTAGTTGTACCTCTATTTTCCATCTGTATGGGTGTTATGAAGTTTTTTATGGTGGTTTCCTTAATGGGGGGTGGGGGCAGTATATTGATGTCTAGGGTGATTAGCTTGTGGTCGGATCTGACTAGCGAGGAGTTGACCTCTGGCATGGAGAGAGCTTGACTTCCAGTTTGGCTATATAAGTGCATCTCTCACAGGTTATAGTGTTGGGTGGTAGGAGGAGAGGTTTGTCAGTGTACATGAGGCAATTGCTACATTGCCCCAAGATCCCCAGATTCATCAGGTGGACAGGGAAAAATACCGGGAGCTGACCCTTAGACATGCCTGGATAGGTGCTTATTAATTTAAGTACTAAAACTATTTTCCTTATAACAATTGAGGAAAGTTGAGTGCTGCAGTAATTTGTAGATTATTTAGTGCTTGCAATGAGTTTTGAATAAGTGCTGAGCACAAGGAAACAGTTTTGAGTGCTAAAACTAGAAAACTGGCTATTCTAAGGGAAAATTAGAAGAGCAGACTTTCTGGCACCGGGAATAGTTTAACCCGAGTTAAACGGCGCTGCACGATGCGCAAAACCGCACAAACATGGGTTTTTAAACAGAAAGATGAAAGGGATAGAAATAGTCCAAAATGGCCAATAAAATTACAAATTCTGAGCTGAAACCACTCCTCCAGTGGCAGGCTGCTCAAAGCTGACCACTCTCACTGATGAACAGAGAAGCTTCCTTCTAACTTAGTAAGGTCTGGGCAACACAGAAACTACAAAACAGCCCAGAATTCACCAAAATCTGAAAACCAGACACTACTGGTTATAGAAAGGTGGGAAATGAGTAGAGAGATAAGATTTTTTTTTTCAAAAATTAAAACAGATGCAGTAAAACAAACACTTTTAAAGCAGAAAAATTGTTATCGCACTTGAGTGTGTAGCCCTCAACAGTTCAACAGTTGAAAAACACTTAAAAATGATCAGTTAAAGTGCAAATAGTATCATAATTCAAGAAACAGTTCAAATAAGTTGCAAAGTTAATAAAAAATGCTTGGAATAGGGAGGCTAGCAAAAATAAGCGATAAAAAGCAAAACAAAGGTCTCCCTTTTCTCTCTCTATGTTGCTGTAGAACTCTGTAGGACATCGAGGCAGGATCTTGCTGAGGTTTCATAATTAGCTTTAGAGGATTTTACATAATATCTAATTTGCTTTCTCAAGCTATGGAGGGTGTTCTTCTGCTGAGCCTGTTCCATGTTATTCCTGGACATCAGTTTCTTTCTCTTGTATGATCTTGTCGACCAGGGCAGTTTGTTTTTTCGTGAGCAAGTTTTGATCCATTCTGGTACAGCTAAGTCTATACACTTGTAAAGGTATTTATACAGGGCATTTGTGTACACCTCCAGATAGGAATCTTTACTGTCATTGGTGGCAGGAGGTTTGAAACTATTTATGCCATCGCTTAGGAGGCTATAGTTTGCTTTGGAGAAATTTTTCAACCTTTTGTATCCTGAGGGTCAGGTACAATTGTTATGTTGAATGTGACTGATTTATGATCAGCCCTTACCAGGCAGAGTCTCACACATGGGGTGGTGCAGTGATCTCCCATGTTGGTGAGTACTAGGTCAAGGACATTTGAGCCCCTTGTGGGGGTGTGGACTAACTGTTCCAGAGCATTTGTGTTTACAAAGTGCAGGAACCTTAGCACAAGCATGTTTGAGCTCATATATATATATATATATATATATATATATATATATATATATATATATATATATATATATATATATATATATATATATATATATATATATATATATATCCCAGTCAATGGAAGGATAGTTAAAGTCACCCATGCCTAGGGTGTTTGGCTGTATTATGAGTGACTCAAGTAGGTTCAGGAAGGCACTGTGTGGTTTTCATGGTACATGCTGGTGGACCTGTAACTAAAAATGACATGGGGGGTGGTCTTTCCTACAGTTAGTTGGACTTGGAGTAACTCTAGGGAGTTGTACTGCTTAACCAGTCTTGAGGTGTATTTGTCTTTTATGAAGATGGATACACCTCCTCCTTTGGTTCTTTCATGCTCATTTTGTGGTCTGAATGTGTGGACGGCATTACAACCTTTCATGACTAGAGTACTCTCTGTGGCCCTAAACTATGTCTCTGTGACTGTACAAACATTGACATCTTCCCAAGTAAGACGTGCCTCCATTGAGTGTAGTTTCTGATTTAGAGTACTAACATTATAGGTTCATAGGTGTGTACTAGGCTGATGGCCCTGGAGCCTTTACAAGGCTAGCCTATAGAAGTGCCCTGGCATTGTGCCACCTAATATTAGTTCCCAGTGCCTCTATCAAGTAGACCCACTGGAGTGATCCCCAGGGTGAACTTTCTATTTCCCATCCACTCATCAAGATTTCTCTTGAAGAGCCATTGAGCTGCTCTACTTGAGCAGCATAACCTTGAGTTTCTCTTTTGAGTATATTTTTACATCAGGAATTTAGTTGTTATGACATTGCCTTAAAAATGCACTTTAGGGGAGGCAAGTATCTTGGCCAGTAACTGAAAGGCAAGAGGTGACAGATGAAGACCATCCCTGGCAAAGTAGCATAGTCTGTCAACCATATCATCCCAGGCTGACAAATACTGGACCCCCCTGCACTGACACCAGTAGCCAAGCCAAAGGTTGAAGTTGGTAATTCTTTTGTTTGTATTGAGGCATCATAATGGGAGAAGGTAGAATGCTACTAGAGTTACGGACATACCTGTCTGGGACACATAATCTGAGAGCTCAGTCATATCTCTCTTCATATAGTCCAGTAAGGTACGTCTCAATTAATTTACTCCAACGTGGAATATGACAGAGGTGTAACCATGCTTGTTGTTGAGAGACTTGAGTACGTGCGTGACTTTGTTGATTCTGGCACCTGACAGGCAGCAGATCATGACTTTCTCCTTGTAGAACCTGGTGAGGGGGACATTTGTGTGTCTCGCTATGGATTCACCTATGACCACGACATTGGTTTTGAGATGATTTGCCTTAAGGGCTTAATGGGTGAGACACTGATACATTTGTTTTATGTGTAGTGGGTTCTGTTGTGACTGTGTGCAGAAGGTTTGCATTTGCAAGGCCTCTGCTCTTTTGGTAAGCTTCTAAAGAGTAGCTCTGCATATCTGAGTTTACTTGCACATTTGGTTTGTTGAGGAGGTGAAGTGTGTATGCTGACAGTTTGTTTGATATCTGGTTTGTTGTTACCTGAGAGAGACAGCATTTATTCTAGATTCATTATATAGTTGCATATCTCACATATTGTATTTGTAAGTTTTAGGAGTATATGGTTATCACTATACATGAGGCAATAGAAGCCCAGCTGTGTAAAAACACAGGTTCTCTTATTAGGTTTATTTAGATTTATTTATTCTATTTTTATTTTTATTTTATATTTGTTAACCTGGAAAGTCCGATTGGATACATATCCATTTTCAGCAGAGGCCCTGGGAGAAAAGCTCCAAACAGATAAACATTTAAAATGCGGTATGCAGTAATATTTAGCAATTTAACAAAAATCAAAAGAAAAATACAAATAGGTTACATATTTAAGAGAATGTTCTAAGTAAGGTAATATTTACAGTGATATTAAAGAATTTAACAAAAATCAAAAGACAACTACAAATAGGTTCCATAATGAAGAGAGGTTCAAAGTAAGGTTTTATTTAGGTAAGAGAAAGTCAACAACAATGTGGGAGATGGAAGGAAACTATAAAGGGAGAAAAAAATAAAACATATAAGAGAAATGAGGGTATAAGAAGAAGAGACAGGAAAAGGAAGAACATTTATAAAGAAAGAGAGGAAGAATGAGATAAGAGAAGGATAGGTACGGTATAAGGCAGCAGAGGCTGAGAAAGGAGGTTGCAGTTCAGATAATGGAAGGTAGAGATAATATAAAGGGGGTAGAGGAAATTAATTGAAGGAGGGTACAGAGATAAAAAGGAAAAATATCTTTGATAGCTAAGATGGATTAATGGATTATATAAGTAACGTTGGGTTTGACTGGGCCTAGCTAAGACTGAGACAAGCTTTAGTTGAAACTAAAGTCAGTGTAGTAACTCAGACTGAGTAATTTGAGTTTTAGTCAGGGTTTAGACAAGGGCATAGCCAGTTATTGTACATGTGTCTTTAGTGATATTTTGAAGTGAGCCAAGGAGCAATTGGTCGTTAGTTCAGCAGGAAGGGAGTTCCATATTTTACCAGCAGTGTTAGAGAATAAGGAATCTCCGGCTGAGTTGTTGGCTTTGGTTGGTTGTACTAGCATTCTGCTGGAAGAGCGAAGGGATGCTAGGTTGCAATATGGGGCAATGATATTAGCTAGACTGGGGGTGTAGGAAGGTTGGTGGAGGATTTTACGAGTTACTATGAGTTGGTTATAATAGATCTGGTTGGGTAGCTGTAGCCAACCTAATTTTTGAAGATTATGGCAGTGGTGAGTTCTGTATTCTGAGTCTGTAGCAAATCTTGCTATATTGTTGTAACATTTTGTGATTCTGTTGAGATTTGATTTGGATAAGCTAGTGAGGATGGGTGAGGCATAGAGAAGGGATGACAGAAGATGTGTGCGAGCTATGGCTGTTCTGGCAGTTGGGGTTAGAAATTTCTTAATCCTATACATGGAGCCTATTTTTTTGTTTACTGTTTTTATAGTTTTGTCTATATGGGTATTGTAGTTTAGATTATTATCAATGATTATACCTAGCAGTTTAGTAGTTGGTTCTGGAGAAATTATGGTGCCATTATGAGAAGAGACTGAAAATGTTGGTGATGTTGTCTTACGGGTGGGGGAGAATAGTAGACGTTTGGTTTTGTTTGGGTTCAATAAGAGCTGACGATTATTAAGCCAGTTCTCTACTTTGTTGAAGGTTATTTGGGATAGGGGTTGTAATTCTGCAGGAATTGCAGCAGATCAGATTAGTGTGGAGTCTTCTGCATACTGTATAGTAGTAGCATGTGGGATAGCTTTGGGCAGGTTGTTTATAAAAATAGAAAAAAGGAGTGGACCCAGAATAGAACCTTCGGGTGCTCCTAAAGTGACCGATAAAAGAGGAGACAGATGCTCTTTCCACAGGACTACTTGCTGCCTACCATGTAAGTAAGAGTGGAACCAGTTGATTGCTGGGTTGTCTATGGACAGGGATTTGAGAGAGTAGATTGTGGTTAACCATGTCAAATGCTTTTGACAAATCAAGCAAGAGGGCAGAGGAAAGCAGGTTTTGATTGCGGTTTAGATTTATTTTGTGGGAGAATGTGAGAAGGGCAGTGGTAGTACTGTGGGCTGGTCTGAAACCGTGCTGGGATGGTGCTAGGAGATTATTATGGGTCAGGTGGTTTAAAAGTTGTTTTTGTATGCATTTCTCCATTATTTTGGCTAGGGGAGATCGTATGGCGATAGGTCTATAATTAGAGAGTTCGGTGGAGTTTCCACCTTTATGAAGTGGAATAATATGAGCTATTTTCCAAATGGGGGGAATGTAGGATTCCTGGATAGAATGATTCATTAAGATGGAGATTGGGATAAGCTATTACACTGGCAGCTTTTTGTAGAAACTCTGCGGGAAGTTGGTCTGCTGCCAGGGAGGTAGGTTTTAATTTCTTTAGTAAGGATTTGATATAGTCTGTAGGGATATAATTGAATTTTAAGGGGGGGGGGTTCACCTGAATAGCTGTGCTAGTAGTCGAGGAGGAGGGAGATAGATTATTAGCTAGGGATTTTACAGTTTTGGTGAAGAAAGTGTTAAATGTCTTAGCTACAGAATCAGGGGGTAGGTGTAAGGTTGTTGATTGGGTGGGGGTAGCAGATTTACCTGTGTGTAGTAGTTTATTCAAGCCTGACCAAAATTTTAGAGGTTGATTTTGGTGTTTTTGCTGTAAGTTGACATAGTAGCTTTGCTTGTCTAGCAGGATAGATCTTTTTGCTTTGTTTCTTAATTGTTTGAATAGTTGGTGGGCTTGAGGGGGATTTAGTGGTTCTCCAAGAGGTACATGCTGCATTTCTGGCTGTTAGTTTTGTCTAGTAGCATTGGTTAACCATGGAGCTATTTTGTTTTTGGTTCTGATTCTGCGTATGGGAGCATAATTGTCTAGAATGGCTAGGAATCTGGTGTTGAAATATGAAACTGCTTGGTCTAGAGGGAGTAGTTTAAGATTATCCCATTTGAAAGAGCTTAAATCAGATAAGAAACTATTTAGGTTAAAGTTTTTTTTGGATCTGAGAGTTTTAAAGGAGGTTTGGTGGGGCAGGTTTTCTCTTTTTCTCATTATGTAGGTTAGCAGGTGATCGCTCATGGTTTCGGGTTGAGTGCCTGATTTGTATGACTGTGGTTTGTTATTTATTAAGATACAGTCTAAGATGCTTTCCTTATTGCTGGGTTTGTTGATTCTAGTGGGGAGGGGGGGTAGAAATTGTTTGGGAGAAGCCATGCAAGTTAATGTGGGTAGTGGGGAAGTTAGCTGAACAGGTTGTCCAGTTGATGCCGAAGTCCCCGAGAATGATTGTTTCTTGGGGGTGGGTGGAGGATAACCAATGGAGGGTACTTTCTAAGATGTTAATGTTGTTGCTTGGGGAAATATAACTACACACTATGTTAATAGATTTGTTGTTATTGAGTTGGATTTAGATGGTCATTGTTAGCATAGTGATTTTGTAAGCAGCAACAACTGGGCCTGTCTATGAGGGACATAGGTGCCTCTTCAGAGGTGACTTTACAATCACCCAACCAGTAGTGAAGGTTGTGCTTGAAAAGAGCCATTGAGGAGCACTGCTTCACATGCAGTGGGAGCCTATTACAAAAGAGTGTGAGTCGCTGGGGGATATATCTTTCTCCCTAGCATGTTCTAGTTATGTCACAGACTAGGATGAGAACCCTGGGGCAAGTTATTTTTGTCCCATTTGATTTGCAGATGTCCAGCATTTCCAATAGAGCAGGGTTTTAGACTTCTCTGTAGGTCGGGCATAGGTCACCTCTCAGCAGCTTGCAGGATACTGAGTACACTTGACAGGTCTTTTAGTCTTTCCATGTATGTGATGTCTGGAGTATCTGCATTCTCCCAGTCACAAACCTCTAATTTTTTTCTCCAATTGCTGCAGTTGTCTGGTGAGGTATCGATAGAATGGAGCCTTATACTCAATTACTTGTCTGATAAGGGTGGAGTACAACAGAGCTATGACCTTCCTGGTCTTGGATGTGATGTCCATATCTATGAAGTGCACAATAGAGCTTGTGTGTCTCAGCACTATGGACACATAGTGATGAAAGTGTAGATTGCTATGAACATGTATACACAAGTCTCACAACACTGTGTTTGAGCTGAGAGGGGTACTATGTATATCAAATTTAGCAGGGGTACTTCTTTGCCAAAGGGAAAATGAGGCATTGTTTGCTGTAGGGTTCAGTGTGTGAGTTTAGCACCAATCATTTGTCTCTGGTCAGCCCCCTTCTGTAATATGTTATCATCACTTGAGGGAATCCATATGAGTGCATCCAGTTAACAGTCATCTGCAAACGTGGTAAACCACAGGCCATCTACAGTTGCCTGCACTTCATGGAAGTAGTTTCCACACAATTGAAGGTCCAGCACAGATCCTTGGGATATTCCATTGGTAAGTTGCTAGTGGGGGGTGCAGTTACCAACTTTGAGAGTGTGTGTTCTGTTGGTGAGTCAGCTGGCTATCTAGCTACTACCGTATGGCTTAATTTCCAGATGGGACATTTTCACTATGAGGCATGAATGGGGGTGTGACAACCCTGCAATGGCCCAGTAATCAAGGAGTCTCAATCCTCACCCCTAGCACCATTGAGGGACGTGCACATTGGGAGGGTGACAAGTACACACACACACACACACACACACACACACACACACACACACACACACACACACACACACACACACACAGTAAAGTACAATTTTCCTTAAGAGGTCACAGGGATCGCAGTCAGACTGGGGCTGGTTTCTCCCTCTCTCTCCAAATCCCCAATAAGACTCCCCACTGGCACAGCTATAGGGGTCAGATCTCAGCCGAGTGGTCAAGCCAAAACCTCCAGCACCCTCTCTATCCAACAAGTGCTTCATGTCCCTGCCCAAGTAGCTGAAACACATACACTTTGAGATTTGATTTATATACAAACACACAGACACTCCTAAGGAAGGCTGGCACAGGTTCACTAGCTATGTCCCCTTCTGCCTAGACTATATGGTAGTACTAGCTGCTATGAACCACTACTTATCAGCTACTATAGCACCCTTACAAAGGGTGACCAATTCTACTGTGTAATGTTACTATTATCCAAATGGTAAGTGTGACCAAGACTAAGGCTATTTAGGAGTGGCCTATACACTGTCACCAAATATATGTGAAAGTACACTAAGAGCTTAAATATCTCTAAACAAACCAGTCACAATTAAAAGGTTTAAATATATTTAATAATAAATAATAACATAACAAGACAATACTCAATAACTCAATACAGTGACAACAGAGTTCAGAATCACAGGAAATACTTTAAAACAACATTGCACGACAGTCTCAAATAAATACAGAAAACATCTAAACTAATCTTCAATGTATTCCTATCTATATCTAAGATATACTATGACCTAAATGACTTATAGAGCTAGACAAGTGCTGATGAGAGGATGTTGTCAGATCCAAAGACAAATCCAAAATGCACAGACTCACTCTCTGAGATAGTTCTTAAATTACTTTCAGATATTTCTGCTGGGTTATCTCAGATTACATCATTCTTTGTCACCTCTGTCAAAAATACTTATTTTTCAGAAGTTTGCCTGGAACTGGAAGTCATAAAACAGTTAAACACTTTTACCTTTGACACTTGTAGTTATTTCTGTTTCCAGATAATAGAAAGAATTTCTAGGTGCAGACATTCTGTCTCCTAGCCGAGATAAACACCATTGTAAACAATTCATTTTCTTAGAATTTGCAATTTAACTATTATTTTCCAGTAGGGTACACTGTGGTTATATTCTTGAAGCTCAGCCCATAACATACAGTTTAACACATACTTCTGCACCAGCAGTTTAATACACACAACATATAGTTCTCTTACATTTGTAAGACAAGCCTATGGATTGTATTAATATTCACAAATGACGTGGAATTATTTACAAAATTCTAGCTAGCTGGGCTGGCAGCCTTCACGGGGATATTGTCAAAGGCCTTGGATAACTGAACATAGGTGGTATGTCCTGTCATCTGTCATCCAGGTCTTTGGGGGTCAGTATCAAAGAAGTCCACAAGGGTCAACAGGCAAGATCTATCCTTGACAAACACAACATGGGTCGACTCAAGTTTGATGAACGTCACCTATGTCCCTGTGGATAAGGTCTGTGCTGATGTCTTCCCTAGCCTTGGAGTTAAGCCTTGTTAGGTTTATGGGTCAATAGTTGTAGTTCTGCATATTACTAGGTTAATGTGCATTGCATATAACACAACATTTGATATTACTTTCTGTAGTGTAGGTGATATATGTGTGGAAAAAGTACTGAGACACTAGGGTTGCAGTGCTTGGGGGCAACACATGGCTGTATTGTAAATATGTGACATAGTGTGAGACAGGGCTTTCATTTTGTAATGTTTCCACATATAATGTCATGTCATACACAAGAAATGGACAATAAACAGCAGTAATACATAGCACAGCAAGCAGCAGGTGTGCACAATGTTTAGCAAAATGTATACACATGCGAGATACACATGTTTGCACACAGCTAAACAGTGTGTAAATGCGAGCAGCATTGCTAAAGTCTGACAGTACTGTGTCTATGAAACACACCTGCTACTTAACTGACTGTGTGGCAGCACATGTTAATACACTGATACATTCCTTTTGGGGGCCAGATGGTACTGGGTTCGATCCTTTTCTCTCTCTCTCTCTTTTTTGGCCATAGTTTGTACGATGTGCCACTTAGGGCAGCAACAGTAATACAAAAGTAGTTAAAAGTATTGAGATACAGTTGTATTCAAACCCAGTAACATCTGGCTCTACAAATGAATGTATCACTTGTCTGAGGATTGTACCATTGCTCTTCTTTCAGTATGACAGCCTTGTCAGTCAGAAAAAGTAATCTAATTCTTAAAAGGCTGCTGCACCCCAGGTCAGACTGTGCGAACATCTGAGAAAGTGTCGATGTCTAGGGAATCAGAGTTGAGAAAGAAACACTTGGATGACTCAGGACCCTGTTCAGCACCAAAGATACTTCAGTTGGATGTCCCAGTAACTACAACACCCACCTATAATCCTCTACTAAATCTGAAGCTTTCATATATGATAGCTATTTTGGATGTTTCAACTAAGAGGTTGCCTCAGGCAGAATGCTAGAACTCATGGCTCTGTGCTGGGGGTCATATGACACAATGACTGCTGAGCCTCGCGAAAGCACAGCTCATTGTGTGGTTGTGTCTGCTAGGGCTGCATTTAACAGAGGTTCTAACATGAAAGAGCAATGTCAGAGCATGGTGGCTAACCAATATGAAGAAAACCTCCATAGCAACCAATGTAGGACAAATACATTTTGGCATATATTATGGCCAAAACTGATGGCAGAAATAAGTTTACTGAATTATGGGTTGATGATAGATTATATTACTTAGAGGAGTTTCCAGAGAGCTAAGTCTGAAGAAAGAAACAAGTGTAGAAGGTGTCCCTAAACATGAAGTCTAGAAGGTCTCCCTAAAATCTCAACAGGGAAAATGAGCTCTTGAGGAACTAATGGAACTTATCCCTACCAGTGTAAAAAAGCCTGATGAAAATATAGACAGCTGTAAGAACAGTTTTTCTTTGCAAAAACCTGTATGAAGAAATACTGTAACAGAAGACTGAAGTCTAAGTACTGCTTTGCTTGAGAAACCCTTCAGCTGTGGACTGTGGTCTGAAAACCTGTCCTACATGAATTTGGTTTTGTTTTGTGATTTCCCTACTTGTGCTACAAGAAAGCATTTTTCATTATCCTTGTAAGTAAGTCTTGTCTTAAACTAAGAAAGCTGTCTACATGGAATGTTTTTATTTCTGGAAACACTACAGTATATATATTGTTGTTATATTATCAGTAGACCCATATATAGTGGCCAAGGTGGTGCAGCGGTTAGCGTTGTCACCTCACAGCAAGAGGTTCTTTGGTTTGATTCTCAGCTGGAGCCCCTTCTGTGCAGACTCTGTATGTGCTTCCCGCAGTCAAGTGAGCTTTAAAGACATGCAGGTGGGTGTGTGTGTGCCTTCTGTGAAGGTTGGGTGCCAGGTTGGCAACTTAACACTGTAAAAACTCCAATGCAAATCAATCTATGGACTGGTGATCCTTTGTGGCAGGCCCTAACTGGGAAAAGCCAAAAGATATTGCTTTATAAGTAGACCCATCTACTTCAAAAAAGTGAAAATGGACTTACTTGAATCACTATGATTGAGATGACAGTGCAGAAACTTTATTTACACAAAACTTCACATCAACGAAAACATCCACCAGGAAAGGAACCAGTTGGCCACCATGGGAAATTTGCCTTTTTCCCCATTATAGTGCGATCTTGGAATTGGTATATTTAGTTAGGAAAGTGTGTGGGGCAAAGACTGCCCCTCTTTGGTTGGTTTGACATGCTTCAACTTGTGTATTTTGTCCTGGTAGCCAAGTGGTTCCTTTCCCAATGGACGTTTCCGTTGATGTGAAGGTTTGAGTAAATAACGTTCCGGTGCTGTCTCGCTCATCAGTGATTCGAGTAAGTGCATTTTCACTTTTTTGAAGTAGACCCGTGTGTGTGTGTGTGTGTGTGTGTGTGTGTGTGTGTGTGTGTGTGTGTGTGTGTGTGTGTGTGTATATATTTATTTATTTTTATTTATTTTACATTTGTTAACCGGGGGTGTCTGACTGAGCCGAAAAGGCCCTTTTTCAGCAGAGGCTTGGGGAGAAAAGCTCCACAAAGAAATATTACAGAAACATTTAGTTATTTAGACATGATCAGTATACACACAAATTACAGGAGACATGTTTTTACAGTGGTATGCAGCACATAAACAGTTACAGTGGAGAGAACAAACAAAAAAATATTAATTTTAAAAATAAAGGTAATTAATAGATTTGTGGTGTACAGCTGAAATTTGGAACATAGGTAGAATACATACATAGTACACAGGTACAGTACATACACTGTAGATTAGCCAGTGTTTGTGAGTAAGATTGAAAACTATTATCAAGTGCTCTAGATTTTGTATCTATGTGTTATCCGCTTTCACAAGCCTGGGGAACAATCATGGCACTGCCAACTTTCCTTGAGATGTTGCCTGATGAGGTCTTTAAAGGAGGCTTTGGATGATGTGTTTTAAATGCTTGTAGGGACAGAGTTCCATTTTTTAGCCACTGAACTACTATATAGTGCATCTCCAAAGCTATTGTAGCTGTTGGTGACTTCTAGTAGTATATATATATATATATATATATATATATATATATATATATATATATATATATATATATATAGGTTTACAGTCACATTTTTGAATGGCAGTCACTCGAGTTGGGGATGGTCGAAAGGCTGTTTTCCAGTTCTTGTTGTGCTGAACCAAAAATGGTCGAGTCCAAAACAACGAATGCTAGTGTACATTAGCTGTTGTGAGGTCGATGTTCTGCTTAAAGACTGCACTACAGTGGGGATCAGGAAATGTACCCTTTTCCTCACTGTAGTGCGATCTCAGACTTTGTATATATAAGTAGCAGGGGGGTGGAGGGTGCAGCACTCCCAGATGGGGTGCAGGGGGGCAAAACATTGGTTGGAAATCACTGGACTGCAAGATGCATTGGGTAATGTCAACAATGTCGAATATGGATGTGTCGATATTACTGTTTTTATCATTTTGCCTCAGTAGCGTTTTTATTTTCAGTATTTTTTTTTTTTATTAAGTCATCACTCGATCGAGTGATTTTCACAAATGTGATAGTAAACTATATATATATATATATATATATATATATATATATATATATATATGAGAGTCACTGTTAGAATGTCGAAACACGGTTTATCGAAACCATGTTTCGGCGGACACAATTTAGCGAAAGTGCATTTTATCGAAAATGCACTTTTGCTAAATGGGGAGTGGAAAATTAAAGAAGGCATGCAGTTTGCATCCACCGTTAGTTGTAAATCAATGTATATTGTTGGTTGTACATGGTTACAGCAAGCTGGAAATAAGATATGCAAATTAATATACTGGTTTAAGTTATCTTCCATTGCTACTTTTGGCATTAAAGAAAAAATGTTTCTCAGAGTAACTGCCACTATGGAAAACCACACAAGGAAGTAGTACTGGAAAAGTATGAAGTTCAATAGTTTTTCTGGATAAAGTAATAGAAATGATGAGAAAATATTTTCCAAGACTGAAAATTTTAGTCTGTTGTAACAGGTAGCTCAAAGAGAACTTGGGACAATTTTCCTAAAATAAAAAGTAAGTACCAAAGAGACATGGTCACAAAATGGAGGTCTTCAACAGGAATGTTCCTTTATAAAGTCTCTGAAGACTTTTAAGGAAATAAAGGATAAACCATCATGTGCCTGGTTAAAATTAGAAATAGCAGCCATATGAGATTTAACTGAAGAATGACTTAAACCAGTGTCAAAATATAAACTAAATAGTCAAGTATCACAGGAACAGAAAATGGGTCTAAGCGGTTTGAGACCGCCAAACCTGTGAAACATTTCTATTTATTCCTTAAAGGTTTTTCTGGTTCTTGGCTTCTTATAAAAAGAGACTATGCATATAACTATACTAGAGCAAAATCAGGATTACTGACAAGAGCTGGAAGTGGAGAAACCAAGCCAGAGACCACAGAAAGTAAATGTCCAGGTTTTGGTCTTATCAAGAGGGCCTTCTAAACCATAAGAAGGAACCATACCTGCCAAGGCCAATATGGAGCTATGAGGATGACTGGCCTTCAAACATTTTGCCTTCTGAATAAACTTTGTCATCAGATCAAATGGGAGAAAATCATATAAGGGACTGGTTGATCACCCGTGGGCCAAAGCATCTCTCAGGAGCCTCCTCAGCAATAGGATGAAGTACAATAAATCACTGCACTTAGTGTTAGTTAAAGATACAAAAAGGTTGTAGCAAGGTTTCCTCATTTTGGAAAAAATAAAATGTCTTTGTCACTGAGAAGCTGTTGGACCACTCATGAGATCAGCAGGCACATGCTCAATTTGTCCACCAGGGAACTGCGCTCATTGGGATTATGGACTACAACCAGAAAATAGTTAGAGACATGGCCCATTCTATACTTATTTCCTGGCATGGGGGAAAGATCAAATTCAACATTTTTAGTTGATGAACATTGCAACTACATGTTGTTTGTTTATATTGTCAATCTTCCAGCTGGAAGGAAGTTTTGGAAGACAGAAGGGTCAGAAGGACTGCTTACTCTAATCACTAGTACACTGATGTACCAAAAGAGTTACAAGGATGTCCAGACACTCTGAATCATCTGCCCATTGTAATGCCTCCCACCCTAAGGTTGAGGGATCTATGGCATCTGCCACCATGGAAGCAGAAAGTGGGAATGGACTACTTTAACAGAGATTGTCAGCATCTATCAACTAAGAAATGTCATTTGCAAGTCTGAGACATGTGAATCTGGAGGTCTGCTAGATCCACAGTATGAGAATGTTGGACCTGAAGAGTCCACTGAAGAGCTCTTGTATATCATCTGGCATGAGGGATCATGATAATGGCTGCCACCATGAGACACAGCTGCTTGAGACAATAAAAGGCCATTGCTGTAGGAGGCAGAAAAAGGAGAATAAAGAGTCCAAGCTCTGTCTATTGGGGATTCTTGCTTTGTATAACTGGGTGTCTAGACTGTGTCTATATTAGAACATCAAAATCTCACAATTTTGAATGTTCTAACATCGACCCCTATTCAGCAAATGCTGAAAATAGTGAAACGACAGAAAAACAAATTTTTTCCTAGGAAAAGAATTTGGTTGTCCATTTTTGTCATTTTGTGATTTCCAGCGCTGTGGTGGAAAGTTACGGGTCGGGTTCAGGTAAGTGTGCGATTGGGCATGGGTTAGGTGAGTTAGGGTTAGGCCGTAGGTTAGGTTTGTGTGTAATTGTGTAGACCTGAGGGTTAGGGCGGATTAGGTGAGTTAGGGTTAGGGTGCAAGTTAGGTATGTGTGCGATTGTGTGGATGTGAGGGTTAGGTCGGGTTAGGTGAGTTAGAGTTAGGGCGCGGGTGAGGTGAGTGTGCAATAGTGACGGACCTTAGGGTTAGGGTAAGTGGATAGATAGTGGTGTTTGTACAGTTTAGTGTAGGGTTAGCTGTAAGATTTTAGGTGTATGTGTGTGGATTGCTGTTTGTTTGGTGTGCTTGTGTTTTGTGTATGTGTTTCGGAAAAGCACATTTTTTCCATAGGAAAAAATTCACTGTTCTGCATGTTCGATGTTGTCAGCATTCGCTGAAAAGGGGTCGATGTTAGAACATTCGAAATTGTGAAATTTTGATGTTCTAATATAGGCCCGTCTAGACTGTAGCCTATAAATATCAAATGCTAAGAAAGCTACAACTGAAACTTGGCAGAATCCAAGGTTATTCCAAGGAACTGGAACAATCCAGTCAGAGACTCCCTCACTGACACTGGGATAGTTATAGAAAGGCCACTGATGAGCCAGTCATCCAAATGAGGGAATACTTTGCATCCTGTAGAAGCAACTGTACTTCCACAATAGACATGCATTTTGAAGTAAGATTAAATGGTAGAGTCTAGAACTGATAGCAACTTGCTCTGACTCTGAAGCAAAAATATTTCCTGGATCACTTGTCTATTCTTACTATGGAAGTAGAAATGCTGGAGATATAAATAACACTTCCAATCTCTTTCTCTAAGTGAAGGAAGGAGTTTCTACACTGATACTAATTAAAAGATATCCTGGGGTGTTTAAGTCTTAGATGAACCCAAGGTTGTCTATTTTGACACCAAAAATAACTTGGAGTACTATCCAGATCTGTTCTGGTCTGATGAGACTCCCTGTTTAGCTTTCCTTCTTAACAGGCTTTGGACCTCTACTTTTGCCACTCATATAACATGGCGGGGCATCCGCTGTGAGGAGATGAGACACTTGGTTTTAAAGAAAAGAAATTTTGTAACATCTGTATATATTCATCCTCACCTACTAGTTCATGGTGATGGCCTTATGAGCTGACAGATGGAGGAACAATAGACTCCTAGATGTCTCCATTGAGGAAAAGTCAAACAACATCTCAAGACTGCTGTAGACCTACCATAGTAGGACAGCAACTGAGGACTGCTGAGGATCCCAGTCAAAGATGCAATTTCTCTTAAAATTACCTTGGTTGTTTAAGCCATTTCCAGAATTCTGCTTGTTTTGCTGAACCATGTCAAATATGGGTTATTCTGGATTTTGGAGAAGGCTTTCTAAGAAGTGGAAAACACACCTACTGCTGTTAGATATTTGTACTCCTGCTTCATCTTTTCAATATGTGCCTTAGCCTTAGGGTCAAATATCTTAAGTCCATGAGGAGAATATTAATAAAAGTAATGTTAGTATTCTCAGTGCAATTAGTTAGCCTCAGTTAGACATGCTGGCAAACAGTCTACATGAATTTGAAATGGACTTGAAGTGGGAAACCAATGGAGGGTCCATCATAAAAAAGGCACAATAGCAAATATACTTTCTGTGACAGCTGAAGAAGTTCAACCTCCCACAGGAACTGTTGATTCAGTTCTATACAGCAGTCATTGAGTGTGTTCTGAGCTTATCCATAACAGTGTGATTTGGATCTCTGTCTAATCATGACAAAAATAGATTACATCGAATAGTCAGGTCTGCCAAAAATATTATTGGTGCTAGTTTGCCCTCCTTATAGGACCCATATTATTCCAGAGTAATGAAAAGGGCAGGAAATATAATCACCTACCCTTCACATCCTCCAAGCCACCTTCTTTTTGAACTGCTACCATCAGCCGGGTGTTATAGCAGATATAAGAACATTTTTTTCCATAGGCCATCAAGTTCATAAATGGTTAACTCAGCTTATTAGGTTGGGGTATTCTTTTTCCCAAGCCACCGAGGGATTCTGCAGTATTGCTTACATATTGTTATTACTTGTTTCTTTCAGAGTTTATTTCAGTATTTCTTGCACTGAGTTGCACTGTGCACCTTGCATGTATATGTATATTTACTTTTTTGTCTTGTTCATAATAGTTGCACATATGTCGTTTGTCTTGTTCTTAATAGTTGTTTGTATGTCATTCATGTAATTCATACTTGGAGAGTCACTGAAACCGGAGTCAAATTCCTTGCATGCATGCATACTTGGCCAATAAATGCGATTCTGATTCAGTAGCACTACGTACCACATCTCTAGCAGAAACTTCTGTGATAAATACAAATCAAGGTAATGTTTACCATTACTGAAACACTTATTTTTTGGGGATTCATTTTGTCCTTGCTAGGTCTTTCCAGCAACTGGTCTATGATCTGAATCATTTCATCAGATATGAAAACATCTACCATATGGTCAAGGTAGCTTACTTCCCTCAGGAAAAAAGATTGAATATACATGGGTGTGCTTCTTTAAGTGATCACTAACTCTGGATTCCCTTGTCCAAAAGTATACCTAAGAGCTCTAGAGTGTGGGGACTGTCTTTCGGTAACTGCTGATATCAAAGTGTCAGATTTAGGAGAATGTGACCAGAAACTCATAGCAGTCTGTCTGCTTTCTTGGGGACTGGGGCCAGTGCTTCAAGAAGGATTTATGTCAATCCTTCAACTGTAGCTACTGAGAATACCATTTACACAAATTAAGAGCTCTGAAAATCATTTCCAGAAAAAATAAAGTTTTTCTGCATGGGTAGGTGACCCTGCATCTTCCATCTAGGAGGAGTGACCCAGCTTATATATACTAAGTACACAATTGCACAATACTAGGAAAAGTGCAACTTCAGTGATCATTGACAGTGTTTTTCAATGATTTTTACTCATGTATATATTATTTGCACTAACTGTATTCAGCAGATTGACTGGCTTCCATCAGCAGATGCTCAAGCAGTTTGACATGTTCACTCTTACTACATTTATTTATTTGCATTTGTTTATCAGGAAAGTTCTACTGAGCAGTGTCCTTTTTCAGTGGAGGCCCAAGGAGAAAAGTTCAATTATGCGAACGTAATGGATATTGTTTGAACTGTTACATCATTTACAGTCAATTTCATCCTTGACATACATTACATCATTTACATATCCAGTTACACAAGCTGTGTATGCATAACATTTTTTATAAATATAGAGAGGTCTAGGCAATGCAGTATCAGTATGCATAGATTATCAGGTTTTACATATGAATTTGTAATACTATAGATGGTTTATTTAAAATCTAGAACATATGAAGATAAGAGAAAGAGTTAGTACAGGCCAAAGAAAGGAAGGAGAGGAGGATACACAAGGAAGATGGAGGAAATGAGATGACAGAGGAATGTATAGTTGTGAGAAAAATACATTAAGTTTTATACAGTGGAGCAGTATGGCATGAATTCATATTGCTATATTGATAATAGTTTAACCATGGGTAATGCAGATGCAGAACCATTTATCTATCAGGTGTTGCTTTGGCTGGTATCTAAAGGTTTACAGGTTACACAGTGTTCTTAAGTAAAGTGGGATGGTATTACAACTATTAACAATGTCTTGCTAATACAGTGAATATCCTGCTTTGTTGTTAGGTTCAGTTATGAACAGTAATGATTTGTCAGGGGAGCATATAGGTCTCTCAGTAGTATAAGGCTGAATGATGGAGTGAATAGATGGAATTTTTCAGGACTGTGCAGTAGTTAGAAGGCTATAATTAATTATGAGTAAAATAGAGAATTATTTAGTTTGAGCCAGTTTAGTTGTTTTAGAGAGATATGTGATCTGTATTGCAGTTGGATGTGAATTTAGCTACTTTATTGTAGCATTTTTCTAGTTTGGCTAATAAAGAGGAGCTGAGAATGTTTAAGATAGGACAGGCATGTAATAGGGTGGGGAGTACAAAAATAGAAGTTATGTTCTTACCATAACGTTCCATGTTAGTTGTCTTCTTCTCGCCTTCTTTCTTGCTGGATGGTTCGGAGCCGACCTCGGCTCCGATTCGGCCACTCTAAAAGCTCGAGAGTTGGTTCCACCGGCTCGAGGCTCCCCTTATATCCCACAATGCTAGGCGGTATTACCCCAGATCTCGTTTGTAAGCTAGGCCCAGCCAATAATAAATCCAGAACTATTGGAAAAGGATAAACCCACCTCTATAAAAGGAAAGGGAGAAGGAGACCTGAAACCTGATGAAGGAATATATGCATGGAATAGCATATACACATATACAATAGAGGTGGTAGAAAGAGAGGTCACAATCAAACTCCTCTAGGTCTGTCCAGGCTAGGGGGAAGGAGGGTGGGACGCAAGAAAGAAGGCGAGAAGAAGACAACTAACATGGAACGTTATGGTAAGAACATAACGTCTGTATGTTAAGTTGTCTATCTCGCCTTCATTCTTGCTGGATGGGACCGCGTCCCTAGCACCTTGTCCCGGGTGGCCTATCGGAACAGACTCTTGAGTACAGTGGAGCCAAAATTAGCTCTATGTCTAGAAGCTAAATCCAACTTGTAATGAGAAATGAAAGTGTGAGGAGTAGCCCATGTAGCTGCTGCACAAATGGTATCAATAGGCAGCCTGTCTTGGAAGGCTATAGAAGTAGCCAAAGCTCTAGTCAAATGAGCCTTAGGCTTGTTAGGCAACTTTTGGTGTCTAATTTCATAGACAAAGGAAATCAGGGATGTCAGCCATCTGGAGAGTGATACCTTAGAAACTGAAAGGCCCTTTCTGCCTTCTGCATAAGAGACAAACAACTGATCAGTTTTTCTCATCTGTTTGGTCCTATCCAAATAATACCTTAATTGACGATGAACATCTAGCCAATGCAATTTTTGTTCAGATCTGTTAGAAAAGTTAGGAAAAAACACAGGGAGGTCAATGTTTTGATTTAGATTTGCCGCAGAGGCTACTTTAGGTAAAAAGGATGGATTAGTTCGCAAGGATACCCTATCCTTATGAAACAACAGATACGGTGGTTGACAGCTGAGTGCATGAAGCTCTGAGACCCTTCTAGCTGAAGTAATGGCTATCAGAAAGAGAGTCTTCCAGGATAGCAATTTCATTGAACAGGAAGCTGCAGGTTCAAAAGGGGGAAGAATCAAAGATGCGAGAACTAAATTAAGGTCCCAAGAAGGAGGAGGATTTCTTACAGGAGGCTTAAGAAGAAAAACTCCCTTCAAGAAAGCTTTGCAAAGCTTGTGAGACATGATGGCAGAATCTGAGATGCCCACATGAAAGTTAGATATGGCTGCCAATTGAACTTTAAGAGTAGAAGGAGATGAACCTGCATGGAATAATTCAGCTAGAAAATCAAGGACTATTTGGATGGGAGCAGTGAAAGGATCTATGTCCCTTCCTTGAGCCCAATAGGCGAAACGTTTCCACTTACTAAGATAAATCTTCCGAGTGGAAGATTTATGGGAAGCTATCAAAATATCTCGAACTGAGTGAGATATTTGAGGAAGCCTGGCTAAGGTTGGAATTGGAGGAACCAAGCAGTAAGGTTCAGAGAGGGGAGGGAGCGATGTAACTGACCCGACTGGTGGATCAAAAGATCTGGAACTAGGTCCAGATGCCAGGGTTGCTCCAACAGAAAATTGATGTAGAAAGGGGAACCAAACTTGTCGAGGCCAGTAAGGAGCAATGAGGATCAATGAGGCCTTCTGAGCGATAGCTTTCTGTATCACTTGCGAGATTAGTGGGAAGGGAGGGAATGCATACAGAAGTCCCCGGGGCCAAACTTGGACTAGAGCATCTCTGCTGGGCTGGCCTGGTAACGGGAAGAGGGTGAAATAATCTTTGCACTTGCTGTTTTGGGGAGTAGCAAAAAGGTCGCAGCAAGGCTGACCCCACTTGAGAAAAATTTTCTCCAAGATAGAATCTTTCAGAGACCACTCGTGAGGCATGAGGATAGCTCTGCTCAACTTGTCCGCGATAAGGTTGGACTTCCCGGGGATGTGCGTTGCTATCAGAAACCGCTGAGAAGAAATCACCCATTGCCACAGTCTGAGTGCTTCTCGACATAAGGGGTAGGACCTGGTTCTGCCTTGTTTGTTGATATACCACACTACAGACATGTTGTCCGTCTGAATTACTATCGTTCCCAAGGGAAGAGAGTCTTGAAGGGCTTGCAATGCTAAAAGCACTGCTCTCATCTCTAGAACATTTATATGCAAGTGGCGTTCGTTTGGTTGCCATATGCCCTGGACTGTTCTGCCCTGATAAAGCCCCCCCCACCCGATCAGGGAGGCGTCCGTTGTCAGAGTAGCAACTGGAGGGGGAGGGACAAAGGGTCTTCCTAGGAAGAGCTGAGGGGAAGAAATCCACCAAAGAAGATGATTCTTGCATGCTTGTGTAATCACAATGGTGTGGGACATCGGAAGTTGTTGGTACGACCATTGTGTGAAGAGCATCCATTGAAGGATTCTCATGTGAAATCTGGCTAATAGAAGTAGAGGGATAGCAGCCGCCATAATCCCTAGTACTTTCAGAACTAATCTGACTTTGACTCTGTTGCTGTGGAAGAGCAGGGAGACCAGTTTATGTATGTCTGCTATCCTTTGGTCTGTGAGTCTCGCAGACATGTTGACTGTGTCTAGATTTGCGCCTATGAAGGTAATAACACGACAAGGTGACAAAACAGACTTTTCGCAATTTATTGAGATACCTAACTTTTGAAAAATGCGAAAGGTGTAGTCTCTGGCAAGTAGAAGAAGATGCTTGGTGGGAGCTGTGAGGAGCCAGTCGTCCAAGTATGGAAACACCTGGAATCCTTGACGTCTCAGGTGAGAAGCTACCACTGCCATGCATTTGGTAAACACCTGGGGGGCAGTGGTGAGTCCAAAGGGCAGGGCTCTGAATTGGAAGTGACTGGTTCCCAGCCTGAAGCGGAGGAATCTCCTGGAGTGCCTGTTCATCTTTATATGATAGTACGCATCCTGGAGGTCTATAGAGCACATCCAGTTTTCCTTTCCCAATAGGGGTAGGATGGATTGTAGCGTGACCATCCGAAATCTTGTTTTCTTGACAGACTTGTTCAAGATACTGAGATCCAAAATGGGTCTCCAGTCCTCTGTTTTCTTTGGAACCAAAAAGAATTTGGAGTAGATTCCGGATCCTTGCTGGTCTGCTGGCACTGGCTGAATGGCTCTTTTTGCAAGCAACTTTGATATTTCCAATGCTGCTTGATCCCTTTGAGCGGGTGGAACATCTGGAAGGGATTTTTTTGATTGATTTGGAATGCGAAAGAACGGAATGGAATAGCCTTCGGAAATGATGGACTGTACCCACTTGTCTTGAGTTAAGGATCGCCAGGCTTCTGGGTACAGTGACAATCTTCCCCCGACTGCCTCCGAAGGTGGACAGTCGGGCAACACCTCAGGGATGCTGGAAGGGCTTATCGGAGAAAGTTTCTCGATTGCCCTGGTTCTGCGGACCCCCCCTGCCTCTAGGGCGACGTCTACCATTATTGTTCCCCCCTCTGCCTCTAGAGGGGAACCGACTCTGTGTGTCAGGCAAAGTCCCTTGAGATTGTTTGCGGAACCACATCTTTCCACTTTTCTGGCCTTTGGGGTAAGGTCTAGAAGGAGTAGAAAAACGGACTCCGACGGCAGAAAGAGTTTTGCCATCTGTCTAGCACCTTGTCAGGGTTTCTTTCACTTGAGGACCAAAAAGGGACGACCCATCAAACGGGGATTAGTGAAAGACGTTTTAAAGGGGTCCGCAAAATTGCACAGCCACATCCAGGCATGCCGGCGTAAGGCCACGCCTGTCCCTGCAGCTCTGCTCGCTCCATCAGCCGCATATGAAAGAAGGCGCATGGAGGAGTTAGCTATAGAATTTAGGGTAGCCAGCTGAGTGTTCATCTTATCCTGAAAACCCACAGCTGTAGGATCCTTTAACATCTCACTTGCTTCCTTGATCAAGTCTCTTTGAAGGCGAGTGAAATGACAGAGGTAATTCAGCGAACGCATAGCAAAGGTCGCTGACGAAAACATCCGCTTCCCGTACCTGTCCATAGACCTAGATTCCTTGTTAGGAGGATGGACAGGCACCGAAGGATCAGCTAGTTCCTTCTTAGTGGCGGCAGCTACCACCATAGCATCCATAGAAACTCCTTTAGTCAGAAATTGCTTATCTGCTGGTGCTGTGATAAACTTTGAAGGTCTCCTGGGGGTAGGGTCCACAGAGTCAGGAGCCGTCCAAGCCTTTTTAGCTACCACCTGCATGAGGGGGTCAAAGGGGGGGACACCCAGGAGGTGGAAGGGCGAGAGCCAAACGCCTCAAGATACACAGATTCATCCTCCAAAGGGTTAAGGGCTGGCCAATTTCCCCTCTGTTTCAGGATCTCTAGGATGTCTGCAAAGGAGACATCTTCAGAAAGGGAACGGGGGGAACCCTCAGAATCCTCTAAATCCGTGTCAGAGGTGACAGACTCAGGTGAGTCTATGTGCTTCCTCTTGCACTTTCTCTTCCTAGGGGGCTCCCCTGCCAATTCAGGAGAGGCCTCGGAAGAGGATGAGATCCCCACAGGGGATTCTTGAGGCGCTGGCTCTCTGCAGTCTGGGATGAGGGAGTGAGCAGACATGACCTGAGGCACCGAAGAGGGAGGGTCGGACGGAGCCGACTGTGGAGTTGAACCAGGTTCCAACACACTCCGCATGACCTCGAAAGCACCCCTGTCAGGCAGAGCCAGAGGTCCCCGCTCCGAAAAGCTGAAAACCTCCCTCGGCACTGACAGTGATGGCTCCGAGGCCAATGTCGGAGCCGAACTCACCAGCGCCGAAGCACCGAGAGGGAGAGCGGGGCCGGACAAGGGTCCGATGCCACTCACCCCCTCGGAGCCGACGAGGGAAGTCCGGCGCCGAGATTCCTCCAAGGAAGAAATCAGAGCCGACGACGGTGCCGAAGACAATTGTATCGGCTCCGATGCTACCACAGTCTCGGGTCCGAAACGCCCCGGCTCCGAGCTCAAAGGAGTCGGAGGAGGAATATTTTGAGAGATAGGGTTAAGCATCGACTGATGAGTCGGGCTCTGAAGCATTTGGGCCAGTGCCTCGGACTTAAGAAGTCGACTCACTACCCTCTGAAGGTCATGGTCAGAAAGCCTTGAAGACCTAGAGGAGTGCGATCTATGGCTCCGTTCAGACAGCAAGGGAGATGCTGGAACCGAATGAACGGAGCCGAGGGACGGTGACCTTGACCTCTTCCTAGAGGTTGGTTCCGATAGCTTGATCGGAGCCGACTCAGCCATTTCCAATACCTCGGCTCCAGCCGGAGCCGAGGGAACCACAGAAGTGGAAGTTCGAGTCTCATCGGCTCCAGCCGGAGCCGATGTAGTAGTAGACTTCGAAGTCTTAGGTGCCGACTCAGTAGCTGGAGTCGAGGACCTAGAGGCCTTAGAAGGTTTGCCCGAAGATACAGTCAGGGGACCCTCAGGCTTGAGCAAGCCCCGTAAAATGAGCTTGTTCTTTCTTTCCTGCAGGACTCTAGGGCTGAAGCCATGGCATACAGCACAAGAGTCCTGCAGGTGTAAAGGTCCCAGGCAGTACACACAAGAAGTGTGACCGTCTGTCAGAGACATTTTCTGACAGCACGAGTCACACTTCTTGAAGCCTGAGACCTTCGAATCCTTGGACATGACAAAAAAACAAGTGCAATCACACCAACACAAACACACCGATTACACTGTTAACTAAATAAACTAATTTAAACTAACAAGAATAGAAGTTTTAAGTCCCTACTGAAAAAACACACACACACTCTCTGTGGGATAGGTGGGCCCGAAGGCCTAAGGGAAGAACAGATAAGTTCTTGTGGTAAGGAGAGGTTGAAAAACACAGGAAAGGGAATAAAAACCTTTAAATTAAGGGGATACTGACCAAAAAACTAATTTAAAAGGGATTTACTAAGTTATTTAAACTGTTTGGTACACTAACCTGGAGCCGGTTAAAGCAACACACCTCGATAGCTGTAGCGGCAAACGAGATCTGAGGTAATACCGCCTAGCATTGTGGGATATAAGGGGAGCCTCGAGCCGGTGGAACCAACTCTCGAGCTTTTAGAGTGGCCGAGTCGGAGCCGAGGTCGGCTCCGAACCATCCAGCAAGAATGAAGGCGAGATAGACAACTTAACATGAAGTGGTTATGTTTTGTATAGCAGAGTCAATAGGGTAGTGTTTTACTCTACAGAGGTAGCCTAGCTTTTGCTGTAATCTTCTTTATGGCTTGCTGAAGGTGGACATTACATTTCAGGTGGTCTATAATCATGCCTAGAAGTCTGGTGTGGGATTCATCCATCCATTCATCCACAACCCTTTTTCCCAGTTTTTTTTTTTTTTTTGGACATGGGGTTGTGGTGTTATTTCACCAGTGGCAATAATCTAGAGCCAAGGTTTACACCAATGGGTAGCTTACTAGTTCTATATTGGTCTTGTTGGGTGATAGTATATTAAAGGTAGTTTTGGGGAAGAGAGACAGAGAAAGTTTGGGATGAACAGGAGTACTTTAGTTTATTTTGGATTTAGGAGGAGTTGTGAGCTGTTGAGCCAAGCTATGGATGAGAAGGCTTTCTGGGTGAGTGTTTGGTGCAAGGGTAGTGTCCTAGCAGCACATATTAAAGTAGAGTTATTGGTGCATTGTACTGTGGTGGTCTTTTTGCTGTGTTTAAGTCATTGCTAAATAATTTAAGCAGTAGTGGTCCTAGTATGAAGATTTGTGGGACTCCAACCAATGTAAAATCATAGGTATATACTAGGCTAAAGATCGCCAGGGCCTTTATAAACCTAGCTGTGTAACCAACCCAGTTGTGTCCCTGTGTATCATGGGTGTTTATTCGGAGGGTGTATGTTAGTTAGGAGGTTTCTGGAGGTTATGTGTGCATGGGGGGTGTATGTTAGTTTGGGCATTTCTGTCTGTCTCTGTCTATCAGGGACATGGGGCCAGACCCGGGGTGAAATTCTGATTTCCCATCCATTGGTCAAGGTTACACTTAAATAAGGTTAGGGATGGACTCTGTTTCACACAGATGAGAAGCCTGATCCAGAGCACGAGGATCCTTTGAGACACATATCT
Organism: Protopterus annectens; assembly: GCF_019279795.1. Classification (NCBI taxonomy): domain Eukaryota; kingdom Metazoa; phylum Chordata; order Ceratodontiformes; family Protopteridae; genus Protopterus; species Protopterus annectens. Next base: position 203,385,923 of record NC_056738.1, read on the forward strand.
GTTTTGCCAACGTGTCTTATTTATGTCACAAACAAAATTTAAATCTTTGGATCTAGTAGTTCTGATGCTTTTCATTTTGCAGGTGTGCAAAAAGACCATCAAAGCTGGATCAGAGAATCCCTTGTGTGCCAAGCATAGATTGCCTCTCAGTAACTAGGAGGAGAATGAGTACAGAGATAGGGATTTAATGATATATATATATATATATATATATATATATATATATATATAGATATATAGATATATATATATATATATATATATATATAGATATATAAATATATAGATATATATATATATATATATATATATATAGATATATATATATATATATATAGGTCAATGTGTTTATACCCTGGATTCCCCTGGTATGGAACCTGTATGGTCGTTCCAACAGTTGCATATGTCTGGTTAACTACATGCCAAAGGGGGCATTAAACTCAATGATGGATCTGACAAGGGATGAATAAAGTAGCATTCTGACTTCCTTGGTCACTGGATGCCATGCCCTTTCTGATAAGTTGGGCAACATAGAATGATTTTCTTATTACCTTGGCCGCATGTTGGTCAAAGGCCAAATTACTTTCTACATATGTTCCCAGATCCTTGACTACTGGGTTAACTCTTTGGGGTGTCTTACTGATGAAGTAATTAGCCTGGCTGGCAGTTTTCCCAAAAGTCACTATAATGCATCTCTTGGCATTGAGTTTTAATCTGTGACTTTGGCACCAGTAATTTATCTGTATTAGACCCTCTTATAAGATCTTTGTGTCATGGGGTGAGTCTATGATAGCTCTCAGTTTGCAGTCATCTAAGAATTTGGTCAGCCAAAGGCCCTTGACATAAGCCTTTATCTCTGAAAAGTAGATGACAAATAGGAGTGGTCCCAACATGGATCTCTGAAGTACCCCACTCATGACTGGTCTCTTAGTGGTGGTGGTACAATGAATCCTCACTTCATGGGTCCTGTCTCTGAGCCAGTTGCCAATCCAGTGAGTTTTGTAAGGATTTATGCTCAGTTCAGTGAGTTTGTCAGCCTATAACCAAGTGGGATACTGTATCGAATACCTTAGCCAGGTGCTGGTAGGTGGTAAGGACCATTTTCCCCTCACACATTGCCTTGGTGGCCTTCTGAAAGAAGTCCATTAGGTTTAATAGGCATGACCTTCCCCCTGGCAATGCCAAACCAGGTTGGGTCCAGTGTCAGAAGATTGCCTATGTCTTTGTTGATCATTTCCATGACAATTCATACAGGAAGGAAAGAGGAGAAATAATTTTGCCATTTCACTGCTTGGGACATGTTAGTGAGATAATTAGGACATCAGTTAAGTGAAGAGAGTGGTAGACCCTAGCAAGAGAGTTTAGTTAGCAGAATTTGATGAGTAACTGTGTTGAATGCCATGGATACATTGAGAAATAGGGCTGAGGTTAGAAGACCTGAATTTCTATTGTAATTATATCTATGAACCTTAGGTTTAGAGTTTGTGAGCTTGGTTGATAAGCCACTTTTATGGAAGGGTAATATATATATATATATATATATATATATATATATATATATATGGGTCTATCTGAAAACGCTGAAAGTGCAAAATGCCAATGACAAGAACACCGACACCGGAAGATTGACAATGGAGAACACCGACAGTTGAGAATCCCGAGAACACCAACATGTTAAGGTAAGTGTGCGATAGGGACAGACGTTAGGGTCAGGGTGTGGGTAAGGTAAGTGTGTGATAGTGACGGACTTTAGGTTTAGAGGCAGGTTAAGTGAGTTAGGGTTAGGGTCTTGCAGTAAGTGTGCGATAGTGACGGACTTGAGGGTTAGGGGCGGATTAAGTGAGTTAGGGTTAGGGTGTGGGTAAGGTAAGTGTGCGATAGTGACAGACCTTAGGGTTAGGGTTTGGGTTAAGGTTAGTGCATAGATAGTTGTGTATGTAAGGTTTAGTGTAGGTTTGTAAGGTTTTTGGTGTGCTTGTGTTGTGTGTGTGTTTTTCGAGAGGGGTATTGTTTTGTTGATTGTCGGGATTCTGGTTTGTCGAGCATGTGAAGTTTCGTGTTTTTGAACTTTCTTTTTTTGTCATTTTTTTCTTGTTGGTTATTTCGTTGTCGGTGTTTTGGTGTGTCAGTGTTATCAGGTAGACCCATTTTGTGTGTGTGTGTGTGTGTGTGTGTGTGTGTGTGTGTGTGTGTGTGTGTGTGTGTGCATATATATATATATATATATATATATATATATATGGGTCCCATTCAGAAGACCGAAACGCCGATTCCCCGAAGCGGAAATCACCGACGCCAGATGACCGACAGGTACGTATACCGACAGGGTGATTCACCGACAGTGGAAAGACCGACAAGGGTAATCTGCGATCGCGACTCGGTAAGTGTGCGATAGTGACGGAGGTAGGAGTGGTCAGGTAAGTGAGTTAGGGTTAGGGTGCAGGTAGGTGATGTGTACGTTAGTGTCGGAGCTTGGGCTAGGGGTGTGTGAATGAGTTAGGGTTAGGGTGCAGGTAGGTGATGTGTACGTTAGTGTCGGAGCTTGGGCTAGGGGTGTGTAAGTGAGTTAGGGTAGGTGATGTGTACGTTAGTGTCGGAGCTTGGGCTAGGGGTGTGTAAGTGAGTTAGGGTTAGGGTGCAGGTAGGTGAAGTGTGTGATAGTGTCGGACCTTAGGGTTAGGGTTTGGGTCAGGGCTAGTGTGTATGGTATGTAGTGTCGCGTGTTGTTTACTTTCCGTGTGTCGGTGATTTGGTGTTCGGTGTTTTGCGTTGTTGGGTTTGTGTCGGGTTTGTGTGTTTTCGGTTATTTGGCGTCGGTGAGTTTTGTGTCGGGGAATCGGCGTGTCGGTGTTTAGAAGTAGACCCATATATATATATATATATATATATATATATATATATATATATATATATATATATATATATATATATATATATGCTTTTTTGCCATAAGATGGGAATACAGGATATGCAAGGCTACCTGCAGCTAATTTGTGGTATTCAGATAGAAGTTGGCCAGAGGCAGTGGTTGTTATCTTCAGGATGTGTAGGTGTTTTTTTATTGGAGTTGTTGGCACTAGAGTGAGTTTGATGGTCTGTTGTGACTTTAATGACTGGGGTGGGATGTCTGAATTTGTAGTAGTATTGTTTTGTAGGAAGGAGATTACTTTGTTTATGAAATATGAGTTAAACTGTGAAGCAATGCTTTGGGAGTTATTGGTTGTGGATGGGCTGGGGTGGGTTGGATTGATTTTCCTGGATTAAGAAATGTATTTATGGATTTCTGGAAGTTTTGTGGATTGTTTGATGCTGAATTTTGTGAGTTGCTATAATAAGCTTTTTTGCCCTGTTTTATACATTGTTTTCTATGGTCTATTAACTGTCTATATTGTTGCAAGGATATTTGAGGCCTAGTTTGTAGCCATGAATTCCATAAGTTGCATGAGTTGCTTTGTTTTTTTTCTTTTTTTATTTTTTAAGTTAACCAATGGGTTGGTGTGCTTTTAACTCCTTTTGTTTTTAATGGTGCTTCCTCTGCCAGGATATTTAGAAATATTGTATTGAATGTGTCTGCTGCTTCAAGGGGGAGAGTTTTAAGTGCAGCCCAGTTGCCCTGGAGCAGGCTGGAAGTAAAGGTTTCTTTACTGAAGATACTGAGGTTTTTGACTGTGTTATAGTCATGAATCTTGTGGGGATATTTGGGGTATTGCCTTCTGCAAGGAGGGCACAATGTCAGATGGCCTGCCCCCCCATCCATCACCCTTCACTTTCTCATCTCCAGTTCTTCCCCAAACTTGGGGTCTTCTGGAATGTAGGGGAATCCGCATCCTTCTTCTTGTTATCCATATTGGCCACAGTAACTATGTGCCTTTTCTTGCACTTGGCCTTCTTGTGCACCTGAGAATGGGGAGATGATTCATAGGAAGAAGACCATCGTCTGAAAGCCATAATGGAAAGAAGAATTGTTACAGAGCTTGGATCCTGCCATACTGTGCCAGAAGCTGCAATGTTGGGTAATCAGCAAAAACTCCTGCTGCACTTGTATAGAAACTAGCCCCAAATGGGAGCTGGTGAAGGAAAGCATCACAGCATTGAAACATACTAGCTCAGTATCTGTGTCAGGATCAATAGGATACTGGCCCTAGAGCCCACCAAGACAAAGGACCAGGACCAACATAAGCACCAGAAAAGGACCTCTAATGTTGATACCAACAACCACAAGTATGAAGGTTGAATCCACAACTCCGGTCACAGCCAGCAATCTTGAATCCATGGTAATCATTACCAAAGTCAATGCAGACAACCTCAGCATTGGCACCGGGACCATTGATAATATCAAAAACATTACAAACAAATGAACACTATCATGTCTACTAAAGGAGCCCATAAACTTAAGTTTGCCCCTAAAGCCAAGGATAATTATAAATTCTTTACCTAGGTTAGAAAATTAAACAAACAGTACACTACATTGCTCAGAACATATTTATAACACTTCTTATTCTAATGCAACAGACATTGCCAATGTTCTTGCAAAGAAATTTAGTGACAACTTCATCTGAAACTTCTGTTCAGAGCCCCAGAATATTTAAATCCTTTACCCCCCCCCATCTGTGTCTAAAGATCATTTACTGAAAGTGCTAACCAAGACCAAAAACAATTCCCCCATGGGACCTGACAGTATTTCTGGTTGCTTAATAGTGTTAAATATGCTCTTGCAGACACACTACTCAAACTGTTTAATCTTAGTTTTGCTACTGGTTTTGTCCATAATGAGTCGTGCATTATAGTGGTAGTACCCCTCCATAGGGGTAACCTTATAATCAGCTTGGATAATTACAGACCTATTAGCCTTACAAGCCTCATCTGCAAAGCCATGGAAAGTATTATAACTGGTTTCATAAACTATTAAATCATGAACATAGTTAGACTTGACCCCCAAAAGTTTGGCCATGCGAAGGGTAGATCTTGTCTGTTTGGTAAACATATCTGAAAGGAGTACAGAGGCTGAAAATGGCAGCTATGCAAGTACATAGAACTGGGCAGTACATGCAGTGTATCTAGTCCTGGCCATGCCTTTTACAACATTACCCATGCTGGTATCATATAAAAGCTAAATGCTTTGAAAATCTTTCCTTGTGTGGTAATGGCAAACTGTCTGAAAGACAGATCTCACACTGTGTGAGTTGTGAAAAAAAGTATGAAAGTGATGAATGATGTCCCTCAGGGCTCACTGCTGGGAGCTCTGCTTTTTTGGTATTTACTTCTCTGATTTCCAGACAGAAAGCCAAGACCTCTTGCTAACAAAGTTTGCAGTCATCTGTGAACTGGAAGTTGTTAAGTCAGATTATATCACCCAAACCCTTCAGAATGAACTCTTCCTAGTAAACTCCTCAAATGCTAAAATGTGTGATCTCTTGTTTGGTAGATGACCCTTCCCATCATCATACTGGACATACAAAAAATCACTACAAAATGAAAATATGGTCAGGGGTGTAGGTACTTGGGTTAATAGCTTTCTCTCTTTTGACCATTATGAGACAATGTTTATTAGGACATTCTTTCATTTAGCCAGCTAATTGTCAAAAGAATACCATCAAGGTCTAAAAAGGCAATAATTCCCTAATACTCAGCATTAATCAAACCAGTTATCAAACTACAATGCCCCTTAGGAATGCATCTCACTACCTATAATAAACAACTAGAAAGACCCCAAAGGTTATTAACCAAAAAGATCGTAGGCCTTAAGTCCTTGAGCTACCAAGAGAAGCCAGAAGCTCCATTCCTTTATTCCATGTCTTACAGACTCTTAAAAAGAGATGTTTGCCTTGCTTACTGCTCCATTGGAGACCTGATTGTCCTGGACCATCTGTTTCTACTCAAATCCATTATCTCCACCAATACTACAACCAGGGACCTAAATCTTCACCAACAGATAAATAAAATATTGTGGAGGGACAGATTTACAACCCACTACCTCACAAACCACTTGTATAAACTTCAGCATATTAAACAGTGTGGTTCACTATCTGCTTTTAAACATAAACTAGATGACTGGATGGGAATCCCACAAATTTACCCCAAGATTGGCCCTCTTAGAGAAAGGAGGTGCAGTGGTCTGAGGGAGGATATTGACAGGCATTAATGATCCATAAGACTCAGTGCCCTTCGAATATCTATGAATCTGTGTGACTGGCCAGAAGCATAGGTATAAGCAGATATGTTATCATGCACCTGTGGAAGCCGTTCATCAGGGGTTCAGTGATAAAACAGCAGGCATTGACAAGAAAGACTTTTCTGGGAAGGCATAGTGGACAAGGGTCTCTGTTCCCAGACAGAAACCTTGGTTTGACTTTGAAGCCAGAAAATTTCTGCTATGCCAGAAAGAACAGTAGTTGACACTGGAAAGAAATGGGCATGGAGGCAGACTTTGGCACTGGTGATCTTGGCATCGAGGTTTCCAGAATGAGGCCTTACTTTTTCTTCCTGAAGCTTAATCAGTAGCCAGAGAGAGAATTAAAAAAAGTGCAACTATAACTAGAAAAGTATGTTTCTCTCTCACCTGAATAATATTAGGTAAAGAGGGCTTTTGATAAACTGAATAGAAGCTGACAGCCATGGTCTAATATTTATCATTATTTTAAAGAACCTCTGTCACAAAACTTCTAGAATGTTTTGAGGCCAGTGAAACAGTAGTCAGTCTGAAGCCTTAAGCTGGCAATTTATTTGATGGCTTAGAAACAGCAGGCTGAGTCTAAAGACTTTTTTTTCAGCAGCTGCAGCTGAAATATTTCCTTTATATACATTGGCATAGAAGTAGTAGTAGTCATCTTGGAACAAATGTCAAATATAAAAAGAACATGAGCTTCCCCAAGAACAACTACAGAGTTTGATACCATGTGTATAAACCTTAGTCTATATATGTAAAATTGATATTAAGAACTCTGTATGTATTACACTGCATCTGTGTATTACTTCTCTGTTGTAATGCTTTGATATTTTGTACAATTGCCCTGTTGTAAATGTGGAGCTTTTCTCTCCATGCCTCGGCTGAAAAAGGAACTGTATCCAGTCACCCTACAGAAGAAGTAATGGAAACAGTCTTCTTCTTCTTCTTTCAGCTTTTCCCGGTTAGGGGTCACCACAGCGGATCACCTGTCCGCTCATGAATGGCAGTGGAGTCTTAGAGTGTTGAGTTGCCAGCCCGGCACCCAACCTTCCACAGAAGGCACACACACACACACACACGCACACACACGCACACACACACACACACACACACACACACACACACACACACACACACACACACACACACACACACACACACACACACACACACCCACACTCACTCACACCTAGGGCCAATTTAGAGTTTCCAATCCACCTGCAGCATGTCTTTTGGGATGTGGGAGGAAACCGGAGCACCTGGAGGAAACCCATGAGACCACAGGGAGGACATGCAGACTCTGCACAGAAGGCACCCCAGCCGAGGATCGACCGGAGAACCTCTTGCTGCAAGGTGACAATGCTAACCACTGCACCACCATGGCCGCCCAAATAATGGAAACAGTCTATGATTATTAAATAGGGTATCTGCCCAAACAACTAATATCAGCAGAAAGAGAGGCAATATGAAAATGTCATCTAAAGACCTCTCAACTTTCCAGATTTTTGCAGAATGTCTGGATTTTTGCCTGATATTTTTGGTCTGTTCCTCATAAAATTTGTGGTTCTCTGGCAAGTCACTAAGAACTCAAGTCACTAAATAATGGCAGATGTTTGAGTTTCAGACTTCTAATTCTTCAGAAAATTCTATATTATCACAAAGTCTGTTATTCTACCTACTTTCTAAATTTGTAAGAGCAATATATAAAATCTTCCCTATTTTTGGAACTTTGGCCCCCTTATTTTTGGCTTTGGCCAGATTTCTTGCATTAAGAAGTTGAGAGATATGGCCCTAAACAGGGAATTTAAGCAAGAAGCTTAATACCAACTATGCAGTCCTGGCAATAAACAAGTATTCAAACTAGGTTTACCAAAGAAACTCCAGTTAAATGCACTAGGCACACTGGAACACACACCAATTAATCTCCAAAGGAACTCCAGCAAGAGCAGAACTAAAGTCAAACTTGTTAAACAACAATTTATTTCCACATGCTTTTCGTTCCACTGATAGTCGAACTTCTTCAGACAAACAGAGCAAACAACACCCACACCCATATATACATCTCCCTTTACAAACACACGTTAAAACTAATTGGCATTTAAAGGGACTATACCATAAATAACTGAACTGCAAGTTAAACATAAAAATAACTTTTATACATAATCAGTCGGATATTACCTACTAGATAAAAAACAACATCCTGAAATGCTGGACTTGTAAAAATCCTACTTAGACTAATATAAAATAAACCTAATCCAATAAAAAATCAAAAATTCGTAAAATGTTAACCCAACATTCACATTTCAAGGTTTATAAAAACATGCTGTTAATATAATGTTTGCTTAAATCTCGTACGAACATGTAGGCAAATGGAAACAAGTATACGGCAGTGTATGTTCAACTTCCATCAACACAAACATCAGATGACCATTGCTCTACCTCAATAAACTTTTTAATTTCAGTATTCATGAAAGAGAAACCTTGTCATTAAGACCCGGAGCGCTGTAAGAATTCAACCTCAACTGCCAAATCAATTCCTGTCACTCTAACAATAACTGGTAAGGGCCCCCTTTTACATCTGATGTAATTTGGTTTAAAACCCTAAACACAAAAGAGTGAGTTTGGCCAGGGCATTCTCTAACCTAGCCTTCCTTATGCTGTATACATGCGCATAGATCCTTTCTTTAAACTTCCTGTCAGTCTTGCCCACATAAAATGTGGGACAAAGCTGACAGGAAGCAAGATAAACTACAGACCTCGAAGACCATGTATATCTTCCCTTTATCCTATAAGTTTTGTTAGCAATTGAAAAACTGGCCCCAGTTGCCAAGTGCCTGCAACAACTACACGCCTCACACTTGAAAATCCCATCAATCTGGTGACACACTCCACTGTTCATCTCTATAATACTCTTTAAATTATACCCTTTTCTGTAAGTGACGTAAGGTCTGTCACCCAGTTTACTTGTTATATCAGAATCAAAACTGAACAAACCCCAGTTTCTCACCAGGATACACTTTATTAAATCTACCTCTATACTGTAAGGGGTAATAAATCTCATCATAAAACTCAACCCATTATCCTCCACATTGTTTTCATCAATGGAAACAAAAGAGAGGGAGCCTGTGTTAGTGTAACCAATACTAGACATCATAGTTTGTCCTGTCAAAATAGGTTTGTAAACTCCCATTCTTCTTTTGTTTTGTACCTCCTCTATTATTTCGAAAATCATTGACTCAGGGTAACCTCTTTTAGTGAACATGTCCTTCAAAACCTCACATTCTTCAACAAAACTGACATCTTCTGATACCATCCGAGCAGCACGAACCAATTGTCCCTTGACTATAGATTTCTTCTAATGTTGGTGGTAAGCACTAGAGTAGTGGAGCATTGTGTTAGAATATGTTTCTTTATAATAGACGCTAGCCATGAAACACTTATTTACAAGATCCTTCTTCAAATAAACATCCAAATAGGCTATGCTGTCCTCTGCAAAAGTGTGGGTAAACTTCAAGAAAGTAGTACTGTTATTAATCTTTTCTACAAATTTATCTACCTCCACTCTGTCCCCATCAAACAAAACAAAAACATTGTCAAGGAATCTTGTATAAAACTTGACCCTAGTCCTGGTCTCAAGTGTGTTCAACACATACTGATGTTCCCATTGTGCCATAACCAAGTTGGCAAAACTGGCTCCACACTGGGAACCCACAGCCACCCCTTACTTTTTGGATGTAGATGTCATTGTCAAACATCACAAAATTGTTGGTTAAAATAACATCCAACAATTACTGTACCAAACGCACTTCATTACTCTCTGCTCCGTGGGCTAGCATCCACTCCACCACCCAATCAATACCCAAATTATGGGGTATTGAAAAGTATAAATCAGTAACATCTATAGTCAACAAACCAATGTTGTCTTTATAAGGACATTGTTCGATAGCTGCTAAAAAGGACCACAAATCCTTACAAATCCTTACAAATCTGGGTCTCCATCCTGACATATTTTTTCAAAATATTGTCAATAAATTTAGCACTGGCGTATGTGATGGAAAACCTAGCATTAGCTAAGACTCTCATTGGAGGGTCCGTGGTACTTTTATGTAGTTTTGGCAATCCAAACAAGGTGGGAATTCTCGGTGAAACCACAGATAAGTAATTAAATGTTTCTACATCTATAACCCCTTCCAAAAAGAGGTCTCCCAAAAAGCCATTGATGCGTTTATACGCAGTATTCAATTCACTAACACTAGATGCCTCATACGTTTTACCACTAATCACATTCCTCATCCTCTCATTGTAATTTTTCATGTCCTGTCCATTAACACCAAATCCCCTCCCTTGTCTGGTTTCAACACATGCACTGGTAATGATTTAAACATTTGCAATGCCTCATGTTCATCCCTAGACATATTTATATTACAGTTACGTTTAGCATGACATAAATTCCTAATGTCTATTTCACACGTGTTCGAACAAGACAAGAGATGGGTGTGTGGGAGCATTAAAAGTACTAGGTATCCTCATACCTCCACCTGAACGGTGGTTGTTCCCCAAAAGTAAGGTCAAGTTCATTTTTCTGATGAACAACTTAAGGTCAATCAACGTTCTAGGCAAATCAAAGTGCTGGGTTGGAACAAAAGTCAAGCCCCTAGAGAAAAGTTCACACAAAACCTGGTCAGTGTTATAACTGGAAAAGTTAAATATCTTAAAGTCACCTTCACTGTTCGACATAACCCTTAGACCATTACTATGTTTCATTTCCTTTTGTTGGTCACAGACGTGTTGTTGTTGCGAAAATTCTGTCCCCTCATGTTGTAACGATCTCTTGTATTGTACCTTCTCTGATGATTCTGCCCCCCATTCGGAAAAGGGCTCTGATCCCTATCCCTCCCAGCTCTAGAATGTTCAGACTCAGCATCGTCAGCAAACACCTGCCCATTACTGTCTCCAGAAGGAACTCCTCTAGCTGTCCCTGTCAGGTTTTCTAATGCTGCAGTTTGGACCTCCCCATGCCCGTTGTCATCCCTGCCATGGAAGGGTGCTTGACAGTAACCTGAAAACTTCCTATCCTGTGAGGGAGGGGGTACTGGATAAGCAGAGTGGTTCTTGTATGCCTCAATATCTCTCTTTAACTTCCTCAGCTTATTCTCAGCATTCTTATTCAAATGCTGAGTGATTGTAGAGAAAATTCTTGAATAGTCATACCTGTATCGGGTAAAGTCCTCAAGTTGTTTAATGTCTCTATCCAATGCTGCTATTTCAAGAGACAAACTGTCAACTGTCCATTGGTAATGCTGACACATTAACTCAAATTCATGTTTGTCAAACAAATTCATCAGGTCTGTATGAAAGTCAGACCCTGCAGTTAGGCCCGTAGGATACTGCTATGAGTGCAGGCCCTTAGGGACTACACCAGCTTTCCTACATTCATCAAAGTAACTAATTTCAAGTTGTAACTTTTTGGCTCTGAGTGACTTCTGAGCTAATGCTTTTAACTGGTTTACCAAGGAAACACTGTATTTGACTCACTGATCCTTATAAGGTATACCATGAAGTTCAATAATTGACGGATATTCCTTAAGCCAAGAAGAGACATCAGGGAACTCCGATGTCCTTGTGGGAGATGAAACAGGCAATGGTGTCAATGAGGGTGGCACCACCATACTTGACGCTTGCTTCTGGGATCCTGCTCTGTTTGTCTGAAGAAGTTCGACTATCAGTTGAACGAAAAGCATTGTGGAAATAAATTGTTGCTTAACAAGTTTGACTTTAGTTCTGCTCTTTCTGGAGTTCCTTTGGAGATTTCTTGGTGTGTATTCCAGTGTGCCAGGTGGAATAAACAAGAATTCCCAGAAGACAATCTGTAAAAAGAAAATAAACAACAAACTTTCTTCTTACAGTAAACATGCAGCCAGTGTAGATAATTAACTAATACGATATATTTTAATACAAATTAAGTGAGAAATAGTTCTGTATAAACACTGAAGCACTTTTTTAAATGAAAGAAGAAACAGAGAGCACCTGAAGTGATATGCTAGGCCAGGACACAATGTTACAAGACAATTGTCTAACAGAAAGTATTTTGATTTTTATAATGAAAAGTACCCAAAACTACCAGCAATGTCAAGAAAGACCAGCAGAAGAAAAAGCTGATAAGAGTGACACACAACCTGAAGAACACTACAAATACAAAGACAGCAGCCTGGGATTATCGATGAGGTCATCCAGTCACATTATGTGGCAACAAAGATGTGGACAGAGAGAGAGAGTTCAGTGGCACATTATGGAATATGATGAGGTATTAAACAGCCTGGAAAAGTCTCAACTGACAAATAGCCAAGTGCTTATGACCTTAGTCGTATGTGTTTATGGAGATTCGACACACATATCAGATTACATTTTCTATGGTTTTCACATTATCAGTTTATTTTAGCATTCCTAACTTACATAAGCTAAACAAACCAGATGATTGCTAAAAGTGTGACTTGTATTCTTGTACCAGTTGTTTTAATTAATTTTCAGACTTAACTATATCAGAAATGTAATGTTCAGTAGTACCAACGAACATTTTTTTTATGTTCAGTAACATGCAAATTATTTAAAGCAGACTTGCCCTTGTAAGCAATATGATTATTTCTAACACTGATTCTGCAAAACTGATTAAATTCAGGATAATGATTCCTGTTGTGCATACAGCCTCACATAGTACATGAGGCTTGATTTCTATTGCACCATGCTTCTTTTATACCGCATAACTCTTGTTCTTGTTGTTTTTTTCTTACTCTTGTTTTTATTGTTACATACATACAGACAAATATTTCAAACACAGGCATTGATGACCTTCTAGCCTTCCAATACACCAAAACAATTGTTCCCATAATAAGTGTCTAGGTTGTTCCTAAAATATCTAAACTAGTGCTTGCTTTAATGTAGTTTGGTAGTTTTTTCCATGTATCAACTGCTCTCTCAGAGAACCATTTAGTACACTTCTCATTCCTTTAGAATCTTCTACATCAGTTGTTCTGATGATTCTTTACTACTTTTTGATAACCCCAAACATTCTCAGAGATAGTTGTCTCTAAATGCACTATGTACCCAAATAAGATCTCCTCTTAAATATCTGCAGCAAACACTGTACAAGTTCAGATATTTTACTCTTTGATAATTTAAATTTTCATATCTATGGATACTCTTGCTATATTTCCACTGTACTCTTTCCAATTTACTCATGCTTGTTTTCTTATAAGGTTTCCATATTGTTAGTCATTACTCAGGTTTGGATCTAATGTAATTAACAAACAATGGCTTCATTATTTTTGATTTTCTAGACTTTATAAATATTTTTATACAACCCATAATTCTGTAACTATCATTAACCAAATGGTTGATATACCTAGAGCCTTAAATTAATCTACGGTTTCAATCACTGTGCGCTATATTAAATATTCATCTTTCAATTTATGTCTCCCAAATCTCATATGCTTAGTTTTTGATGTATTTATCAACACATTATTCTCCTCTGCCCAAATGGTCAGTTTAGTCAAATTCTTTTGCAGACATGTCCTATCTGTAACACATGTAATCAGTTTACTCAGTTTCGGGTTATATGCATACAGACTGTAGAACACCTCAGATGAAAAAAGATGATGAAGTAAGGGCCTAGGACACAGAGCCGTGGGACACCCTGACTGTAACCAAGAATTTCACCTGTTCAATTGTTGTATGATACTAGACATGTCTTATTTATAAGCCATGCAGCTATCCATCTTATCAAGAGTAAATCAATACCTAGTTGTTGTAATTTATTGATCAATGTTTTGTGTATGACCCTGTTAAATGCGAAAATTAAGTCTATATAAATTACATCACAGCACAATTTTTCATTCATGGCTGTTATTGTATTGTTATAGAATATCATGTTACAGGTGGTAATAGATCTATTTGCATGCTATATGGTTTCAACTCCCAACCTTTCCAATTCTGACAATAACTTATCCAATATTACCTTCTCCATTATTTTTCTAAAACATGAAGTTAGACTTAAGGGTCTACATGACTTTGGGTTTGTCCTACTCCCTTTCCCTTAAAGAAAAGTTTAATAAGTGCATGTCTTCAATCTAGAGGAATCTCCCCATATTTATATGACCTAGTAAATAATAAATATAATGATTCTACATTATTACTTATTCCGTCTCCTCCCAGTGCTTTGTTTGGATCCAGTTTGCATAGTTCTTTTTCAATATAATCTATTCTGATTCCAGTAGTCGAGGTTACCTGAATATCACTAGAACAGCTTACCTTCTTTGTGGAGCCAAACTGCTTTGCATAAGACTTTGTAAATATAACTATAATCTGTTGTGTCTGAGAATAAATTTTAGAATCTACATGCAGTTTAATAATTTGTATGTCCTTACTTCTTCCACGTCTTATGTATCTATAAAATGGTTTATTGCTATGCTCAATATCTTTATATAAATTTTCTTCAAAATTTTCTTGAGCTTGTCTCACACTATGCTTAATTGTTATTACTGATGCAACTCATTCTCACTTTATTTTTCATTTTCTCAGTTTTATTTGATTCACATTTTTCTTCCCTATATCAGTTTCTTCAATTAAAATTCTTTAAATGTCTCATTGCACCTCTATTCCATAAATCCACAGTTTTTGATAATGGTAAGGCTGTTTCTCTTAATAAAATGACCCTTGTTACATCATTTTTCTACTATAAATTATCCTATATTTTATTAATGAATCATGCAACTCACCAAATTTAAATAGTTTGACTCAGTTATTTTGCTCAGCCTATATATATATATATATATACAGAGAGAGAGAGAGTCTCTGTAAGACCTTTTGCCCATTTAAAGAATAAATCGAGAATACGCAACAATTTATTTTCCAAGCTCACAAAATGTTTTGTGTTTCTCTAATTGCTGTTTTGCCTTTCTCCTCTTCAAGAAAAGTGTTAAATACCTTTAATGTTTTTTTTCCCAGTGGCATGCAAACATATGGTACATTGCAGCTTTTGAGGCTTCTCAGCTTTTCCCCTTGCAGTAAGAAAAAAAAAAAAGGAATTTCTGGATCAAAAGCTTCTAGCTTTCTACTAAATTGCTTTGCAGTGTGAGAACTCCTGTGGCTACAGCTGGAGCATTTTTCTAAGTGCAAGTTATACTTCTGTTCTTCTAAGTGCATAAGCTCTTGAAAAGAAATATATTTCTTCAGTTCTGCAAATATATTTCTTCACTTTTGACACCATGTAACATCTGGATATTTGTCAGAATGTGGCATTATCAGTACAGACACATGGATGTGTCAACCGTTTCCATGAGATGTGAAGTCATTTGAAGAAATGTGTGCCTTAAGGATTCATAGCATTTGAGCAACATTAAATAACTTAAATTTCAATCCAAAAAATATCTTACCAAAAACACTTTCAGGGAACCTCTGAGTAATTTTTTTTTTTGCAGGGAGCAAGCCCTCCTTCACCCCCATCTAAGGGTACACCCTCACCCATGAACTTAAATATACCTACTCCAAGGTTGCACAGCAGAAAAGGGAAAACTCCACTGTCATTGAAAATGTTTTCTGTAATATTTCTTTGCAGAGTTAGCCAACAGACAACCTACTGTTGAAGATTGATTGACAGGTTCCATACCGTAACATAACATGCAACTCCCTGTAGCAAGACAGTCACTTATTTAAAGGTAAGTATTGCATATACTACAGTCATTGTGGAAAATGTATCAGTACTAAGAACAATCACAGTTCAAGTCAAAGAAATTTACCACAAGATTGCAGATGAACTGAATAGAAAAATCTTTAATAAAAGTCATGCACACTGCTAAAGAAATGAGCACTAAGGTAGGATTAGGTTCAAAATCTCAGTGTTACACTAGTCAAGGACCAGTTAATAAAAAAAAATACTGCTACATCTCCTCCTCCTCCTACTAATAATAATAATAATACACATTGACTGAACACACTCCTTCACTTGTTCACACATTGAGATTGCAGCACATTGTATGTGCACACACACACACACACACACACACACACACACACACACACTCTTAACTTATATACCATTCAACAGTGAAATACAAGTTCCATTCCCTACCTATAAGTAATATTCTTTGCTGAAAGCTTATTATTTCTCCCAAAATTTTCTTAAGCTCCATAGATACATAAATATATGCAAGCTTAATCCTTCTTCCCTGCCAGTAGTCCCTTACTGCCACAAATTTACTATCATTGTGTTTTTACTCTTCTTTCACTATTGGAGCTCTTCTAGCAGTTAGTATAAGTACTCCCCTTTTCTTTGTCTCTGACACTTTGCTGAATATCCCCCTTGAAATCCTTTCTTTATCAAATTCACATGCTTAATTCTTTCCAAGTGAGTCTTCTGTACCCTTGCTATTTCGCTATGCATTTCTTAATATAATTCAATACGTTCACATTCCAAAATAATATGTTTAGTGTCACCTTATGTTATCCATGCTACATGTTACACCCTGTGTTTCTACTACACTGATTGCAGTCTGTTTTATCTGTATGTCTTATCTTTATTCCCCTCCTAAATGTGAAAAAACAGCTTGTATGTTTTCAGAAAGCATGAACTTTTAGCCTTTAAAAACGTGTTCTGTTTTTTATTGCATACCAGTCAGATTATGTCCATGGAAACCAAAGAATAACATGTACATCTGCCCTCAGCTACAGACTTTTCAAACTGAACATTTTTTTGCTAAAGGAAAATGTTTCATTACATTCATTTACAAAAAAGTTGTTAGATTAAGCCAAGGGCCTTGATCCAGACATTCACTTATAGCAAAGTAAGAGAAAACATATCAACTCTACACATATTATAATCTATGAACATTTACACACCATCCACCACCTCAGCATCCCACGTTTGCCACATATTTATTTAAACATATCTTTTCCATAATTTCTTCTCTTTTTACATTGTAATGAAATATGTCTTACAACTAAAAGAAAAGAAAAAAGGCACTTGCTTACCTAAGTATCTTTATCACATCCAGCAGTAACTGAAAATGCTTTACTGTATAACGTGCAATTTATATATGAAATATTTTATAGAAATATTGTTAAAAAAATGTTTTACTTATAGTTACTTTCCCCCATTCCTTTTAGTGTCATTTCAAACATTAATGACATGAAGTGAAGTGGGGTATATGCTTGTAATCCCTCACAAGTTTAACAAAAGTAACAAAAATTCAATATTTCCCCTTTTTCTTGCAAAGCCATATTTCTCAAATGTGATTGATGCTTTGTAATTTCACATTTATTCATTAATTTCAGTGTGACTGGTCTTCTTCCTGTTCGTCTTCATCTTCCAACCCCAGACTCTGGTTCAAGTCCAATGAACCCCTGATTATTCTAGTCAACTCCTGTGCTTTCTTTCTCTCTCTCAAACATTTTCCTTTCTTATTTGCAATGGTGATGGACAGGTTCACAGACGAGATCAGACAGGAGTCCCCGTGGACTATGATGACTGCTTCTTACTGAAATTGGTACACTTTGTTTGCTGTAGCATAGACTAGATCCAGGCCTGCTGAATCTAGCTTTGTTTGTATAACATGAACACTAATCCATGCATTCTTTAAAGTATTCAATTATATTTATTACTGCTTGGTAGTAACATGATTAAAGTGTAGCTATCATTCTAAGTCTTTTGGATTAAGCACTTGGGCTTCAGACCAGTTGTTTTACATTAGGAAGGTTTGTGGCCTGCACTGTGGTAGCAGGACAGGTAGCTTACATCCTTCTAAGTTGGGAACTGCTGATTGAGGGCCCAGTGTCTGTTATTCTAAAAGTGTATTAGTTCTGGTTTAAGCACTTGGGCTTCAGGCCAGTTATTTTACATTAAGAAAGTTCGTGGTCTGCACGCTTGTGGGAGGAGAGGCTGGACTCTGCCCTTCTGAGCTGGGAATTTCTGGTTAAAGGCTTATAGTGCCTGCATATTTGAACTGTTTCTTACTGAAATTGGTACACCTTGTTTGCTGTAGCATAGACTAGATCCAGGTCTGCTGAATCTAGCTTTGTTTGTATGCTTGTTGTTTGTTTGCTTGTTGTTTCCCTGAAACACTAATTCCACCTAAAACGTGGCTTTTCAGCACTTCTGTGGATCCCTAGTGATATCTGCATTGCTTAATGTACTTATTTCCTTGTTTCACTTGAAAGAAAGTTACTGTTTGTTATTTTTGCATTTAAGTTACCTGTAACACATTGCATTTAAGTTACCTGGCACTTGCTCACTAAAGCAATTATATAAGTCAGCACTAAAAAATTAAAAGCACTACACCCTCACAAACTCCCCTTGAGTACCTTGTTCCCCATTAGCCCTTTTTTTTTCAATTATAAAGGAATTCCCAATACTATTCTAGCATGTCCAAAGGTCAGTTGTCAATCTCCTCTCCGGTCCAGCTGGTGAATCTGGGAATCTTGAGGCAATGCTACAACTGCCTCATGTACACAGACAACCCTCTCCTCCTCCCAACAAATTCCAACACATGTGAGAGATGCAACCATATAGCAATACTGGAGGCTAAGCTCTCTCAACTCAGTACTGGCGAAACCAGTCAGGAGAAGAAGGAAACCACACTCACTACAATTCCAGTCTCACATAGACCTACTATGACAGCAAACCAAACACATAAACACACAAAAACATACTCGGAGACTCTAAATAAAAATCTTCCTAAGCAGCAGAGACCTCCAAAGCAGACACCCAAGCAACCGCTACCCCAAAACAAAACACGTGCAACACATAGCTCAAAAAGTCAGTGTGCCGAACAGTCATAGCCCTTAAGGCTAAACAACACACCTGATACACTTGTAATAGGTGACTCTATCGTCAGGCACACTGATGTCCCGCTCACGAGGCTGAACAAGGAGAAGGTCACGGTGAGCTGCCTGTCGGGCGCTAGGATCCGCCACATAACACAAGCACTCAGGTCACTCCAAGGCAAGTACAAATATGACTCAGTCATTGTCCATGCTGGTATGAATGACCTGAGATGTACCTCCCTGGACTACATGAAAAGAGACATAGAGGAGCTCTCTGAGCATGTAGCCCAGGCCGGTATGATCCTGACCTTGAGTAGCATCTTACCCTCACCAAGAATGATGCCACAATATGAAGACAAGATGATCAATTTCAACAATTGGCTTAAGTATTGGTGTCATTCAAAGGGGATCCAATGCCTGTCAGCCTGGGATGACATGCTCGACAAGCCACGATGCTTTGCTAGGGATGGCTTGCACCTGCACCCCTGGGCCTTTGGATATTGGCAAAGGCTCTTGCTACCCCCATAGTGCCTTTTTTAGGCAAGGCTCAAAAGACAAACCCACCTCCATAGGTATCACAAGGGATAAGAAACTAAGTGTAATGCTACTCAACGCCAGAAGTCTAAACCTCAAGATGCACGCACTCAAAACTCTCCTTAGCATGGAGAACATTGATATCTGTGCAGTAACAGAAACCTGGTTCAAGGCTCCCGAGAGCACCCCAGCACTATCAGGTTATACCTCATACCATGCTTTTCGGCCCCAAAACTTGGACCGAACCACAAAATGAGGGGGAGTATCAATATTCGTCAAAGATACCCACACCTCCAGGTTGGTGGCACAGCAAGCATCAGAGACTATCCATGTGCAACTAACAGTGGGTAAAACTGCCTTCCAGTTTATAGCCTGCTACAGACCACCCTCCCAAACCCAGGAACCCCACTCGGCCTTCCTGAGAACACTGGAAAATATGAAGGTCTCTCCAAACACCATTATATTGGGCGACTTCAACTACCCAAACATAGACTGGGAGCATTACTCTAGTTCCAACACCCTAGCCCAAAGGTTCCTAGAATTTATAAACTCAAATGCTATGGAACAACTTGTTACACTCCCACAAGAGGGGAAAACATACTGGACCTGATCATCACCAACATGGGGACTCTATGCTCCAGACCAGAAGTGTATCCCTCATTGGTAAGATCAGACCATAAACTAATCTCACTGGATATTCACATCCCAACTCCACCCCCTGCCCTAAAAACCACAGTGAAAAACTTCTCTAAAGCAAATTTCACACTCCTCAAAACTGAGGTGGAATCCTTCAAAGCCTCCGGGCCTGTGGAAAATACAGCCCAGACCGCAGAATCCTTTATAAACGCATTCTATGAACACCTTCAGGAATGCATGGATCATGCAATCCCAAATAAAACCAAGACCCAATCCTCCAAAGGCAGACGTCCTGTCTGGTGGACCCCAGCCATAAACAAACTATACAATAGAAGGAGGAAGCTACTACATGATAGAGCAAAATCCCAAAAAGGAAGGCATCTCTGATCAGTATTAGCAAAAAACTACGGGCACTCATGAAATCGTCTAAGGCCAGCTTCGAGAGAAAAATTGCACAGGACACTAAGGATAATCACAAGGCTTTCTTTAGTTATGTTAGGAACCTGGGTGGGAATTCCCAGATATGCTCAGAATTAGTCCAAAATGACAAAAAATACACCGAACCCACAGACATTGCCAACATCCTAGCTGACAGGTTCAGTGCAAACTTCTCCCCCCCCCCCCCACCAAAAGGGCAAATATCTATCCCAGTAGAGTGCCGCCCCCCTGACATCTCAGATGCTCAGGTAAGAGCTGCTCTCTCCAAAGCAAAAAACACAGCATCAATGGGACCAGACGGTGCCCCAGGCTGCATCCTACATGAACTCCAAGAAGAGCTAAACCCAAACATAAAACTACTGTTCAGTCTCAGCCTTACTACAGGATATGTACCCAGAGAGTGGCATACAGCCACAGTGGTCCCTCTCCACAAAGGTGGTGCCTCAACAGATCCTGGAAACTATCGCCCCATAAGCCTGAATAGCTTGGTCTGCAAAGCTATGGAAAGGATCATCATGGACCTCATAAATAAAGATATTGGAGACCTACAGACACTGAATCCTACCCAGTTCAACTTTGTTAAGGGCAGATCCTGCCTCTTAAACCTGGTTGATTTCTTTGAAACAGTCACCAAGGCCATTGACGAGGGGAAGGTGGTCCACACAGCCTACCTGGACCTCGCAAAAGCCTTCAATACAATACCCCACTTGAGCATTATAGATAATCTCACCTGCTTAAATATAAACCCCTATGTCACTAGATGGGTTGCAAACTGGCTCAAGGACAGAACCCACATGGTTAGAATTGCTGGAGCCGTGTCAGACTCCAAACCAGTTACAAGTGGTGTCCCACAAGGCTCAGTCCTGGGACCTCTCTTGTTCGGTATATATTTCTCGGAGGTACAGGCCAACATGGAAGGACTGTGGCTGACCAAGTTCGCAGATGACTGCAAACTGGGCACCATAATCGACTCTCCAGCCGACACAAGCATCCTCCAAAAGGGCCTCATAGAAACAGACAACTGATGCCAGAGCCATGGCCTCAAGCTAAATGCCAAAAAGTGTATAGTTATCCCCTTTGGAAAAAACAAAGTGCCCACAAATTACCACATAGGTGGTAATCCATTAAGTACAGAAATAGTAATTAGGGACCTGGGGACCCAAGTTGATAGCAATCTCTCATTTGACAACCACGTGGCCAAAGTGGTTAGAAAAACATTTTATATAGCCCACCTAATCATGAAGGGATTCACATCTAGATCAGGGGAGGTCACTGTGCCTCTTTACTCATCCCTCATCAGGCCCATAATTGAGTACAATGCCCCTTTTGGGATGTACCTTACCAGACACCTGCAGCAACTGGAAAGACCCCAAAAGTACCTCACCAAGAGGATCAAAGGGCTCAAACAGATGCCCTATGCTGCCCGGTTAAAGAAACTCCAGCTCTACTCAGTGGCATACCGCCTGCTCAGAGGCGATCTGTGCCTGACGTATAAAGCCTTGTCCAACCCGGAATTAATGGACATGCTGCACCTCAGAAAATCCAAATCCCATCAAGCTACGCACTCAAGAGACTTGAACCTCAGCACTGAAATAAATAGGACATGCTGGAGGGACAGATTCATAACCCAGAGGCTCCCTTCACTCTGGAATAAAATCCCAGTCCAGGTTAGGCAGAGTCCCTCATTGACTCTCTTCAAGAGGAATCTTGATGAGTGGATGGGAGATCGTAGGTTTACCCCAGGTATCACTTCTGTGTCACTGTTAGACAGAGGCACAGTATACTATCCTCGTAAAAGGGCATAGCAAAATTAATTTAAAATGGGTGGAGAAAGCCAAACACACTCTGGCTAGGCTTATAAATGCCCTAGGGCAGATAGCCTAGTATGAACCTATGAACCTATGAACATACACGGGGAAAGCACTGCACCCCCACAACTTTTAGAACCAATTCTGAAATTGCACTTACCTTGGGGGAAATCCTGCAAAGAACACAAGGTCACACAGACAAGTGTCCTGTACCTGTTCCACAGTCCTCATCAAATACACCATGCGCAGACACTTTCAAACACACATCATATCCCTTATATTTGCACACACACACACACACACACACACACACACACACACACACACACACACACACACACACACACACACACACACACACATACACATACACCTCCCTTAGGCTTTCCATCTCTGAATTCACACACTGCATGCAAGTGATCAGTTTATATGACACACAAAACCCTGTTATAATATACATAGCATGTTTTTGTTTCTGAATAAGCAATGATACCCCTAAACCCCCCCACACACACAGACACACACCACATGCTTTCAGTTGCTTACACCAGATAAATACCTATGCACACTTGGCCAGTACTAGTATTTTTTTTGGGGGGGGGCCCTGGGTACTTCAAGTCTAAGCCAATGGTTTCTGGAATTTATCAGCTCTAATGCCCTTGACCAGCTCATTCTGACCCCCACTAGAGGAAGTAACATCCTCGACCTGGTTATCACCAACATGGGTGACCATTGCTCCACACCTACAGTCAGTTCCTCCCTGGTTAAATCTGACCACAAACTGATCACCATGGAAATCTCCATCTCACCTACTCCCCCTGCTAAGGTGACCACCCTGAAAAACCTTTCTAAAGCTGACTTTGGGCCCCTAAAAACAGAGGTGGCTAACTTCTTGGCAACCATGCCAATGAAAAATAGCTGCATGACTGCCGAATCATACACCAATGCACTATACGAGCATGGACACAAATGCATGGACCTTGCCATATCAAATAGAACTAAGACACTCTCATCCAAAAAGAGAAAGTCAATCTGGTGGTCCCCAGTCATCAATAAACTCTACAACAAAAGGAAGAAACTGTTGCAAAAAAATTGAAGTCACAAGACTGGAAAACCTCCATTATCAGTCTCAACAAAAAGCTGAGATCCCTTATCAAATACTCTAAAGCCAGATATGAAGGCAGAATTGTGGCTAACACCAAAAACAACCACAAAGCCTTCTATAGCTATATCAAAAACCTGAAAGGCAATACCCAGATTTGCACTGAGTTATTGCACAATGGCACCTCCTATATTTGAGCCAACAGATATAGCCAACATACTGTCTGACAGATTCAGTGCCAACTTTACCCCTCTCCCCCCCAAGGGCCCTATCACAGTACCAGAAGAAAGCCTGGTACCCACCATTTATGCAGCACAGGAAAAAGGTGCATTGTCCAAAGCCAAGAATACAGCACCCATGGGACCTGATAATATCTCTGGCTGTGTCCTACATAAACTACAAAATGAACTGGCACCATATCTGTGTGCTCTGTTCAATCACAGCCTTACCTTAGGCTATGTTCCTAATAAATGGCGCACTGCAACAGTCATCCTGCTGCATAAAGGGGGAGCAACTACAGATCCTGGGAACTATCACCCCATTAGCCTGATGAGTTTGGTTTGCAAAGCTATGGAGCGCATCATCATGGACCTGCTTAACAATGATATAGGCAATCTCCAAACTCTTGAACCAACACAGTTTGGCTTTGTCAAGGGGAGATCCTGCCTGCTTAACCTAGTTGACTTCTTCAAGGCAGTCACCAAGGCTGTGGATGAGGGTAAGGCAGTGTATACAGCCTACCTTGACATGGCCAAGGCCTTTGATACCATTCCCCACTCAGGTATCATTGATAATCTCACCAAATTAGGGATCAATGCTTACATCACTAGGTGGGTTGCATATTGGCTCACAGACAGGACCCACAGAGTGAATGTTGCAGATTCCAAGTCAGACTGTTGATCAGTCACGAGTGGAGTCCCACAGGTCTTGTTCCTGGGCCCTGTCCTGTTTGGCATCTACTTCTCAGAAGTCTAGGCCAACACAGAAGGACTCTGGCTGACCAAGTTCATTGATGACTGCAAGCTAGGAGTCATTATCAACTTCCCAAGTGATGCAGACATCCTACAAAAGGGCCTCTCTGAGACCAATGACTGGTGTCGGAACCATGGCCTGAAGCTTAACACCAAAAAATGCATTATCATCCCCTTTGGAAAAAAACTCAATTCCCACAAATTACCACGTTGATGGGAGCCCACTGAACACTGAAGGGGCCATAAGAGATCTGGCACCCAGGTCAACAGCCACCTCACCTTCGACCACCACATTGCCACTGTGATCAGAAAGTCCTTCTACGTGGCACATCTTATAACCAAAGGTTTCGCCTCCAGGAAGAAAGAAGTCATCATCCCTCTTTACCCATCCCTCATTAGACCAATCATCAAATATAATGCCCTATTTGGCATGTACATGACCAGACACCTACAACAGCTGGAGAGGCCACAAAAGTACCTCACAAAAAGGATCCTAGGCCATAAACCCATGTCCTACATGGACAGACTCAAGAAACTTCAGCTGTTCTCAGTCTCTTATCATCTACTTAGAGGTGATCTCTGCTTGACTTACAAAGCCATATCTGACCCAGCCTTACTTGAAATGCTACACCTATAGAAATCCCAAACCCCCTGCACAACACGCTCCAGAGATCGCAACCTCATTACCACAATTAACATAACATGCTGGAGGGACAGGTTTATCTCCCAAAGTCTGCCCATACCTTGGAATAAGCTTCCCATTCATGTCAAGCAGAGCACCTCGGTGGCCCTCTTCAAGAGAAATCTTGAAGAATTGATGGGTAACAGAAATTTCACTCCAGGGATCATTCCAGTTGCCCTTCTGGATATGGGCACTGTGAACTAACATTGGGTGGCACAGTGCCTGGGCAATTTTTTTGGGTTAGGCTTGTAAAGGCTACAGGGCTATTAGCCTAGAACACACCTATGAACCTAAGTATCACCTGTCTTTGCCACCCCTCACAAGCAACCTTTTACATCATGCTGCAAGGTTTTAGGAGTAGTACACACAGACTGACCGGTAGTTACAATGCACTTGTATTACAACAGGTCTGTTTACCATACTAAGTTGGCCCAACTCAAAAAGGGACATTAACAAATACTCTTATTTATTTGCAACAATGATATTTTACAACAACTCCATGTACAGGGCTGGACCTAGGTGAAATTGATCCCTAGGCACTGACGACTGCCCCCCCCCCCACACACACATACACACACACATATACAATCACATCCTCCAGTGCTCTCCCCTAAGTTTTTTTCTTCCTTCTCACATTTTGCCTTACTCTTCAGTTTTCTTTAAAGAAGCCATTACTTTATGTATGCTCTGAAGTGCATTTAAAGCTTTTTTTTACACAACCTTTTCATCCAGTGATGGATTGTGTGTTTAAGGAAAGGAAATCATTGCTGCTGTTCAACTTTAGTTTTTCTTGCATCCTTTCAACACACTTTTTCTGACCAAGAAAACACAGTAATAATCATTTAGAAAATAACTCAATTAAACCATGGCTCCCAGAAGCCGTATGATTATAAAAATTATGGGATGCACTTTAGAGCATTTTCCCAACCTTTTAAGTCCAATGGTGGCATAAACAAAAATTATGAGTAAGAAAATAATTTCTTTCTTATTTATTTTTCTTTATAGGAAGACATATATTGTGCCCAAGGTTTAATGTTTAAAGCTGACAAAATAGTTGCTCACAATAAACTAACAAGCCAGTTGTTATGAGGATGCAAAGATCCTGTCTGGGAATACTGCCAGCCTCCCTAACCCCCCCCCCCCCCAAAAAAAAAGATAGTCACTGCTTGTGATTTTCTCTGGTGTTATAGTGGGATGAAAACGGAACTTCAAATGGTCACAGTCATGTATTTCAAGTGTCTGCTGTCATACAAATACATACCAGGCCTCCACACTACTCACACCTAACCCACAAAGGCAGCCACCTGTATATGTACCTGGTGTGTGGTTGTGAGGAAAGTGAAAAAAAATAATGATTACAGTAATGTACTCCACTTTGTTGCTGCTAGAAACTGCATTGCCTTACACATGCTATAGTAACCACCTTTGAATGCCTCGAGTTTTGTCAAAAAAGGAAAAGAAACAATGACCACACTATCCTCCTGCCCAAACAGATGCTGTAATGACCTCCTTTGGACACCTCTAAGTTTCGACTGTAATACAAATTAAAGAAGTAATGACCACACAATCCTCAGCCCTCCACATAACCTACAATAACCTTCTGTACACACACACACACACACACACACACACACACACACACACACACACACACACACACACACACACACACACGCACACACACACACGCACACACACACACACAAACACACACCTGAGCAGGGTTGGGTTTAGAATGGGTGTAGTTGAGAGCAGAGGCCACCACTAAGTCAATGTCAAAATCCACTTATACAGTCTCGGGAGTGGGACCCACCAGACTCCAAGAAGATCTAAGTGTCTAATGTTCTGTGATATATTATATACCATACTTCAGAAATATAATAACTTAACTGCATTTTTTACTGTTAACCAGAAGAAAAATGTATGTGCCCTGGTATTACTGGGCATGTGCACAGATAAAATCAATGATATTTTTAGACGCACACACACACACACACACACACACACACACACACACATACACACACACACACACACTCACCATAGCAATACTAGTTTTGCACAGCAAATAATACATTTTGCTTCAATGATACTGCCACACCAGATCAGTGACTGCTGTTTAGCAGATGTCAGACAGCAGCAGAAGTCACTTTTATTTAGCTCATTGAGTAGTGATGCAGCCTGTCACTGTTCCTGATTTTGCCTCATAATTTTGCTCTGTTCCTTGTAAAAAAATTGATTTGCTGGTAAGTAATTCAGGATTACAGTCAATAGATCCAGACATCAGAGTTTCCTATTTTTTATTGTACAAAAAATGCATGTTGATGCAAAATATGTTGTTCTGTTTACTTTTTAATTGAAATAGAGTGATATTAAAAATACCCTAATGATTTTGAGTTTTTATTCTGCTCTTATTTTTGGCTTTGCGTAGAATTCTTGAGCAAAGAAGTTAAGAGTTACAGTATCTGGTGTTCTGCCACTATTTATAAAACTCCCGGATAATCGGAAGCATCTGCTGTTCTTATAATCCAAGGTAAGTACTGAGGTCAGTCGCTATGGGCTGCTGATCTTTAGTGCTTACCTTGCTCATGTTCATTATCAGCTTAATTCTAACAGGGTCATATCACAGCCATGTTCAGGTTAAATAGCGTAATCCAAAAAAAAAATACATTTATCCTTTCATTTTTCCTCAACCAGCAGCAACTTTTGTGAAGCCCCCCAAACAGGGGTGATAAAGAGAGACTTGACTGAACTCAGATTATGTTTCCCAGGTAGGTATGTATCTAGCTCTAAGCAGCACCCTACCTTCTCCAAGGATGATGCCACAACACAGACAAAACAAAAATGATTGACTTCAACAATTGGTTTAGCTTCTGGTGTCAGTCTAGGGAGATCCAGTATCTGACAGCCTGGGATGATATAGTTGACAGATCTCATTGCTTTGCCAGAGATGGTCTTCACCTGTCGCCTCTAGGCTATTGGTTGCTGGCAAACATACTTGCCTCCTCCATAGTGCCTTTTTTAGGCAATGTCATAAGAACAACATTCCCAACATAAAAATATTCCCCAGAAAAAAACTCAGGGTTATGCTGCTTAATGCTAGGAATCTAAATCAGAAACTGCACTCACTTGAAGCACTTCTCACCCTGGAAAATGCTGATGTCTGCACAGTCACAGATACATGGTTCAGGGCTTCAGAAAATACCCCAGCCATGCAGGGCTATAATGATTTCCACACCTTCAGACCACACAATGAACATGAAAAAAAAATCTTCATTAAAGACAAGTACACTTCTAAACTGGTTAAACAGTATAACTCCCTAGAGTTACTCCAAGTCCAACTAACTGTAGGAAAGACCCCCCTCCATGTCATTGTTAGCTATAGGTTCCCCACCATGAACCATGAAAAACACACAGCCTACATAGACCTACTTGAGTCACTCCAAGTACAGCCAAATACCTTGTTCGTGGATGACTTTAACTATCCTTCCATCACTAGAGGACAAACCCGTTCGCCCAAAGGTTCCTGGACTTTGTTAACACAATTGCTCTGGCGCAGATAGTCAACACCCTCATAAGAGGCTCTAACATCCTTGACATCATGCTCACCAACATGAAGGATCGTTGCACTGCCCCATGCATAGGGCCATCCCTGGAAAAGTCTGATCATAAATCAGTCTCATTCTTAATAATGATTGCACTTGACCCACTCTCAGGAGCAAAAAGGTTAAAAAATTTCTCCAAAGCAAACTATAGCCTATTGAGTGATGGTATCAATGGTTTCAGACCCCCTGCCAACACTGACAGCAATGACCCTTATACTGAGGTATACACAAATGTCCTGTATAAGCACCTATATAAATGTATAGACACGGCCTTACCGGAATGGATCAAATCAAAATCCCCATGAAAAAATAAGCCACCCTGGTGGATATACAGCATAAATAGGTTATACAATAAGAAAGAAACTGCTGTCAAGAGGAAACGGTCCCAGCAAAGGAAGAACTCCCTCCAAAGCATAAACAAGCAGATTATCTTGTAAAGTCCTCTAAAGCTAATTACAAAACTAAATTAGCATCACTACTTAAGGAAAATCACAAAGCATTCTTTAGCTACATCCAAAATCTAAAAGAGAAGGCTCAGTTTTGTGCCAAACTAGCTGTGGACAGTAACACTTATATTGATACTGACAACATTGCCAACCTACTAGCGGAAAGATTTGGCAAAAACTTCACCTCCTGTCCCCGCCAATCATACCCCATTACATACTAGTCACCAGTCCTCTGCCTAGTATCTCCAGAGAGCATGTCATAGCCGCACTCTCCAAGGCCTAAAACACAGCCTCTGTGGGACCGGACAACATCCCAGGCTGCTTATTAAATAGTCTAAAACATGAGTTAGTGGAACCACTGAGCACTCTCTTCAGTTTCAGTATAAGCACTGGCTTTTTCCCAGCTGACTGGAAAACAGCAACCATAATCCTCTTGCACAAGGGGGGTCCCTCATCCGAACCTGGAAACTATAGACCCATAAGCCTAACCAGCCTTATATGCAAGGCCATGGAGAGAATCATCATGGACTTTATCAACAAGGATATAGGTGACCTTCAGACTCATGACTTGACCCATTTTGGCTTTGTTAAGGGCAGATCTTGCCTGCTAAACCTAGTGGACTTCTTTGAGGATGTCACAAAGACCCTGGATGAAGGCAAAACAGTTCACACTGCCTATCTCAACCTAGCCAAGGCCTTTGACACAATCACTCACTCAGGCATCATACAGAAACTTACCCAGCTGGGGATTAACCCTTGTGTCACTAGACGGGTTGTCTACTGGCTTACAAACAGAACACATACAGTCAAAATTGGGGATGCTAACTTTACTAGCACACCTGTTACCAG
This sequence comes from Protopterus annectens, assembly GCF_019279795.1. Lineage (NCBI taxonomy): Eukaryota > Metazoa > Chordata > Ceratodontiformes > Protopteridae > Protopterus > Protopterus annectens. The sequence continues at coordinate 203,415,973 of NC_056738.1, forward strand.
TGGTGTTCCACAGGGATCTGTGCTAGGCCCCCTACTGTTTGGTATCTATTTTTCAGAAGTCCAGCCAAAAATAGATAGCCTATGGCTTACTAAGTTTGCTGATGACTGCAAACTGAGTGCAGTCATTGAATGCCCCAAAGATGTCAACATACTACAAAATGGGCTTACATGGACAGATGATGGCTGTCAAAGCCATAGGCTTAAACTAAATGCAAAAAAATGCATTATCATCCCCTTCGGCAAAGGAGAAAATTACAACATTAATAATACCCCCTAAGTTCAAACCCACTTGTGAGAGATTTAGGAACGCAAGTTGATAGCAGCCTTAATTTTGATCATCAGGTGTCCACAGTAGTAAGGAAGGCCTTTTACGCTACATACATCATTAGCAAGGGTATAGCATTAAAAGCTAAGGAGGTTATAACTCCCCTCTACTCGGCTCTCATCAAACCAATAATACAGTACAATGCCCCCTTCTATATGTACCTCACCAGACATCTGTAGTAACTGGAGAGACCTCAGAGGTTTCTCATCAAGAAAATTCAGAGCCCACAACACATGACCTACACTGACAAACTGATGGCCCTATCACTTTACTCAGTATCATATAGACTGCTTAGAGGTGACTTGTGCCTGGCCTGCAGAGCAGTCTCAGACCCTATCTTGATGAAGCTGTTGCACATCCACAAATCCAATGGGACACGATTCACTCAGTTTAGGGATCTTAACCTAGCCTGTGATATTAGCAGGACATGCTGGAGAGACAGATATGTCTCCCAGAGAGGTTGCCAATCCTCTGGAACAAACTCCCAATTCATGCAAAACAGAGCTCCTCAATAACCCTATTTAGGTATAACCTGGACAATTGAATGGTAAACCATAAATTTACACTGGGGGTTTCACCTATATCCTTATTAGACAAGAGCAGCCAGTGCTGATCTTAGATTCGTGCACAAATATTTACTAAATATCTTGGTCCATGAGGGAACAAGGGTATAACATGGCTAGGCTTGTAGAGACCTTAGGGCCAATAGCCTAGTAACCTCCTGTGATCCTGTTAAGGGGCCCCCTTCTGCAGCCATGGGTATTGCAGGTACCTAAAGCTTTTTATGTTGTTAGTTTTATTGGAGAGAATGTCCACCAGCAGGATTTAACTAGGCTAGGGGCATTATGTCAGTGTTAAAATATTTAATGGAATTGTGAAGCCTGTTACTTGGCAAAATGCTGTTAGGATTATCAGGGATGACTTAGAATTTTAAAGGAGATAAAAATAAGAGTTGTTATTATCTGCCTGGCTCATCAAGTACACAGGATTGCTGTATTAGCTTTTGTTGGTTTGACAGACATGTTGCAAAATATAAAAATAAGATAACTTGCTGTGGTTGTGGGCCCCTCAGGGCCAGGGGGGCCCCCAGTGACTGCAGGGTTTGCTGTTGCCTAAAACCAGCTATGTATGCACAATACAGATCTAGTCACTCATGCCAAACAATACACCTCTCCTGTATAGTAACAAAGATTTACTATATAAGAGAGAACTAGGCATACCAAGTGATGTCCTGCATTTCCATATACTCTTCATGAATATAAATACTAAACAAGCATGTATATTCAACAAGAGAGTATATTCAAAAAGAACTCAGTGTAACAACATAGCAAGAATGTGTATGATAAACTGGATGACACCACTATGTTATAAGAAGACCATGCAAAACAAGACAAATGACTTGCATTTTGTTTAAGACAATGCCATAAATGCAACCACCATTACCACTTTACCAATGTTAGTTTTGAACAAACAGGAAGCTGTGTTTAATGTTTGCAACTGTGATTGTGATGCTATGGTTTATTTTCATTTATATAAATGTAAGATTGCATATGCCTGCTATGATAATTTAATAAAAATGTAAAGTGGGGGGAATGCAGCACATGCACTACTTAATGCATGTGCAGATTTCTACTTGCATACTCGCTGGGTGCAGCATATGAGCAGCAGCTACTTTTGGTAAAAGATACATCAAATACAAGCTCTAGTCTCAATGCATTTTATTGATGTTTTATTGTGAATGTACATTAGGGAAAATACAATGTAATATATGCTACGCAATGCAGTTTAACAAACCTGGCATTCAAGCATACGTGTGTGTCTCAGAGAGAGACAACATGTTTAGCCATCCAAAGGATGCCAGAAGTGACCATAGCTCTCTACTGTCTAGATTTTTGCAGAATGTCCAGATTTTTGCCTCATATTTTTGGTCTGTCTCGTAAAATTTTTGTTTTTCTGTCAAATCACTGAGGATTGAAGTCAGAACTTAATGACAGATATGTGAGTTTCAGACGTCATACTCTTCAGAAAATTCATGTTAATGCAAAAACTGTTATTCTTTCAACTTTCTAAGTTTATGGGAGCAATACTTAAAAAATGCCCCTATTTTTGGTCCTTTGTCTCCCCATTATTTATGGCTTTGTCCAGATTTCTTGTGCTCAAAGGGTGGGAGGTATGGAAGTGACTTGTTTCTGTTAATTGCTAAAACGTGTGCATAAATTTATTTATTAAATACTACAATATAGCATGTAACCACAATGTGTTAAGACTAAGTGAAAAATAATATGTTCCTATAAACTAAACATAATTCCTATATAAAAACTGTAGTTGTTGAAAAACATTACAGTGATTTTGTTTACCTAACTGAAATAAGGAAGACAATTATGTAGGAAACTCTGTTACAGAATAAATTATCAGGGAAAACTCCTTTTATACCTGAGTACCATAAATATATATTAATTAGATGGCTTTCTGTTATTAAACCATACATCAAGATATATCTAGAAATTATGGTACTTGGTAAACCAGTTTTGTAATTTGATGAACTGGTTGAAGTTTTGTCATTATTCCACTGGGGGGCAGTGGCCAAAAAAAAAGGCAGATGCAGACTCATATATTTCTTTATGACGACACACAAAAACTGAAAGCAAAGGTCTAGTATTGCCTGCCAGATGTCAGTTAAAAAAGGCAAACAGTTTGAATTTCTAACGTACCACACTTGGCAAGACAGCCAACTAGCAAACACAAAGTAACTTTTCTTCTTTCTTTAGTCTGAATTCTAGCACAGGCTGTTACTTTTTGATTTTTGTATTAAAAGGACAGCAATAACCAGTGCTTTTTAAAAGAAACAACCACAATATAAAACAATAAAGAATGAGCAAAAGGGGAAACACTAGCGTTGTAAGAAGGTCTTCAAGGATTCAGGACAAAGCAGAAGCAGGGGTGAGTTTTCCACAGGTACCTTCAACTAGGCAGTTGTGGGTTAAATTTCTTTGCTGTGCCTTTTTTTTCAGCTTTTTAGTTTCCCTTACTCAGGAAAGCAATGCTTGCGCAGTATCTGTATGAGTTAACAGGTAGCTTTAGGAGAAGGCTTGGCCACACGTACTAAGCTCACAGCTTGTTGATTGAGTGCACATCCTGACCTATTAGGTACAGTTTGAAAAGAAGGTCATAGTTCCAGACAACTGTTTCTGTCTTCCCACTGGTTCTCCATTGCAGTTTTAGTTAGCTTAATTACATATTCTTCGTAATGGTATTGTTCACAAAAAAGTTATGCTATTTTGTACTGCAAGAAAGAAAGAAAAGTAGTGATGATTGTATACTTCAATGCAGTGAAAGCAGACACTTTGTTGCTACAGAAGTTTTGTCTACCAGTTGTTTCAAAGTAATTTGACACAGTCGGCACATGGTCATTAAACTGACCTTAAAACATCCATCTGTCTCTGCAAAGTTTTCGTTGTACTGTTGGTAGTATGAATGGAAGAAAAAATGTCAAAACCTGTGCTTTAATAACTCATTTAAAACTATAGGGAGATCAGCCAAGGCAGATCACATAAACAAGATAGATTTCTGTCTGTGTCCCTTGTTTTCTTGAATTGCTTGAATCTGTTTGTATGTTTGTGTATTTTTGTACTACATTGGCTTGCCAGTTTGTCTAACCCTTCATTCAAGAAGCTGCTTTTAGACTGTAGTCAAGTAAGTTAATACAACTGTGCAAGGACCAATAACAAGAAAAATTCATGTATATGTAAAGTTTAAGTTTAAGCACATTTTGCCTGGATTTCTACTCATTAAGCTTTTATTTGCTGTCATTTGGAAAGATCAGGAAGTCCTACATTTTGGTGTGTTTGGCTTCTAGCTCTCTCTTACCCCTGTGACCAAGTGACAATTTTTGTCTCTCCTATCTACCATGTGCCAACAGCTGCAGCATCATTCCTTTGTATGGCAGTTGGTTAATAGGTTACAGTCACGGTTGTTTTCCAAAGTAAATATGCATGAATGCCCTGCTCTCAGTATCTGAGGAATGGCTGATAGTAACCTGATGCTGAAGGCCCTCTACAGCCAGAAACATTCCTAAGTATGTACAGTAAACTTTCAGTTAACCAGAACTCAAGCAACCACCAAAAAAAATATAAAAGAAATACAGTACAATTTTCACGTGTTGCACTTTCTGTTATCCCCCACAGAAACATACCTTATGTTTTTAAAGTTTTAAAAAGGAAGCTAGGAATACATTCTTTCTCTCCCCAATGTGAGAACAAACCAAACCAAACAAATAGTATAGGATACAGTATTAGTCAGGCCTATTTTTAATAGTATCTCTCAAGCAACCAGAAACTACAGTTATCCAGCATCTACCATTCCCCATGGGAGAGTTTACTGTACCTGGATTTGAAGTATCAGAGGGTAGATAGATGGCTCTAGAATTCAAGGCAAACAGACACTTTGATTTCTCTTTGTTAGGTTTGCACCATGAGAATAAGTTAGAAGCCAAGTTCATGCAGTTTTAAGTAAAGTCAGTACCAAAACAGGGATCAAGAATTGCTTTTAATGTGGGTACTTACGCTGGAGTGATAACTCAGGATTAGAATTTTCCATATAGTTTATGATTATGACATGAATGGGATACATGTCCTGGCAACAAGACTGTACTAGTGGCAGAACTTTCCACAGAGACTTAATATACTTCATTCGCTTTCTTCACTTTAATTTTATACTGTAGTTTGAATTTTTAGAAAATCTTGATCTTTGTTTTTATTGACACTTTTTATTTTCTTACCATGGGCTAGGACAACAGAAGAGGTTTTCTTGCATCAGTCTAAAATAATTTTATTTAAAAAGCTTATTTTCTTTTAACCTTGAGTTTGCTTCATTTCTCAGACATTAGAAAGTTAAATATTCATGCCCACTGAAGGCAATTAACATCTAAGCACAGACAGTTCCACTGAAAACTGTCCTGTGCTCTGTCTCTCTCTGCAAGTGAAAAGTATACTATTAAGTAATAGTAACTCAACTCTCCTGCTTCTTTGTAGTACAAGCTACACATCTAGGAAGAGCTCTGATCATAGCACCTTCATAATGAGTCTCTTTAGTCTTTCTCTGCTTCTTCACTGCATTTATCATTCTCTGTTTTCTCTCTTGCTTTCCACACTTGGGCATCCACTCTTCTTTTTTTACATTTCTCACTCTTGTAATAGGTTTATAGGTTTTTACTAAGCTTATGGCCAAAGGAGGCCATTGAGAAGCTCAGATGCTTCACTCAATACTGTGGGAGACTAACACTGTTTGCAAGTAAGGAGACTTTTTCCATGTCTCCTTACCCATTCAGTCATGCAGACTAGTTTTAAAGGTTGCTAGGGGAAGTACTCTGCTTGACAGGTAATGGTAGCCTATTCCAGAAATGGGTGCACATTGGCTTAGTTATCTTTCATGCCATTTGGTGGTGTTGATGTGAAAGTATAGTTTTATGTTGCTAAAATGTGTGTTTTCTTTATTCAGAGACTGCTGAGTAATTAATAGCCTAGAAAGCTAAGCAGAGATCACCCGTCATCAATCTGTATGATACAGAGTAGCTAAGGGTACTGAGACCTGAGATTTCTTGGAAACACTGAGGTCTCTCAAGCTTAGTTAGGTGCTTAGCCAGGTATATACCAAATGCTGCTTTATATTCATTCATAAGGGAGGAATAAAGTGGGACTATAACTTACATGAATCTTGATGAGATACAATGAAGAATAAGTTGTGCCAGGTAAAAGGATTTTCTAACCACCACAGAGATGTAATCAAAGGAGAATCTATTATCAACATACATATCCAAGTCACTGATGACTGTGTCCATACCTCTCAACCTCTTAGAGCAAGAAGTCTGGACAAAGCCATAAATAATGGGGGTACAAAGGCCCAAAAATAGGAACACTTTTTTATATATATTGCTCTTACAAGCTTAGAAAGGTGATAGAATAACTGGTTTTGCATTAGCATGAGTTTTATGAAGGGTATGAAGTCTGAAACTCAAATGTTTGTTATTATTTCCTGACATCAACCCTCAATGATTTGGTAATGAATGGTCAGAAAACCACAATTTTACGAGAAACAGACCAAAAATAGAAGGCAAAAATCTGGACATTCTGCAAAAATCTGTACAGTTGAAAGGTGTGACTGTCAACTTTAACTAGAATAATACCTGTATGTAAGCAGTCGGGATGCTAGATTGACCAAAGGAAACCATGCTCCATTTCTTGGTATGCTGCATTTGAGGTAAACACATGTTTATTGTACCAAGTATTTGTTTGGTCCAGTCTTTGCTGAAGAATTTGAATATCAGAATGGGATTTGATAATTCACAGTTTGTAATCATCAGCAAACTTGGTTAGCCATAGTCCCTTGATATTGTGTTTTATGTCACAGAAATATATACTAAACAGGAAGGAATGCAAGACAGGCTACAGTGGGACACCCCTGGTGACATTTTTCTGTCTACAGCAGATATCCTCACTTAACTAGGTTAGTTTTTCTCATATAGCCAGTTACAAATCCAGCAAACTATGGATGGGTTAATATTGAGTTGGAAGAGTTTGTCAATCATCCCAGCCTACTCTTACATCTTCTGCTAGCAGACATGTCCTCCTACTTTATCTGTTGATCCTTTCTACTTTTTTCCTGCCTTACATTTACCAGCTCTTCCCTAGTGCTTTATCCACCCCTTCTGAGGCCTTCTTGAAATAATCCAAAATTACTTCACCAGAAACCGGCTTATCGGGTCCAGTAATTCAGAACAACATTGCAACAAAAGCAGTACAGATCAAATTCAATTTGCTGTGAGTAAACACTGTACACTTTTACTGTTCCACATACTTTAAATTATTCAAAAATGTCCTTACACCCCTTATTTATATATAACCACTGCCAGGTTATATTTCAAAATGTTAGCTATAAAAATTACCTAGTCATAAAAACAAGTCTAAGTAAAGTACAGCTCTTATCATGTCATCATGTTTTCCAGATGTACTGCATCTTGGTCTCAATGGCTGAAAGCAATAATAAGGTATTCAATAATAACAACAGAAAATTGAAAATCATAAATAAAGCATGCTATTGGTAATCGATGATCACCTTGCCACAAGCCATTCAAGCATTGGCAGTGCCCTCCGTCAGGCCATGCCTCCTTTCTTCAGGGGGTAATACAAGCCAATCACAGAGTAAATTTATGGATACCCATATTATCTAGGTTATGTTTAAAGGAAGGTAATGAGTTACACTGTGTCAGTGGCACAACAGATTGTGCACTTACCTTTGGTACAGAAGGCTGTGGGTTCAATTTGCACACCAGGTAGATTGACTGCTGGCACTGCAGTGCAGCATAAGGGGGGTGTTGCACTCCTGAGTGTGCTATCCTTTGGATGAGAAATTAAACCAAGGCTCCATCTGCTTGAGCTGGTGTTAGCTCAATTAGATGTAAAAGTTCCCATGGCATCTAACATAAAGAACAGGAAACTCCCCAGTGCTCTCGCCAAATTTCCCCAAGTAGTATAACTATTACCTCAGGTTTCCCCTGAAAAGAGGCTGCTAGCCTACTGAGACTAACCTGGTTAACAGAGGATTAATAAAAATAAAATACAAAATAAATAAACATGTAGGGGAAGTTGATTACAGAGGTTTGAGAGGTGCAGGGTTATAAACATGTCTCTCCACCATACTTTATTGATCTGTTGGTGAAGATTTAATTATTTGGTTCTAGTAGTGGTGGAGATATCAGATTTGTGGAGATGCAGGAGGTCCATGACAATCAGGTCTCTAATGACATGGTAAGCAAGACAGGCCTCCCCCAAAACATCTACAAGACATTGAATAAATGACTAGAACTTCCAGTCTCTCTTGGTAGGTCAATTTTAGGCCTGTGATTCCTTTGATTTGGAACCTTTGGGGTCTTTCTCTTCTTCTTCTTCTTTCGGCTGCTCCCGTTAGGGGTCGCCACAGCAGATCAACTGTTTCCATTTCTTCCTGTCCTCTGCATCTTGCTCTGTCACACCAACCACCTGCATGTCCTCTCTCACCACATCCATAAACCTTATCTTAGGCCTTCCTCTTTTCCTGTTACCTGGCAGCTTCATCCTTAGCATCTTTTTCCCAATATACTCTGCATACCTCCTCAGCACATGTCCAAACCAACGTAATCTTGCCTCTCTGGCTTTGTCTCCAAACCTTCCAACCTGGGCTGACCCTCTAATATACTTATTCCTAATCCTGTCCATACTCGTCACACCCAGTGCAAATCGTAACATCTTCAACTCTGCCACGTCAAGCTCTGACTCCTGCCTTTTTGTCAATGCCACTGTCTCCAACCCATATAACATAGCTGGTCTCACTACCCTCTTGTAGACCTTCCCTTTCACTCTTACTGGTACTCGTCTGTCACAAATCACTCCTGACACTCTTCTCCACCCACTCCATCCTGCCTGTACTCTCTTCTTCACCTCTCTTCCACACTCACCATTACTCTGAACTGTTGATCCCAAGTACTTAAACTCATTCACCTTCGCCACCTCTACTCCCTGCATCCTCACCATTCCTCTATCCTCCCACTCATTCACACACATATATTCTGTCTTAGTCCTGCTGACCTTCATTCCTCTTCTCTCTAGAGCATATCTCCACCTCTCCAGGGTCTCCTTCACCTGTTCCTTACTCTCACTACAGATCACAATGTCATCTGCAAACATCATAGTCCATGGGGACTCCTGTCTGATCTCGTCTGTCAACCTGTCCATCACCATTGCAAATAAGAAAGGGCTCAGAGCTGATTCTTGATGTAATCCCACCTCCACCTTAAACGCATCCATCATTCCCACTGCAGACCTCACCGCTGTCACACTACCCTCATACATATCCTGTACCACTCTTACATACTTCTCTGACACTCCCGACTTCCTCATACAATACCACAACTCCTCTCTAGGCACCCTGTCATATGCTTTCTCTAAATCCACAAAGACACAATGCAACTCCTTCTGACCTTCTCTGTACTTCTCCATCAACACTCTCAGAGCAAACATTGCATCTGTAGTGCTCTTTCCTAGCATGAAACCATACTGCTGATCACTAATCATCACGTCCCTTCTTAACCTAGCTTCCACTACTCTTTCCCATAACTTCATGCTGTGACTGATCGGTTTAATCCCTCTGTAATTACTACAGCTCTGCACATCACCCTTATTCTTAAAAATTGGTACCAAAACACTTTTTCTCCATTCCTCAGGCATCCTCTCACTTTCCAAGATTTCATTAAACAATCTAGTTAAAAACTCCACTACCATTTCACCTAAACACCTCCATGCTTCCACAGGTATGTCATCTGGACCAACAGCCTTTCCGTTCTTCATCCTCTTCATAGCTATCCTTACTTCCTCCTTGCTAATCCACTGCACTTCACTGCACTTCATGATTCACTATCCGCACATCATCCAACCTTCTCTCCCTCTCATTCTCTTCATTCATCAACCCCTCAAAGTACTCTTTCCATCTGCTCAACACACTCTCCTCACTTGTGAGTATGTTTCCCTCATTATCCTTTATCACCCTTGTTTTATATAGGTTTAGTGAGATACATCCCAAAGGGATCCATTGTACTTGATAAATGGCCTGATAAATGTTGAGTATAAGGTAGTGACTACCTATTTAGATCCTGATGATATTCCTTTGGCAATCAGCTGGGCTAAGTAAAATGATTTCCTGACAATCCTTGTCAAGTGATGTTCAAAAGAGAGAGAGAGCTATCAATCCAAGTACCTGTGTCCCCTGACTACATTTTTGTTTTGTAGTAGTGTGTTGTCTAAACAGTATGATGGGGGGGTGTCTACCAAAAGTGATGATACTATTTTTACCATTTAGTTTGGGCCCATTTTTGGTCCACCAAGAGTTTATTAGGGGAATTCATGTCAGAGGATATAGGTGTTATACAATGACTCAAGAACAACCCCAAGTTTGCAGTCATCTCTAAATCTTGTTAGCTAGAAGTCTTAGCTCTCTAACTGAAGATGTGAGAAGTAAATATCAAAAAGAAGACATCCCATCACCAAGGCCACTGATAACTTTCATACGTTCTGATGAGACCACTGCAGCTCTTATTGTGTGGGTTCTGTCTTTCAGCCAGTTTGCTATCCATCATACCCCATATGGATCAATTTTTAAAGCATTTAGCTTTTGTATGATGCCAGCAAGGGGAATGGTGCTGACGGCCTTGGCCAGGTCAAGATATGCCTTGTGCACTGCATGGCCACCAGCTACAGCCTCCATAACCCTTTCAAAGACGTTTAATAGATTTAAGTAGTATCTACCCTTCACAAAGTCAAACTGTTGGGAGTCGCGTCTAGTAAGATTCTTGATATCATGTTTTATGAAGTTTTGCAGATAAAGCTTGTAAGGCTGATGGATTTGCAATTACCTGGGTTGGTTGTAAGGCCACTGTTATGAAGGGGTTTCAACACTAAAGTACACCACTCATCAGAGACAAAACAGTAACCAAACTTAGGTTAAACAATTTAAGGCTTGTGTCTGCAAGGGCATTTTTAACAGTATTAATTAAGCAACCAGGTATATTGTCAGGTTCCATGGAGGAAGGTATTCTTGGTTTTGGTTAACACTTTCAGTAAATAATCTTTAGAGATATTTGAGGTTTAAGAGATTAAGGTATTTCAGGGCTTTGAATAGAAGTCTCAGGGTTGAAGCTGGCACTGAATTTGTTTGCAAGGATACTGGCAATGTCCATTGGGTCAGAATATGAGGCATCCTTATCAATAAGTTCAGAGCAATGTAGGGTATTGTTTTTTTAGCTTTCTAACCTAGCTAAAGAGGGATTTATAAATTTTCCTTGGCTTCAGAGGCCAGGCTAATTTCATGGCCTCCTTTAGTGGACATGAGAGAGTTCTTCAGTTTTGTGTAATGCTTTTGATATTATCCTTAAGAAGAGTTTTTTTTGGATTTACTAACATCGATTCTTTGAGTGTCTTCCTTAAATGAATGCTTTTTTGACATCATTGTGTCATTCATATATCTAGGTTTCCATCTGAATGAGGAAATATCATTTTAGGTCATATTCTGTACACAGATAACAAAGCTAACAGAAAGCATATAGATTGAGAACTCCATAAGCCAGGATGCTATCGGTCAAGTGGAATCCTATCTTACTTTATGGCAGCATGGACCTTAAATCTCGGATCTGGGACAACTGAATTTCATAAATCTGATCACTATCATGAAGTACCTAAGTTTGTTGCATTGGAAAAATTATCAGCTGTCACCTCGGAGCCTTGTTTAGGATCAGTTAATTGACTTTTCAGAACTGACTTACAGCACAACATACAACATATCAGTTAAGGATGACCCACATATCCTTCCATCAGCCGTCCCACTGACACCTAAGCAGCCTACTGTCCTTCTATACTCTTCCCAGCAATCTTCATACCACCTGTCAACACATTTCGGAAGTTGCCAGGACAGACAAATCAGCTGACGCCAGACTACAGCATGGTCATCCTTCATGCCTGGTGTGATGGACAGAAGCTATTGTCTCAAGATCTGCATCACTGTCACAAATTTATATGTGATCATACTGCCTTTATTAACAGTGGCACAAACTAAGACACAATGGGTGACTGACTTTAAGAGCATACAGTACATATATACTACTGCCAAGGGAAATTGTAGCACCTGCTGTGCTCAAATAAGCTTTACACTGTATGATTACAGATCAGATTTATAATCACTAGCTTTACAGAACTTCACCCACTTCAGTCTGAGTCCACTACCCTCCACTTCAATGTTATCAGTGGTACTTGAAAGTTGACCGAGATTATTTTGTATGTACATACATATACACTTGTGTGGGTTTACAAAGGCACACACACACACACACACACACACACACACACACACACACACACACACACACACACACACACACACACTACACTACACTACACTACACTACACTTTTCAGGAGAATTTGATTATATCTGAATGATTCCAACACCCCTTTCATCTCCATGGCAAGGCTTTTAACTAATTTTTGATATAAAAACTACAAATAAGCATAACCTCTGGAATGGAAACAGCATTCTGAAACATAAAAACATCATTGCCCCTTGATACCCCAGTGCTGGGGGCTGCAACCCCCCCCCCCCACCCCCACAGTTTATGTTTACCAACTTTGAGATTGCACAATCATGGGCAAGGAGGAATTCCCTAGTAGACTAACAAGTCAACCTTCCAGGGAAAAACATAGTAGTTGCACACTACTGATTAACTATATAATAATATTAATTATATAATATATAATATAATAATAATATAATATAATAATAATATAATATAATATATATGTCCTGACACCAGCAAATCTGATTCAGAAATTGCCTCACTATTCAATACCTTCTTCACCTCTTCCATAGCTGAGCTTACAAAAACCTTCACCAATAATAACCCTCCTCCCCTCCCTGCCCAATCCTCCCCTCCCTCCCCTTCCCACCCTCATTTTGAACTTAAACCCATCTCCACCAATCTAATAAAGAAACTCCTTTACAAGCTAAAGCCTTGCTCCAATGCCCCTGACAGCATTCCATCCTCCTCCTTAAAAATAGCTTTGAGCAGTGAAATGGGGCCAAGCCACATCCTCTTTCCTTCCTACTCCCACTGAAGTACCCCAAGGTTCCATACTAGGCCCTTTTCTATTCAATATCTTTATTAACGACTTCCATAAATTCATTCCTAACACCAAAATTGTACAATACACCGACGATTCCACTTTGATTTGCTGCCCCAATAATCTAGCAGAGCTCCAACTTCTGACTCAAAATGCCTTCTCTACCACTGAAAACTGGATGCTCCTAAATCACCTCCCTCTTAATGCCAATAAAACCAAAATCCTTCTATTCTCCCCCTCTAAATCATTCCCTCTTGCTGAAAACTCTTTTCATATTACTAGCCTTAACAACTCCCCGATAGAGATCGTACCCTCTGCCAAACTTCTCGGTGTCACTGTTGACAATCAGCTAAAATTTAACTCCCATATCCAGCTAAACATCAAAAAAACTCACATAAAACTTGGCCTACTGTACAGAAACAGCCACTTCCTCTCTCCTTCCTCCAGAGTAACTCTCACCTCCTTCCCTCTGTCATGTATGGCTCTCCCCTGCTCACTAACTTATCTTCCACACCTACCTCCAAACTGAATATATGCTACAACAAAATCTCCAGATTTGCCACCAGTGCCAAATCCTCCTCTCAACATTGCAATTTCCTTCGCTCCTTAAACTGGCTTGAACTGCCCAACCTACTAGACTTTCACCAATTAACCACAGTCCACAAATTATTATTCCAACCCTCAAACTGCCCCGCACTATCCAACATACTACAACCATATTCCCCCTTCAGACCTCTTAGATCTTCTCACCAAAACCTGATCACCATTCATAAACCTAAGCGCCCAGCTGGCCAGCTTCTCTTATCCTTCACCCTAGTGAAAAAATGGAATGCTCTGCCCTCCTTTCTAAGGACCTGCAACAACCACAATAACTTCAAATCTCAACTTCATTCCTACCTCTACCTAAACAGGAAATGCAACTGCACTCTTCCACCCTTACCTCTCAACCTCTCCGCCCCCTTCACTCCTGGCTAACCTCTCACCTTCCTAACCTCACTCTCAATTTACTAATTTGAACTCATAACTAAATATTACTTCTAGCTATTATACTGTATTCTCATTTATCTCTTGAACTAAATTGACATTGTATTGATTATTTTTTTGTAGAATGAACCCTACTGTATGTATTTTTTACTATCTTAGAAAAATGTGTTTCTAAATTTTGCTCTGTGGAGTTTTTCTCCCCGGGCCTCCACTGAAAATGGGCCCCCTAGCCCAGTGGACCTCCCCGGTAATCAAACTGAATAAATAAAATAAATAAATAACTATATAATCACTGATCACTAGGGATTTACAAACAAATTTGCCCCCCTCCTTACCTTTCTGGTAGTGCTGCCAAAGCCAGATAGATGGCATTAAAATATCAAATACACAATTACCGTTCACCCTTTTGTGGAAAGTTTAGATGATTCTATTTGTATTCACTTATTCTATTTTCCTTAATTAACTATTTTGATAAGATCAACTATCAGGAATGTACCTGTCAGAGAAATGCTAATCTTATCTCACGCATTCTTTTTTCCATTGTTTAATGTCAAACAGTTACATCTATTAGCTGTAGTAACTTATTATACTATTGACTGTGAACTTGTAGCCAGTAATAAGTAATCAGGCAATGCTGAAAAATAACAAAAGGAATTAAAAAATGCAGTTTACCCTCAGAATTAGCCAAACATTAAATATTTATATGGTAGTAACAGCCTTTGCAATAACTCTTCAGAAGGCAAACAACACGTATTAGTGTACCAGTCCAATGCACATACCCTTAAGCTAATACAAAATTCACCAACAATACACATTACCATTTGAAGAAAGTCTTTCTTTACTTGAAATAAATTAAGCAGTGTGACGCATAAAATCAAATGTATAAATGGCTGTAAATGTATTTAAGCAAACTACATAGTAAGTTGCAAAACAGATGTACTTAAACACATGGCATTATGAGTTTCAGTTAACAGCTTATCTGGACATGTCCCGTTCAGTTGCTACACAGATATACTGAATTGCTATCTGGGTTCTCGCCTCACAGCAAGAGGTTCTCTGGTTCGATTCTTGGTTGGGGTGCCTTCTGTGCAAAGTCTGCATGTCCTCCCTGCAGTCACCTGGGTTTCCTCTGGGTGCTCCGGTTTCCTCCCACATTCCAAACAGATGCAATAAGCAGAGTGGACACTCTAAATTGGCCATAGGTGAGAGTGTGTGTGTGAATGTGTGATATGAATGAACTAACCTTGCAGGACTAGCCACTCGGCAGTGCAAACCCTGGCTCAAGATGATTGTCACTACTGAAGTGACACTCCGACTGCATGTGCAAAATGGGAAAAGTTGTTGAGTATGGATGGACAGATGGATACGACTTAGAAGTTTAAAACATTGGTGAATAATTTCACAGATAATTAATCCAATATGAATCCACCTGTACAGCCCAAAAGTAAGGAAATATCTGTATAACAATTATTTGCACTACTTAAAAAAGTTCAAGGCAGCCTTTCCTGTCTGGACTGAAAAGTGAATGATGCTGTTCCTGTTCTGAAAGACTTTTAGGGGAGAAGGTTAAGTCTGTCAAGCTAGTAGTGTTCAGATAAGGTAATACATCAAGACAATGTGAATGGTCACACATTTGTAAAGACCATTTAGTTTCAGTTTCAAGAGTGTTCCAGCCTTTCCACTAAAAACAATTTTGTGCTCAGTAATGTTATTTATTTTTTATTGCACACATTTTGCATGTTGCAAGATTTATAAAAACAAAAAAGTTTTCTTTATGAAAAAATACAATTACATTTACTTTAGCTTAATGCAGCCTCTCCATTTATCGTTACCCTGTTGGGAACCTAGAAAAAAAAAAGAAGAAGAAGCTTGGGGATACAAATGCATTTGTTTACACTATCTTGATGTATTGTCTGCATTTGCATTACTAACATCACTTGAGTGTAGATTGTCATATTGTAAGACCGTAATCCGAAACTCCATATGAGAAGCTTACTATTTTGCCCAATGGCTAGAGATAATCATGTGAAGGGATTATGATATATAACTACTACTATGAATTTTCTACCATATGTGTAGGGGTGAAGCTAATGAGCACCCCACACTATTCCCAAATATTCAGTGTTCTCAATTGCTAATGATTCTTCACATGGTTGAAGTATACTACTGGATTTTCTTCTCCATTTGGAGAGACCTGGCTAAATAAGCCCCTAGTCCATGGGTTGAAGAATATATCTGCACTGTAAACTTCAGTTGTAAATAGGACTAGCTAGTACAGGGGAGTCACTAAAGGCCTCCTTGAACTTCTGGAAAGCCTGCTCAAAATAGGTGCTCAGACATTTTTATCTGGCTTTTTAATTCTGGTTAGGTTCAGGACAAGAAAAACTGATATTTTAATAATGGGCAAACTTCCTGTAATTCTCCACTATACTGAGGATGCTGTCACATTCTTTTTGGTAACAGGCTAGGCCATGTCTGGATAGTCCCCATTGTGGCAGGCTCTGACTGAGTTTTGCAGGTACACCATGTACTCTGTCATCAAAGTTATTACCTATTAGGACATCAACTAGGATATCATCAAACACTACCATCAGCTTGTGTCTCTGTGTCCTTCCCAGTGCTAGTAAACTGTAGTCAATCACAAAAGAAGGTCACATGGAGTGAACTGCCAGTGCAAGTAATGCTTCTCTCGCTCCATAGCAACTGCAAGCATTACAACAGTTATGTCTGAAGCAGTCTCTCTCTCTATTTATGTATCTATATCTATCTATCCACATGTATAGCTTTTTTTTAGCAGTGGTTTCTTTACCTTATACTAAGATAGGGTGTATATCACATGCTCGAAACACCAAAACATCGAACAACACAATATCAAACTCATAACTGGGAAAATTGAAAACAGCGAAGCTGCGGAACAATGAATCTTATCCCAGGGAAAGAATTCGGTGAGCCATTTCCGTGGCTTCACTATTTCCTCCACTGTGGTGCGATCTTGGAGTTGGTATATTTAAGTAAGGGGGTGTGGAGGTCACAGCCCCCCATGTTGGGAGGTGTGGGGGCAAATCCCCCCACATTAGACATTGTTTGTAGTGTTTGTGTGTTTTGTGTTTTTTTGCTGGAACAGCGATTTTTTTCCCAGGGGAAAAAAATTGCTGTTCTCAGCTTTCAACATTTTCAGTTTTCGCTGTTATAAGTTCAATGTTTTGGCATTTCAAGCATGTGATATAAACCCACTAAGATAAGATACATGCCCTTGTGATAATCTGGAGCAGTTACATTTTCTTTAATTATAAATTGAAAACAAGAAAACACAAGTGTAGCGCACCCGCAGGTGTAGCTGAAGTAGATATGGGTTCCTTCCTACCTGACTCTGGTGACACCCCTATAGACCAACACACCAAGGTGGTAAGAATGACAGATTTTATTCTAGGTGACACATCTAGCTTAAAAGGCAATACACAACCACAAACAAATTATTTCAACAGTGCCCCAGTTAGCAATAAGGCAAGGTGAGATATGCATGCAATGAAAACATACATTCACCCTCTTCCCCAGAACTCAACAGAAAAAGGTCTTGACATTCGAACATGCACAAAGAAGGCAATATCAATGAGCAGTAAAGCTTTATAATGCAGCAATATAAACATGGGAAAAATGCAATGTCATTAAGGAATAAAAGAGTTATAATACAGCAACACAGATATAAGAAAATGCAATGTCATTGAGCAGCAAAATTCTTGTAGGCAGTAGTCCTAACATGAGCAAAATGCAGTGTCATTGAACATTGAAGATTTATAATGCAATAATACAAATATGAAAAAATGCAGTGTCATTGAGCAGTACCACCCTCAACCCCCTTGATCAATTCTAAACAGGCCAACTATGAAACCCTCTATTATACCCTGTTCACTGGCCAGTGACTACTTACAGTCTTGCTGCCGGCATTATGGGACCCAAGTTGGAGCTCATATGGATCCCAGTTATTTGTTATCCACAAAGCATTTGGGGGGATCCACAATCTTATAAAAATATAAAATGACTGCCAGAGCCTCTCACCACTCCATTGAGAATATAGTGAACAGGCACCATGGTTCCTCTGATGAAAAAAGTAGAAAAATCACCTTCCAGAACTTTGGTAATCCTCTATGGCTTCTCTGTACTAGGCCCAAAGGAACTCCTTTTCTTTCTGAATCATATGCAGGCATGGAACTACTGGTTTCAGACTTCTCTCCTGATTCCACAGAATACCACCATCCAGGACTTCAGCAAAAGACAGACACAATCTGCTACTTCACTTCCCTGTCCCAAAGCACTAGAAAAGAAAAATCCAGTCATGCTGCAAGGCCCTTTTTCCCCTTCAACTACCTATTTCAGTCCTCCCTCCTTCAGCTAGTCTCTCAGACTCCTCTATCACTTTCGAAATTGTCTTTTATCGTCCTAAAAAGAGCTCCACCTTGTGGTGTAATGAAAAATTACAGTCTATTACTTCTACAATGAAATACAGTGGGAGCTACACTCTCTCCCACTTGAAAATCTTGGGTTCCCCTAAGTCAAAGTTAGATTAGTAGCAAAATATTACACGTACTAATGCACCATCAACTGAACAATATTTTTGCATTCAAAAGGTAAATTCCACCAAGGGTAATCAGCCTTATGCGTAGCTTGGGAAGGGGTGTCACCACTAGAGTAGGAGGCATAGGGATTATGGGCACAGACTCTCTGATGAGCTGTGGTCACAGATTCCTATGTCCCAAACTGTTATATGGAAATCTCTGTGGGGGCTGAATCAGTCTCTGCAGTTTTGGTTAAGAAGAGACAGCTAAGGAATTTTGCTCGGAAGGTTTGTCACTCACATCACATTCAATGTCCAGTTCTTCAGTAGGCATATTGTCTACTTCTAAGGTCTCCTCTTGTATAACTTCACTTTTGTTTTCCATAACACTATGACTGTCCTCAGCACTATTTTCTGAAGTTTGCATAGCAGGGCCTACATTAATATCAGATTCTGTAAGAGGCACAGAAACATTACTTAGTCTATTGTTAAGTCTGGGCTGCTAAAAATGACAAGGAATGAATTTCGGTGCATTTACATTGAGATTACAGCCCACGGGGTCTTGAACATCCTCATAAAAAAGCCCACTGAAACCCCAGTCATCATCACTGTCCTCCTCTCCTTTAGCAGGAGGAAGCATAGGGTCTTGAATATTGGAGAGGATAGTTCCTCTCTGCCTTAGCCTTCTGGATCACCTTGAGTTAGGCTTCCATTGAGCCATTCTGGGTTCCAGATTCAAGAGTCTCACTGATTTTGCCAAAGGCATTAGGTTGTTGCGGTGCCAGGTTTTAATGGGTCCTTCTTTCCCCTCAGGGCAAACTTGGTAGACAGGGATATTAGGTAGCTGAAAACAAATTATGTAAATCTCAGCAGTCAGCTAGTTTATGCTTTCCTTGTAGTCCCACATTTCTCAAAAGAACTCTGCCCCCTGGCTGCAAATTAGGGATCTTTACTTTTTTGTCATAGTGACCCTTTTTTCGCTGATGTCTTTGTCCTGTTGATTTTTCAGCAAGCTCATAAGCCTGGCTGAGGTTCTTCTTGAGTCTCTCCACATAACTGCCATGAAATCGCACTGGTGTATCATCAGCTGTGACTCCAAAGGTGACGTCAACAGGAAGACGAGCTTCTCTTCCAAACATTAGGAAGTAAAGCAAGAATCCTGTAGCATCATTTTTAGTACTGTTGTAAGCATGCACCACTGTGGCTACATGTCTACTTCATTGACTCTTATTCTCAGCAGATAGTGCCCCCAACATGTCTAATAAAGTTCTGTTGAAACACTCAAGCTGAGGATCCCCTTGAGGATGATAAGGAGTGGCGCGGCTTTTTTAGATTCCCAACAGAGTGAGTAGTTCATGGAAAGCTTGCTCTCAAAATCACATCCTTGATCAGAGTGTATCCTTTTTGGCAGACCATAGTGTACAAAGAACATTTCAACTAGTAGTTTTGCCACTGTAATAGCTTTCTGATCGCGAGTGGGAAATGCTTCAGCATATCTGGTATAGTGGTCCATCACCACCAGCACATTACTGATCCCACCTTCATCTGGTTCAATGCACAGAAAATCTATGAAGACCAGTTCCATGGGTCCACTGCTCTCCATTTGACCCATTGAGGCAGCTCTGGTCAGCAGAGTCTTTCTCTGAATGCAACAAAGACATGTATGACAATAATCTTCAACATCTTGTTTCATGCATGTCCAGTAGAACATGTCTCATACCAGAACCATAGTTCTGTCATAACCAAGGTGACCATGTTCATCATGCAATGACCGGAGTACTACTTCTCTATACTTCTGAGGAAGCAACAATTGCCATTTTTCACTGCCAAGTGCACTTGGAGATCTCCTATACACTAGTCCATTCTGTATCTGGAGTCTGTCCCATTCTTTGGCCAAACATTTTGCCAGGGGATGAATATCCATGCAAAGCATATTAACTTGTTACTTCTCTAAAGCAGCTACCACCAGCTGACCTAAGGGGTCTTCTCTCTGATCTCTCCTGAGGTCACTGTTACTCAAAGCTGATAGGGATGAAGCCTGTAAAGTGACAAGATTACAGTAAGCTTGGGGTATGTTTGCTGCAGACAGACCCAACTTCTGGGCCCAACATTCAGTGTGTTAATAGCAGGTTGCAATCTGACACATAGCTCTCACCCCTGGTGCTGGGAATTTCCACCCATTCATCGTCTGGGTGTAAATCTCCCTGAGGTCTTCTGGACAGACCATCAGTATCTCCATTTTCATGTCCTGGGCAATATTTCAAACTGAAATTATAGTTGCATAGAGCTGCTGTCCATCTGTGGCCAGTAGCATCTAGCCTTGCAGTGGTCTGGATGAATGTCAGAGGATTGTTGTCAGTTTGCACTTCATATTTTGCCCCATAGAGATGGTCACTTGTCCACTACCACCCACGTTAAGGCAAGGAATTCCAACTTGTGTACAGGGTAGTTTCTTTCTGTGGGAGATAAACTCTGACTGATAAAAGCCACAGGTCTCAGCTTCTTGTCATACTCCTGGTAAAGGACTCTTCCTAAGCCATCCCTACTAGCATCAACATGTAAAGTGTATGGCTTTGTTGAGTCAGCATATGCCAGCACAGGGGCATGTGTAAGGCAATACTTAAGCTGTTCAAATGACTCTTTGCACTCAGGAGCCCAACAACTCTCGATGAGTTCTTTAGAACCTCTAGTTACCTTAGGTTTTTTCACAAGGATATCTTCATCTGTTTCATCTGCTTTCTCATCATTTCAGAGCAAATGGTTGAGGGGTCTTGCTATCATTGAAAATCCTGCCACAAACCTTCTATAGTAACTGCAGAACCCTAGAAAAGATTGCAGCTCTGTAACAGTTTTGGGTCTGGGCCAAAATGTCACCGCTTCAACTTTGCTGGGATCTGTGGATATTCCATTTACAGACACTACATGTCCCACATAGGTCACTGAAGGTTGGAAGAACTTGCATTTGTCCAATGACAACTTCAGGCCTTCATTCTCAACCCTGTCCAATACCTTCATCAGTCTTTCTTCATGCTCCTCTAGGGTCCTTTCAAAAACAATGATGTCATCCAGGTAGACTAAGACTTCCAGGAGATGCATGTCTCCAACTATTCTTCCCATGATTCTCTGGAAAGTTGCCAGTGCATTTGATTAACCTTGAGGTAGGCAATCAAACTCAAAAAATCCCAAAGGGGTGATGAAGGCAGTCTTCTCTTTATCTTCTGGGTGCATAGGGATTTGATAGTATCCACTCCTTATGTCTAGCACACTGAACCACTTACTGCCCACCAGGAAATTTAGAGCATCTTCAGTCCAGGGAGTTGTGTACTGGTCTGGAATGGTTCGCTGATTCAGAGTACGATAGTCAATACACATGCGAATTGACCCATTCTTTTTCCTGACGACAATGGGAGACGCATATGGACTTCTTGACTCTCGAATTATCCCTGTAGCTTTTAGTTCATCCAAATGTTTTCTTAAGTCCTACAGGTCTCCTGGAGCTACTCTTCTGGAACATTCCTGAAAGGCCGGTCCTCTTTTACTCTTATTCGGTGTTCTGCACTTTTTGTACAGCCCACATCTAGTTCACTAGTAGAAAAACTTTTTTTTCTTTTTCATTAGTAGCTCTTTAACTCTGGTTAGCCACTCAGGGGGCAAGAGACCACCTCCTATATCAATATCTTCCAGCTTCAACTCGTTGGCCTTGCCCACATTCCTTGTCAACACAGTAGCGGGTAAGGAAGTGGCAACATAAACATTTCCCAAATGCACTTGTGAACACAGGACAATGGGAGTACTTCCTTTATTCTTTAACCCCTCAGGCAAAGTGTCATACAGATGCTTTAACTTGTCCGCAGGCCAAACCTCTGGGACTATTCCCAGCCCCAGTGGCAAGTCACTTTCTGGATCCGCTTCCATCATGAGATGAGAGGAAACTTTTTGTCCACACATCCTCACTTTGGCTGTCAAGCAGGTGACCTGACCAGGATGAATTATATGCTCTTTCCCAGACAGGGTCCACACATGACCAATTTCATCTTTCTTACTATCCTTGTCCCTTTGAAGGGCACAGAAAACTGGTCTCAGGAGAGGATGTAGTGTTGGGTGTTCCTGGGTCAACTGAGGCATTAGCATTCTTCTAACGAGGTCAATATTTGTCCCCACTAAAATAGAGGCTGAATCCTTTCCTTTTGGCCTGGGGCACACAACAGCGAGTGTTTCAAAAATTTCTTTTGACCCAGCAACTGAAGTGGAAAATTCTAACTTGAGTGAGCCATAACCATCATAAAGGAACTTCATGTCACTTAGACCCCAGATCTCCAAATCTTCTAACTTTTCAAGTGGCAAATGCTTTAGGTATTTTTGGTAGACATTTCTGTACAGAATGGTGATTTGTGCACCAGTATCCAACAGTGCTTTACTATACACTCCTTCTATTTTTACTGACAAGACAGGAATGGTCCCAGATGGCCATCAGGTAGTTTCTGTTTCTGGTGCTGTTCAGCTGTACAGCAGTCAGCATGTGGTTGAGGTACCACTGGTTGACCTCGCCATTCTGACTGATAGGACTCTTACTTAGATATTGAGATTTTGACTGAAATGGCTTTCCAATTCGGTTGTTCACCTCAGATGAGCTAGAAGTATGCATAGTGGGTAGTTTCTCTCCCCTATTATAAGGGTTTGTGTGGGAAGGAGATCCAGGATGCTGTCTCTTGACATTAGATTTTATGGAGCTCTTTGTAACTGGGCACTCAGCTGGCTCCTTCACTGAGGCCCTTTGAAGTTTCCCTGCATTGCACTAGCCAATAATAGTTAGTTCACTTTTTCAAGTTCTCTGCATTAGGACACTGTCACTTTATATGGCCTGCATCTCCACAGTGAAAACAAAATCCAGTAGGAACTCTGAACATTGGCTGATTCGGTTCTTCCCTGAGTCCTTTCATGGAGGTTCTAGCTGATGTATTCCTCCCTTCAGCTAAAGTTACGACGGCTTTCTGCAATTCTGCAACTGTCTTGGTGACTTGAGCTATGGTGCCGGTCAGGGAAGACACCTGCATCTGCAACTGTGACACCTCTACATTGCGGACTCTCTGGGCCACAACTCCTGTTTGAGTAGTGAGCATGGCTATAGGCTCCTGCTGATGTTCACTCACTGTTTTAGTTGCTGTTTAACATTGAGATTTGGCTTCCAACAGGGCTGCTTCTTCCCTCACCTCTTTAACCAACTGAGAATAAGTTAGAGTCTCTTTCCTATTTCTCATCCTCATTTTCCACACAATGAGGTCCATAGCTTGAGCTCCCTGTAAAATTTGTCTGATCCATACTTGGTCAGCTACTTTCGGATCCACCCCCTTGTTTAGGATGATCTGGTGGAGAATTTTATCTAATCAATTAATGTAATCAGATAGTTTCTCACCAGCTTCTTGGTATGTATGTTCATACTGATACAGTAGGTCAGCAGCCCTCTCATTCCTTCCAAACACATCCTGCAGCACTCCTAAATAGTCCTTGGCCATGCAATCTTGCTTACCCATCCTTAGGTTGCATATGGTATCCTCAGCTAATCCCTTTAGACTTTCAGCTATCCACTGCTTCTTCTGAGATTCTGGGATGTCCCACTGCTCTAGGGCTTGTGAAGCCTGATCCATCCAGGATTCAAAATCTTCCTCTCCCTGAGGTGTGGGTTGTTTGCCAGAAAAGAAACGCAATTTGTGGTAGCCAAACCCAGCAAATGGCTGTGTAGGGTTTAAGCATTTTTGTACAATACTTCCCAAAGCATTCAAAACTTCAAGCCCTATAGTATTTATAGGCAGTGAAGCTGCAGCTTCTGGTGTAAAGTTTTGACCTACTTGGATACCTTCCAAAGGTATTTTCTCTGTTGCTGAGGTAGTGCAATTCTCGGGGATTACCACACGGACTGCACTCTCACCTGAAATCTGTACACTCAAAGGTATGTACTCATACACTAAAGGATTTTTCCATTCTAATAAGGCCAATGTGCTCTGCTCAGTAGGGTCCATAATGCTGTCTAATAAAAATCCACACACTACAACTGGTAAGGATCCTGTGACTTGGTGTATTTGCATATCAGTCCATGTGACCCCTGGTAACACCAGAACTAAGCAATGCTCTGACTGAGCATTGTGCTGTTTGCACCACTTAGCGGCTACTTCTGGGTTCATGTTTCTGCTGGATTTGCTTTCCACACATACAGAGGAAGAGGGTGGAGCCCAAGGCAGTATAGGAAATCCCGGATGAGCTCCCAAATGTAGCGCACCCGCAGGTGAAGCTGAAGTAGATATGGGTACCTTCCTACCTGACTCTGGTGACACCCCTATAGGCCCAGCACACCAAGGTGGCAAGAAAATTACTGAACCTACAGACATTGCCAATATACTGACTGACAGGTTCAGTGCAAACTTCTCCCCCCCCTCCCCCCCAAAAGGAGAGATATCTATACCAGAGGATTGTAGCCCCCCAAACATCTCTAACGCCCAGGTGAGAACTGCTCTCTCTAAGGCGAAAAACACAGCATCCATGGGACCGGATGGTGTCCCCGGCTGTGTGCTCCATGAACTCAACGAGGAATTAAACCCGCAGTTAGGACAGCTGTTTAATCTTAGCCTCACCTCAGGATACGTACCCAAGGAGTGGCGCACGGCAACTGTGGTCCCACTTCACAAAGGCGGTGCCTCCACCGACCCTGGAAATTACCGTCCCATCAGCTTGACAAGCCTGATCTGCAAAGCCATGGAGAGGATCATAATGGAACTCATAAATAAAGACATAGGGAACTTGCAGACTTTGGATCCAACCCAGTTTGGCTTTGTCAAAGGCAGATCATGCCTTTTAAACTTGGTCGACTTTCGAAACAGTCACCAAGGCCATTGATGAGGTAAAGGCAGTCCATACAGCCTACCTCGATCTGGCAAAGGCTTTCGACACAATACCCCACTCAGGTATCGTTGAAAAACTCATCAGCTTAAATGTAAACCCATACATCACAAGATGGGTTGCAAACTGGCTAAGTGACAGAACCCACAGGGTCAGAGTTGCTGGTGCCATGTCAGACTCAAAGCCTGTCACAAGTGGGGTCCCACAGGGCTCAGTCCTGGGCCCACTCTTGTTCGGCATCTACTTTTCTGAAGTACAAGCAAACACAGGAGGGTTATGGCTGACAAAGTTTGCAGATGACTGCAAACTGGGCGCCATAGTCGAAAACACATCTGACACAGATATCCTTCAGAAGGGTCTCACAGAAACGGATAACTGGTGCCAGAGCCATGGCCTAAAGTTAAACGCCAAGAAATGCATAGTCATACCCTTCGGGAAAAACAAGGTTACCCCTAGCTACCATATAGGTGGCAATCCACTGAGCACAGAAGAAGTTATCAGGGATCTGGGGACTCAGGTTGACAGTAACCTTTCGTTTGACACTCACGTTGCTAAAGTAGTTAGGAAGACCTTCTACATTGCCCACCTGATCATAAAGGGATTCACATCTAGATCAAGGGAGGTCATCGTCCCCCTGTACTCATCACTCATCAGACCAATGATTGAGTACAATGCTCCATTCGGAATGTATCTGACCCGACACCTGCAGCAGCTGGAAAGGCCCCAAAAGGTCCTCACCAAAAGGATAAAAGGTCTCAAAAATATGTCTTATGCTGCCCGACTGAAAGAACTTCAGCTGTATTCAGTCGCTTACCGCTTGCTCAGAGGTGACCTGTGCCTGACATACAAGGCCATGTCAAACCCAGATTTGATGAACATGCTTCACCTCAAAAAATCTAGATCCCTCAGAACTACAAGGGCGGGAGACTTAAACCTTGACACGGTTATTAATAGGACGTGCTGGAGGGACAGATTCATCACCCAAAGACTCCCTATGCTGTGGAACAAAATCCCGGTACATGTGAGGCAGAGCACCTCGCTGGCCGTGTTCAAAAGAAATCTTGACCAATGGATGGGAGATCGCAGATATACCCCAGGGATTACCTCAGTGTCTCTGCTTGACAGAGGCACAGCAAAACAATGGGCATAGTTTTCTTCAAACTAAAGGGGTGGCGAAAGCCACAAAAACTCTGGGCTAGGCTTATAAATGCCCTTGGGCAGATAGCCTAGTATGAACCTATGAACCTATTTTATTCTAGGTGACACATCTAGCTTAAAAGGCAATAGCACAACCACAAACAAATTATTTCAACAGTGTACCAGTTAGCAATAACTCATGGTAAGATATGCATGCAATGAAAACATACATTCACCCTCTTCCCTAGAACTCAATAGAAAAAGGTCTTGACATTCAAACATGCACAAAGAAGGCAATATCAATGAGCAGTAAAGCTTTATAATGCAGCAATATAAACACGGGGAAAATGCAATGTCATTAAGCAATAAAAGAGTTATAATACAACAATACAGATATGAAAAAATGCAATGTCATTGAGCAGCAAAATTCTTGAAGGCAGCAGTTCTAACACGAGCAAAATGCAGTGCCATTGAACAATGAAGATTTATAATGCAACAATACAAATATGAGAAAATGCAATGTCATTGAGCATTATTAACACCCTCAACCCACTTGATCAATTCTAAACAGACCAACTATGAAACATTATACCCTGTTCACTGGTCAGTGACTACTTGCAGTCTTGCTGCCAGCATGATGGGGCCCAAGTTGGAGCTCATATGGATCCCAGTTATTTGTTATCCACAAAGCATTTGGGGGGATCCACAAAGCATTTGGGGGGATCCACAATCTTATAAAAATATAAAATTATGGCCAGAGCCTCTCACCACTCCATCGAGAATATCCTAGTGACCAGGTATCGTGGTCCCTCTGATGAGAAAAGTAGAAAAATCACCTGCCAGAACTCTGGTAATCATCTATGGCTTCTCTGTACTAGGCCCAAAGGAACTCCTTTTATTTCTGAATCATATGTGGGCGTGGAACTACCGGTTTCAGACTTCTCTCCTGATTCCACAGAATACCACCATCCAGGACTTCAGCAAAAGACAGACACAATCTGCTACTTCACTTCCCTGTCCCAAAGCACTAGAAAATAAAAATCCAGTCATGCTGCAAGGCCCTTTTTTCCTACAGCTACCTATTTCAGTCTTCCTTCCTTCAGCTAGTCTCTCAGACTCCTCTTTCACTTTCAAAATTGTCTTTTATATTCCTGAAAAGAACTCCGCTTTGTGATGTAATGAAAAACTACAGTCTATTATGCTTACAATGAAATACAGTGGGAGCTACACTAGCATGACTTAAGTTATTTACATATTCACCCTGAAGTGCTGTTTACTTCTTCAGGTATAAATTGCTAACAATTTTTTCTCCTATTCCTTACTATAGGATCAGTCTTTCATACTGGTTGCATGACTCATAAATCTTAATAAAATACCACTTTATATACTAGCTGTAGTCTCAAAACCTGTTAACTAAGCATTTGTCCAAAACTTATAATGCCTTTCTGTTTCATACCACTGCATAGTATGGTGAAGGCCAAATATAAATGTGTATTGGCTCAGACTTCAGAAGAGGTGGATACTACAAATCAGATTTGGTATGTTACAGTTGTATATAACTAAATACCTTTGTCGTATTTGTACACAAAGACCTTGGTGACACCATAGGATCCCACGGCACCTATCGAAAAGAATAGAGGAAGTTTCTAATGCCCTGGCCAAATTTCTCCTAATAGTATAAATACCACCTAGGGTCTTCCTTGAAAAAAGGCCACTAGCCTAGTGGGACTAACTTGGTCAACAAAAGGATAAATAAATAAAACAATAAATTGGTATTGTGTAGCGGATATGTAATATATTATGCTTCTGGAATTTATTCTCTGGGTCACACATGAAATGATCCTTTGGCACATTAGTGGTTATCAGGGCTAATCTATTCCCCTGCCCAGGCTTATAACTCCTTCACTCTCTCTCCCCCTCCTCTCTCTTACTTTCTCTCCCTCCCAAAAATCTCTCCTCCAATCTCCTCCTTCCTTGTACAATCCCTCCCTCCCTTCCTCCTGCTATTCCTGTCCCACAAACTCTCCCTCCCACTCCCTCCTACACCTCTAGCCCACCATGCTAATCTCCTAACCTAGGTATGCCTACCATCTATGATGTCGATACAATAGTCAACTGTACATACAAAGTTTTACCTCCTACTATGATTCTGTTTGAGTTGTAAAAATGATTAGTCATCTGCCTCACTACAAAGTATATACTACTGGTATTTCTATTTTACTGTACATACCATGTTTACCTTTTACTTGCAAAAATGTTTATTCATCTGCCCTATTTCAGTGTATGTGCCACTTGTATTTTGCTTTGCTGTTATTTGTGCCTTTAATTACTGTATAGTATACTGCTCATAAAAGTTTGTACATTTCAGTCTGTAACTGGAGCTTTTCTCCCTGAGACTCCACTGGAAACAGGTTCTTTTTGTCCCGGTTGGACCACCCCAATAAACAAATATAAAATAAATAAATAAACAAACTGCAGTAAATAAATAAATGCACTAACTGGTGTAATGGATCATATTCAGGCATGATCTAAGCCACAAGTTAGGCTTTAAAGTAGGGTTCTTAAAAGTTTGGTAAATGTGGTGAGAGAATAAGATAAGTAGTATTTACACTGAAATGCTGGAGTTAGACAGTTAGGGTGGAGCAGGAGTGCCATTACAAGTGCACAAGAGGTTAAGCCTTATACAAGCCCATCATCATCTCTGAGAATTTCTACTGTACCAATGCCCAACTTTTTATTTCACGTTTCAAGTACTACTACTAATTACCTACATTTTTGTAAATGAATTCTTAAAAAAGTTACTCCCTGTTTTGTAAGTTATGTCTTTTATTTGAGTTTACTTGATTTGGTATTTTCTAAAATGGTTCTTTAGGGTGTTTTTTTTATTTTATTTGTCTGTCATTTTTATTTTCTAAACATTTCTGTCACTTAACTTTAAACTGTTCGTGTTCAATTTTCACAACTCACATTTCAAGCCTTTCTGTGGCAGTATAGGTTCATAGGCATTTGCTAGGCTAACGACCACAAGAGCCTTTTTAAGCCTAGCCATGCATCCCAAATCTCTGACAAGTTCTGATACCATTGATGAGTGTAAGCATGGGCTTGGAAGATGAAACATTTACAAGCTAGGGCCTGGGAGAAGAACCATTTAAAGGCTGTGTGTGTCCATTAGAGACATAGGTGCCAAACCAGGGATGATGTTTCTATGCCCAAAGAAGAACCACCCTTTTAAGCAGAATAAAGAGAAAGTTCTCTTTACAAGCCTGCTCTCTTGCTTCCTGCTTTAGTCAAAGTTACAACCTGCAACTCTTTTTATGCTTTTAAGCAGTGTGAATGGATACAGTACTGTCAAGACTATTCTTCTGTTTCTTGCAGCCTTTCCCTGCCCCCTAATTATTACTTTTTAAACAGTTGTTAACTTTTTCCATACATTTTAACACTGTAAACAGAAACAGGCTTTTTAAAACAGTTTTTTCAGCTTCAGTTCCTTGCTTGTGTCTAAGTTGTCTTTTTTTGTATAAAGATAAAATCAGGGTGAAGCAGGGGTTAGTTCTGCATTTTCTTTCTAAATGCTATGCAGTATGCAAAGATGATGGCAAAACTGTCTATCTCCACCCTTTTTTTTAGTGGCATACTGACAGCCTTGAGGAAGTGTCAGTAGCAGAGAGATAGATTCAGCTCAAGCTCAAAGCTACCAGCCCAGCTGTGAATCTGTCAGGCTCAGAAGTAACCTTACGTAAGTTACTTTAATTTTAACTTTAACTAGTCAAATGTGTGCCTGCCCTGAACTGGAAAGTGGCTGTGACATTTCCTCAATGGAGATGTCCTTGCACTCTACGAACTACTTACTAAGCTGTCCACTATCTTGACCAATAGATTACAGTGTATATGCCAATTACGTCATATCCCTAGCATCTTGGTGTTTACATTCAGTAAATGAAAGAAAATCTGTTCTACTTTTTGCCTCCTTGTTAATTGCTCTGTACTGGCTATAAACCAATTGCTCTCTATAATAATTGACTTGTGGGTGGAAGGATCACTGTAGTGCAATGCACTGCTAAATCTCCCCTTACTTTGGTCTCCAGATCCATGCAGTCACCATCTTCCTTCGCAGGGCAGATATGTGTCATGTACTATTACTTTTCTATTTGTTCCAAGACTGCATAGAAAAAATGAAAAGATCTTGGTCGTATGCTGTATTTGTATCAATTTTATTCTAGTCAGACAAGCTTTATGATCAGCCTGTGCCTTTTAACAAGTATGAACATAATTTCAGTTGATAATGTTTTGGTATATGCAACATTCTTTTGACATGTTTGTTAATTAAATCAAAGTTTACTATGTGATGGTTTTATATTGTGCTTATCAGTGTAGTGCTATGTTCAGATAATTTGCTCTGCACAGCTCTATAAACTGTGTTACTGTGGTTATCTATCAGTATACCTCTTGCTAAATTAACTGTATAGTCATAAATTGTATAACCAGCTCTATAATCTTACAAAAGCCCATATTCTCCTGCTCTGACCCACTGTGGTCCTTCTTCCATCCCTAGGAATATATATTAACTTTATTGCCTCCGTATATTTCAGTTTAGTAAAGATTTTTTTTTTTATTTTCTTTCCTTTAAAAGCTTGTGGTCATAACATCCATCCCTGACCCTAAATCCACAGGAGGTCTGCCACAAGGCCCACATCCATGAAAGCTTTCACTATTGTCATTGTGCAATGTAAGCAAGTTTAACATGAAGAGCCTTGAGTTTTAATTTTAACTAGTCAAATACTTGTCTGCCTTGTGTTGGAAAGTGGCTGTGACATTCCTCCAAAAAAAGTAGTCATTGTAATCTAAGGACCAGTTATTAAGTTGACCACTGTCCATGCTCTTGACCAATACATTAAATTGTATATGGCAGCAACTTTGTCTCCCTAGCCTCTTTGTGTCTGTATTCAGTAAATGAAAGAAAACCTGTTCAACGTTGTGCTTCCTTGTTAATTGTTCTATACTGGCTATAAACTGATTGCCAGCTGATGACTTTCCAAGTGAGTACAGTAAAATAACAGTCAGTAGCATTGCCTATCCTGTCTCGGGCCTTAGAAGGTCAGCACAGGAAATCCACATTCCCTCTCTCTGGAAAACATCACACATTTTCCCACTGCACAAAGGAGGACATTCAACAGACATAATTACCTTTAGAGCTATAGCAATCGTATCCCCCCTCTCCAAAATACTTGAGAAATGTATTCAAAAACAATTGCTAAATTATCTACTGCAGGAAGAACTCCTATCTCCCACACAACATGGCTTCCATCCCTCCCACAGTCCTAGCAATCCAACTTTAAAGATACTGTCAATAAAGGTAGAGATGACAGCAAACTAGTCTCTTCCTTATTACTAGACTTGTATAAAGCCTTTGATAGTTTGTCAAAGCAAGCTTCTACTTCAGATGTCTCCATTAGATCTATCTCAGCCCACCCATCTATGGTTCAAAAGCTAATTGTCCAGTAGGTATCAGTCAGTAAAATGGCACTACACACACACACACACACACACACACACACACACACACACACACACACACACACACACACACACACACACACACACACACACACACACACACACACAAACACACTCCTACTCACACTCTGTCTCTCCATCTCTCCATACCTCCCAGTCACCACCAGTGTAATACGAGGCTCTGTCCTTTGTCCTTTAAAATTAATGACCAAAACCCTCTACACATCGACACAACAGCCCTCCCTAATACAATACATAAATGACTCCACACTCATATGTACATCAGACAACCTGGCACATCTCAAAACAAATATACAGGAATCTTTATCAGCCACTGAAGGATGGCTTTGTAACTCACAACTCATGCTCAATCCAAAAAAAAACTACTACTTTTCCCCCCAAATCCCTCTCTCATGGAAAAAAATAAAAATTCTCTATCTTAATAATGCAACCATTGAAGCCATAGCAGATTATTAGGATGATAGTGGATGATAATCTTAAATTTGAAAACAAAATGCACCCAGGTCTCAGCACAGTAGCCAGTAATTAGGGCTAGTAGCCAGAATTTCCAATCACCACTGAAGCGTTATTCCAGATGCCCATTCTGTTCAGGTCGTGGTGTATCTCATTATGTGCCTGGTTATCTGAAGAAGTTTTGGACGAAATGTGGAAGTTTTATTTTCTCTACGTAGATTTTCTTTATTAAACCTGAGTTTGCATCTGGAATAACGCTTCTGTTGTGATTGGAAATTCTGGCTACTAGTCCTAATTACTGGCTACTGTGCTGAGACCTGGGTGCATTTTGTTTTTTATTAGTTCTGTTTTTGCACCTTCCTTTTTGTCGTTTACTAATCTTAAATTTGACCTGAATGTACAAAATTGCATTAAAACTCACTAAAAACTAGGGATGTTTTACAGAGCCTCAAAACTTTTTCATGTATGCTACAAAACTACAGTTGCCACTACTTACTTCCTACCCTCACTACTTTATGGCCCTACCATCATTACTAACCTCCAGGCATCAGAAAAGCAACCTTGGTTTGTAGACTTCCTTACCAATAGATCCTTCAAGGTGAAAGTAGATACCATCACCTTTGAAGCAGCACCTCTTATGAAAGAGCTCTACTTGAGCCCCTCTGCTCTTTCCCATATTTGTCAACAAACTCCAATCTGATCATCTTCAGATACCTCTAATTCTTTACACAGATGACATGGCCATTTACAGGTTAAACAAATTCCACTCTGTTATACAAACTCAGCTCCAAGATTACCTCCAAACCCTCAACCAGTGGGGAATAGTCTAGAAGCTTATACTCGGTTCCTCAAAAACAAAAGCAATGCTATTTGGAACCAACTAAAAACATAGCCAAAGCACATAGCTTCCTTAATATTAAAGATGTTAACAATACCACCATAGAAACTACCACTTTCTTCAAATACCTTGGCATTTGTCTAGACCAATCTCTTAATGTTCAACTACACATTCAAAACATATGCAGAAAGATCAACATGCTACCGTTCTGGGCAATAAAGCTACTGCCTGTTCTGTCCAAGGTAGCCAAACTGCCATAGGCAGTGACATACTCTTATATCAACTCAAATATGGACTACTCATTATAGCTGCAGCCTCAAAGAAAAATGCCACCACCTTACAAACCATCTCCAGTAAAATCTGCTGGTTCATTACTAACTACCTAAGAATGAACACCACTGCCTAACTCTTGCTAAAGTTAAATGGCTCCCAGTACAATTGAGAGCCGTCCTGCTAGGATCACTAATTCACAAAGCCCTTTTTCCCGAGACATCATCCCCTCTCAGTGGTAAACCTTTCACCAAAACCCCCGCATATAATCTCAGGGTTATCTCTCAATCTCAACCTACCATGCTAACCCAAAAAAGTAAACTCCATTGTACTGACCATACATCCTCCATCCTAGCACCTAAACTATGGGACTGCATTCCTCTCTCAATCCGAGATGTCCAAAACTACTCTTGACTTCAGACAACAGCTCAAGGAATACCTTTTTTATCCAGGCAAAGTGCAGCTGCACTCATTCACGTCACGTTACATGAACCTTGCATCTCTCACACACCCCTTTATCCCTGTTTCATCCTTCCTTATCTCATCCTGTCAACCCCTTTATTTACTGCCTCTCATTCATCCTACTTCCCTCTTCTCTTTGCATCTGTCTCACTCTTTTTCTGCTTTCTACTCTTCTCTCTGCATGACTCTCATACCTTTTTTCTCTTTTCTTCCAGCTATTATCACTTGCCTCTTCTAAGCTCTTCATACCTCTATATATAATGATATTCTGCTATCCCTGTAGCATAAGCCATCTAAGTCATTATGGCTACATCTTATCCAGAAAGCACTGCAAGGCATAATTCCATGTTTCCATCAATGTTTTGACATCAAATGCTTCTTGAACTAAATGCTGTAGCATATTCTTCATTTTGTAAATATGTACATACATTTGTTTTTTAGCATATCCTTGTATCAGTAAATATGTTTTGTTCATTTCTTATGTGATCCTATTCACCTGGACTGTGCCTGCAAATGGTCCACTGGATCAATGCACTACCCCGGTAAACAAATATAAATAAAAAAATAAACAAATAAAGCAAAACTTAAAGAATGGTATAATAAAGTTGCAAAGTTTGCAGCAAACGCCCCTTTCAGAACTAACTACTGTATAGCCCTAAAAAGCCTAAATTGGTTATAACTACTCGATCAACTAACATATACAGAGCTTCTTACCGCCTATAAAATTTTAAAGCATCCATCTGCTTGTCTGGCACTA
The DNA here is from genome assembly GCF_019279795.1 of Protopterus annectens. NCBI lineage: Eukaryota > Metazoa > Chordata > Ceratodontiformes > Protopteridae > Protopterus > Protopterus annectens. Next base: position 203,450,871 of record NC_056738.1, read on the forward strand.
AGTACCCTTCTACACAGCTATGTTCCTACTCAGTCAATATGATCCAGTGACCAAAAAAAAACATCTCTCTGTCCATAAACCTAATAAATCTTCTGGGAGTGGTCTATATTCCTACTGTGTTGGTAAGGCCTGAAATTCCTTATCTATGGCTATCAGGTCAATATCCTTTTTCCAGTCCTCTAAAACCATTCTGAAAGACTTCCTAGCCAAAATGTGGCTATGTTCTTGCTCAACCCCAGGATAAACTATATCTCTAAATATGAACTAGTACTTATTCATACATTATACCTCCTTATTATCCCTTCTTTACTTGCTTCCTAACTTCAGTCAATTTCTCTTCCCTGACTCTCATTCTAAATATGTAATAACCGTGTTTTTGTTCTCTCACCTCACATTGCAATTCCTTTTTGTACTATACTAGCTTACTTTTAATTTCTCTAAACTGGCGAAAATTTCCCCTAAATATTAAATTATTAACAATATTAAAATGCATCAGTTTTAACCAATGTTATCTCATTATGTCTAATTTGATATAATTATTTAAACTGTAGATGTTTTTGTGTCATTTTTGAAATTTGTAAAATTATTTTTCTTAAAATGTATTTGTACTACTTTGGAGATTTTCTCCCCGGGCCTCCACTGAAAATGGGAACCTACCTCATCAGACTTCCCCGAAATCAAATATCAATCAATAATAAGTTGCTGGTTGTTCTCTAAAAAGAAGTTATGTACTCACCATAATGTTCCATGTTGGTAGTCCATCTCACCCTTCATTTTTACATATGGGTTTGGAGCCGAACCTTGGTCTGACTCGGCCGATTTACAAGCTGGAAGACTTCTGGTTGGCTCTTGGCTAAGCAGGTATCCCATGGTGCACCAGTGCAATCCCCAGATCTTGTTTGCTGCTTGCTAGAAACCGAAAAAAACCCTAACCAACAAACCTGTACTAAAGGGTCACCAACCAAGACAATAAAATTATTACCTCCAGATCTTCCAGGATGGGGGCAGGAGGGCAGGTTGGTAAATATGAAGAGTGAGATGGACTACCAACATGGAATGTTATGGTGAGTACATAACTTCTTTATGTTAAGTAGTCCAATCTCACCTTCATTTTTACATATGGGACAGCATCCCTAGCGCCTTATTCTTGGGTGGCTCATTGGAAAATACTCCTGAGCACCGTGGAGCCAAAGGATGCTCTACCCCTGGATGCCAAATCCAATTTATAATGTGTAATAAAGGTGTGAGGGGTAGCCCACGTAGCTGCTGCACAAATATGATCAAGTGGTACCCTGGCTTGAAAGGCTGCAGAGGTAGACAGAGACCTGGTAGAATGAGCCTTGATCCTGTGAGGTAAAGGTCTGCCCTCCGAATTGTAGATGAAGGCTATGCAACTAGAAATCCAATTAGACAATGTCACCTTAGAAACTGGTAAGCCCAATCTGGAGTCGGAAAAAGAAAAGAATGACTGTTCTGACTTCCAAAATTCTTTGGTCCGTTGCAAATAAAAATGTAGCTGTCTATAAACGTCCAGCTGGTGGAAATGATATTCAGCTGCATTACAGTGATTGGGAAAGAAAACTGGAAGCTCAATGGACTGATTTAAGGTGGCATTAGAACAAACTTTGGGAACAAACAAAGGATTGGTACGTAAAGATACCCTGTCTTTATGAAAGATTAAATAAGGTGGCTTAATAGACAGGGCTTGTAGCTCAGATACACGTCTGGCTGAAGTAATGGCTACTAAAAACACAGTCTTCCAAGACAAATATTTTAAAGAAGATGAGTGAGAAGGTTCAAAAGGAGGGGATGTCAACTTGGACAACACAAAATTTAAGTCCCAATAATTCACAGGTTCTTGTAATGGTGGTCTCAATAAAGTGGCCCTTCTCAAGAAAGTCTTGCATAGCTTATACGACATAAGGTTGGCATTTGGGGGCCCTAAATAAAAATGAGAGATTGCCACCAACTGTACTTTGATGGTGGCCATGGCAGATCCCTGCTGAAAAAGCTCCGAAAGGAATTCCAGAATCACGGGAATAGGAGCAGTGTAAGGATCCATGTTCATTTTCTGTCCCCAAATAGAAAACCTTTTCCATTTACTGTCATACAGCCTTCTGGTTGAGGGTTTATGCGAGGATAATAGAATATGTGACACTGAGGAAGAAACATCATGAAGCCTGACTAGAGATGGAACTGGAGCAGCCATGCCATCAATTTGAGGGTGTGGAGAGTGGGATGTAGCGAACCCGACATGTGGGACAATAAATCTGGAACTGGGTCCAGAATCTAAGGATCATCCAGGAGAAGAGACTCGAGGAAGCGGAACCAGACCTGACGAGACCAGTAAGGAGCAATGAGGATCAACTTGCTTCCCAGCCAATTGGCTTTCTGAATCACTTTGGAGATAAGAGGGAATGGAGGAAAGGCATACAGAAGTCCCATAGGCCAATCGTGGACCAGAGCGTCTCCGGCTGTTTCCCCCAGAGGGGGAATCAGGGAAAAATAGCTGCTGCACTTGGCATTGACTGGGCTGGCAAAAAGGTCACAGCAAGGCTGTCCCCATCTCTGGAAAATCTGTTCCACTATTTCCCATTTCACAGACCACTCATGAGGCAGTAAGATTGCCTGGCTTAGCTTGTCTGCTATCATGCTGGTTGTCCCTGGAATGTGCATTGCCACCAGAAAGCGCTGGGAAGAAATCTTCCATTCCCAAACTCACATGGCCTCTCAACAGAGTGGGTAAGATCTGGTACTACCCTGTTTGTTGATATACCACACAACCGACATGTCCAATTGTATCGCAAACGTCCCTGGAGGAAGAAGGTCCTGAAGTGCTTGCAATGTCAGAAGCACCTCCCTCATCTCCAGAACATTGATATGCAGATGAATCTCATGCTCTTGCCATGTGCCATGGACAGTCCTGCCAAGATAATGCCCCCCCCTGACCTGGGAGACATCTGTGGTCACAGTGGCAATGGGTCGGGCAGGAAAGTACAGTTGTGTGCACCTACCATAAATGTAGATGTTCGAGTGTCTTCACTGTTGCAGTCATGACTGTAGGGTGTTCCTGCCGGCAGGCAGCCCGAGGTCGGCCAGAATTCCAAAGTCTGGGTCCGGCGTCGGCTGTACCAGCAAGCACCCTGACGTCAGAATGCAGAGGTATAAAGCTGACAGCCGACACCATCTTTTCCAGCCTTTCTTGCCCCAGATGTCAGAAGTCCCCCAAAGTAACCAAAAGGTGTCCAAAAAGGAAACACAAATACACCACAAAAGAAGAGGAAGATGGAACAAGCAAAAAATAAGAGGGGATTAGTGGGAGGGAAACACCGACTGCAACAGTGAAGACACTCTAACATCTACATTTATGGTAGGTGTACACAACTGTACTATGTTCTTCGTGTTTCACTGTTGCAGTCATAACTGTAGGGTGGAATCCCAAAGCTGTGAAGAGGGAGGAGGTTATGCAGAAGAAGGGGCAGCCAGAAGACCCTGCAAGACAGCAGAGGCAAAACCTGCCCTAGACTTAGAATACAAAGGGAGATTATAGTGCTTAGAAAAAGTATGCACTGAACTCCAAGTGGCAGCTTCCAAAATGTCCTTGGTAGGAACTCCTCTGAGAAAAGCTGCTGAAGTGGCAGCTGCTCTAGTAGAATGGCTTCTAACAGTACCTGGAATCTGCTTCCCAAAGTGAGAGTAACAAAACCTTATCCCATGAGCAATCCATTTGGAAATAGTTTGTTTAGAAATAGCCTTGCCTAGAGAACTGGAGGCATAAGAGATAAGCAACTGATTAGATTTTCTGAAATCTTTAGTTCTGTCCAGGTAAAACCGTAGTTGTCTGTGTACGTCCAATGAATGTAAAACCCTTTCCCCTTTGTTTTGAGGATTTGGAAAGAAAGTAGGAAGGTGAATAGTCTGATTTAAAGCCACTTTAGAAATCACCTTAGGCATAAAAGTAGGATTGGTCCTCAAGACAACTCGGTCTTGGTGGAAAATAAGGTATGGTTCCACAGCCATGAGAGCTTGCAACTCTGACACCCTTCTGGCAGAAGTCAAAGCTAATAAAATAGCTGTCTTCCAGGATAAGAACTTAATATCCGAAGCAGCAGCAGGCTCAAAGGGAGGTAAAGTAAGTTTTTCCAAAACATAATTAAGATCCCAAACAGGAACAGGAGGAGTTCTGGGAGGTCTTAAATTCTTAGCCCCTCTCAAGAATTGTCTCACCAGCTGGTGAGAGAAGATGGGGGGATCAGTGTTGTAATGAGCCGAGATAGGAGAAGCATGGATTTTAATGGAAGAAAAGGAGAGGCCTTTAAGCAAAAGGTCTGAGAGGTAAAGTAAAATGGAAGAAATGTCAGGCAAAAGAGGATCAGAACCTCGATCCCGCATCCAAATACAAAATCTTTTCCATTTAGAAGCATAAGATTTTCTAGTGCTAGGATGCCTAGCTTCTAAGAGAACATCCAAAACTTGTTTGGGAAAAGCAGAAGGAATCAAAGGCCCTTGTAGAGCCAAGCTGCCAGGCAGAGAGTCTTGATTTGAGAGTGTAGCATCTGACTCTGATGCTGGGACAGAAGAGAAGGAAACAGAGGCAGAATCCATGGAGGTTCCAAGAACAGGTGTCTTAAAGTTGGATACCAAAACTGCCGAGGCCAATTTGGAGCTATCAAAATGATAATCTTGGGTTTGTCCTGTTTTATTTTCAGTAACACCCGAGGCAGAAGAGGAAGAGGAGGGAAGGCATATCCCGAAAGATTCCTCCAGCTGAAAGACAGGGCATCCACTTTCCAAGCTGTTTTGTGGAAGGACCTGGTGCAAAAGAGAGGCAGCTGATGATTGAGATGAGATGCAAACAGATCTATCCGAGGGCAACCCCAAACTGCCGTAATACTGCTGAATAAGTTGGGGTCCAGCATCCATTCGTGAGGATCCAAAAGATTTCTGCTTAGGCTGTCTGCTAAGAGATTCTGTTTTCCTGGAATGAATTGAGCTTGAAGATGCAGATTCAGATTTAGAGCTGTGTCCCATAAACTCATGGCTAGTCTGCAAAGGGGGTATGAGTGAGAGCCCCCCTGCTTGTTTATATACCACATGACTGTGGTATTGTCTGTGCGAATCAGAAGATAGCCTGGTTGCAAAAGATTCTGGAAGGCTAGAAGAGCATTTTGGACTGCCAACATTTCCTTCAAGTTGATATGCCAGGGAAGATGCTTCTTTGTCCAATAGCCCTGCTGGCAATTGTTTAGGTAGTGAGCTCCCCAAGCATAATCCGAGGCGTCTGTGGTTATGATCTGAGCAGGATGAGGTAGACGAAAGGGATTCCCTTTGTTTAAAGCACAAGCCCTGGACCACCAGAGGAACTCTTTTTGGAGGCAGGGAATCAGAGGTATCATTGTTTCCAGGCTGTGGTAATGCTGAGACCATACACTCTTTAGGTACCATTGAAGCTTTCTCATATGAAGCCTTGCATTTGGGATCAACAGGATGCAAGAAGCCATGTAGCCCAATGTCTGCAGGAATTTCCTTGCAGTGAGCTGAGTTAAAGTAGCCAAGGTCTTGAAAATTGATGCCAGTTGTACTTGCTTTTCTGGAGTAAGGAAGGCCCTTTGTAAGCTTGTGTTTAGAAGAGCTCCCAAAAAGATCATTTGTTGAGAGGGGATCAAATGTGACTTTTTTGTGTTCACTGAAAATACCAGAAGTAGGAGAAGATGCTGAACAAACTGCAGATGTTGAAGTAAAAGATCCTTGCTGTCCACCTGAATAAGGCAGTCATCCAGATAGGGGTAAATTTGAATCCCTTGGAGTCTGCAATAAGCTACTACTGGAGCCAGACACTTGGTAAAGACTCTGGGTGCAGTAGATAAGCCAAAGGGCAGTACAGAGAATTGAAAGTGTCTCGAACCTGCCTTGAATCTGAGGTATTTTCTGCATTCCTGTCTGATGGGAATGTGTAAATAGGCTTCCTTCAAGTCCAATGTCACCATCCAAACATCCTGGGAGAGCATGGGAAGAAGTTGCAGAGTAAGCATCTTGAATTTTGGAATCTCCAGAAAGGTATTTAATACTGAGAGGTCTAGAATAGGTCTCCATGAGTTTTGTTTCCTTGGGACCAGAAATAGTCTTGAGTAAAAACCTTTTCCCATCTCTGGAAGTGGAACAGGTTCTATGGCTCTCATGACCAATAAAGCGTCCACTTGATTTAAGGCCTCTGACCATTGATGTTTTGGCAGATCCGGCCAACCCGAAGACCTTGGCAGAGTATGAAAGTGGAATTTGTAGCATCTTAAAATCACGTCTAAAACCCATTTGTCCTGGGTAACATGAGTCCAATTTTGGTAGAAAAGAGAAAGTTTTCCTCCGAGAGGGGCTTCCAGGCAAGGAGGACCTGTAGCCCAACGGAGAGAGTCATTGGGTCTGCTTCTTTTGTGATTGAGGTCTGTCTTCTCCCCTTCTAGGTGAAGAAGCAGTCCATTGTCTTGACCTGTAAGAGGCCTGAGCCTGCGCCCGACCTCTGGAGCGTCTATATCTTCCCCTTTGAGGCCTGTCAGACGTGGGAAAGGACCAATTTTTGGAGGGCCAATTTCTAGAAAATCTAGGAGGCTGAACTTGTAAAAAATCTTTAACAGTCTGCATAGATTTTGCTTTTTCTTCCATCTTTTTAATAACCTCCTCAGCCTTGGATCCAAATAAAACATCATGCTGAACAGGGGCATCTAACAGTTTAGCCTTAACCTGCTCAGGTAAATTCTGCTCACGAAGCCAAGCATGTCTCCTGATAACAGTACCAGAGGCTGTGGCCCTGCAAGAAGCTTCCAAGGCATCAAAACCACAATGTAAACTATGTTTGCTAACTTGTTCAGTTGCATGCAATACATCCTGTAATTCCTTGTCCTCTGCACATGCAGGAAAGGTGGAGAGCCTTTGCTTTAAAACAGACAAAAGAAATTGCTGATACTTGAACATGTGAAACTGGCAATTTAAAGCTCTAATAGAAAGAGTAGCAGAAGTGTAAACCTTTTTGCCCCACCTGTCCAAGGCACGAGAATCCTTTTCAGAGGGAATAGGATTTTTAGATGAAGCGGCCTTAGCAGCCCTAGAACCCTGAGAAATGGTTTCAGGATCAGCAGAAGGGTTCTTAAATAAGAATTGATGGGAGTCAGGGACTCTGTAAAATCTGTCAGGCTTAGAAGGAGCAGGCGGCAAGGAATCAGGCTTCAGGTTAGCTTCAGAAAAAGCATCATCCACAATATCAAGTACAGGAGGAATAGCCAAAGGTCTGTGTTGAGGGAGAAGGAGAAATTCCCTAAGTCTCTTCTTGGAAGCAGAATAATCCTGACCTTCCCAATGAAAATGCTCCCTCATCTCAAGTAAGGTTTCCCCAAAAGAGAAATCTTCAGGGGGAGAAGCAGAGGGAATAGAGTCCTCTGCATCAGAATCCTCATAAGGAGGAAAAGAATAATCCTGGTCAGAGGAAGAGACAGAAGACACAGAAGCCTGATCAGATGAATCATAAGGAATATCCTGTCTAGGCCTTTTTTTCTGGAGGAGGGTGAGAACCCCTAATCATTGTCAGTAAATCTTCAGCCATCCGTAGTAATTGCTTCTGGGACTTGGGAGCTGTATCCGAGGAAGCTTGAGAAGAAACCCTTGGTTTAACAGGAGTCTTTGACTTTGCCTTTGTCTTTGTAGAAATAGTGATATGAGAAGGCCTGAAAACCCCCTCAGAAGCCGGTACCTGCACAGCGGTTCCGGACCCATCTGAAGGAGTGACGTCCGAAGGTCCTGCAGCAAATAAAATACTAGGCCTAGAAGGCTCCCCATGGGAGTCCGTGTCGGCCATCGGTTCCGAAGTGGCGGATGACAGGGGCTGCAAAAGTGCCTCACTGACGACCGCCGAACCCGAAGCTGGCTCCAGCTGCAAAGTATCTTGTTTGGACCTCGGAGGCCTATCCTTGTCCTTGCGTTTCTTTTGAATTCCGGTTGTCGGTAAAGTATCCGACGACATTCTATAATTGAATCGTCTACTGAAATAATTCAAGGCCCAATCGTACCTACGCTTGATAGTGCGAGAATTAAACCTGGCACAGAACTGACAGCAAGAAACATCGTGGTCAGGGCCTAAGCAAGGTAGACAGTAAGAGTGGAAATCTTTATGAGGTATTTGTTTTCCACACGATATACAATTATTAACTTTTTCTGACATTGGAGGAGCAAGAAAAAAGTTTCCCTAATGGGGTACTTAGCTTGAGAAGAGAAGTAGAAAACTTCGGACCGACAACAATCAAAGCATGTTGTCCTGAATGCACCAACCAATGACTTGCGAGCTGCTTTCCACCGCACGGCAAGAAAGACTGGGGAAGATGGCATCGGCTGTCAGCTTTATACCTCTGCGTTCTGACGTTAGGGTACTTGCTGGTACAGCCGACGCCGGACCCAGACTTTGGAATTCTGGCCGACCTCGGGCTGCCTGCTGGCAGGAACACCCTACAGTTATGACTGCAACAGTGAAACACGAAGAACATCGAAGGGAGCTCCCATGAACAAGTGGTTGGGAACTATCCACCAAAGAAGGTCCTTTGTGCATGATTCCGTCAGCAGGATAGGGTGACTCAGCGGTAAATATTGGAATGACTACTGGGAAGACAGGAGCCATTGGAGGATTCTCATGTGCAACCTGGCTAAAGGTATTAACAGAATGGTTGAGGCCATCATACCGAGAAGTTGAAGAACCCATTTTGCTTCGACTTTCCGAAGCGGAAGAAGACACTGAACTTGTGAGATGAGGTTTTGTGCTCTTTCGGCAGGGAGACAAACTGTCATATCCACTGTGTCTACCTCTGCGCCTATAAAAATCACAGATTGCGTGGGCAGTAATGCAGATTTTTCCCAGTTTATGGAGATCCCTAGTTGAGCACAAAGTTGAATGGTGGCATCCCTGTTTTGGATGAGTAGATGCCTGGTGGGGGTGGTCAGGAGCCAGTCGTCCAAATACGGAAACACCTGGAATCCCTGATATCTGAAATGAGCTGTCACTACTGCCCTGCATTTGGTGAACACCCTAGGGGCTGTGGTGAGACCAAAGGGCAGAGCACGAAACTGATAATGACTGGCTCCCAGCTGGAAGCGCAGATGTCTCCTTGATGCCTTGTCCATTTTTATATGGTAGTAGGCATCTTGGAGATCCAGAGAGCACATCCAATAGTATTTCCCTAGCAATGGGAGTATTGACTGCAGTGTGACCATCTGAAACTTGGCCTTCTTCATGGATTCGTTTAATCTGCTGAGGCCAAAAATTGGCCTCCAGTCTCCTGTTCGTTTTGGGACTAAAAAGAACTTGGAGTAAGTTCCGGATCCTGTCTGGTCTGCTGGGACAGGCTGGATGACTCTTTTTAAGAGCAACTTGTTGATCTCCACAGTTGCCTGATCCCTGTGATGGGGTGGAACATCTGTGATCAGTTTGGGAACAAAACGGTGAAAGGGAAAAGGGTATGATATAGCCTCTGGTAACAACTCTTTGTACCCACTTGTCTTGGGGGATATTTGGCCAACATTCTGAATACAAAGAGATGCGACCCCTGACTGGCGCCAGAGAAACACAGTCGGGCCCCACATCAGGAGTGCTGATAAGGCTACTCTCGAAAGGAATCACGACCTTGCTGGTATTGTGGACCACCCCTGCCTCTAGGGCAATGTCTTCCATTTCCTCCTCCTCTGCCTCTGAAGGAGGATTCACTCTGTGTGCCCAGAAAGACCCTCTGGACTTTTTGAACCACATTTTACCTCTCCTTTGACCTTTGGGGTATGGTCGAGAGGAAACGGTAAAACGGACTCCCACGACAGAGAGACTCTTTCCTTCTGCTCACACTGAGTGAGTGTTTCTTTCACCTTGGGACCAAACAAAGAGGAACCATCAAATGGGGCATTGGTAAAGGTGGACTTGAATGGCTCCGCAAAATTACACGGGCGCATCCAGGAGTGGCACCTAAGGGCAACTCCTGAACCTGCTGCTCTGCTCGCTCCATCAGCCACATGGGAGATAAGCCACATGGAGGAGTTAACTACAGAATTTAGGGTGGACAACTGAGCAGAAATCCTATCAGGGACTCCCTCAGGACAAGCACCCTGTATGGAATCTCCTAACTCCTTGAGGAGATCCATCTGCAACCTCGTGAAGTGACTAAGATAGTTCAGAGATCGAAGTGTAAATGCCGCTGAACTAAACACATGATTCCCAAATCTGTCCATCTGTCGACACTCCTTGTTTGGTGGATGAACAGAGGAAGAAGTCTCCGCCAACTCCTCCTTCATGGCCACCACCAGCACCATGGCATCTACGGGAATGCCCTTAGACAAGAACTCTTTTCCAGGAGGGGCAGACAGAAACTTATTTGGTCTCCTGGGGACTGGCTCCATGGCATTGGGAGTATCCCACACCTTCCGACTAACCAGATCCATTAGTTCATCGAAAGGTGGTGACACCCAAGAGGCAGAGGGTTGAGACCCAAAAGCCTTCGGGTACATCGACTCCTCCTCAGAAGGGTTGACAGTGGGCCAGTTGCACCTCTGCTTAAGGATCTCCAGGATGTCCACAAAGGAGACATCATCAGAGGATGACTTGGGAGACCCTTCTGACTCCTCGAGGTCAGTGTCTGATGTCAGAGACTCATCCTGGGAGTCAATATGCTTCCTCTTGCATACCCTCTTCTGGGGGGCTCCTTGAAGGGACATTCTGGGGAGGCCTCAGAAGAGTGGGGGCCACCAGCTGGTGGCTGAGGCTGTGGGTCTCTGCTGTCTCTGGAGAGAGCAGGTGCTGAGACTGAAGTGGGTGCCCTGGGGGAAGAGTGCTTGTACCACTGGCAGGGGCTGTAGGTTGAGACAGCATGCTCCTCATCACCTTGAAAGCTGACCTCTCCGGCTCCGAAGGCCTCTCCCGCTCCAAAGAGATAAAGGTTGGCGCCAGAGCCATCAGCTCCGAGATAGATGCAGGGTCCAAGCTCACCCTGCCGGATGCACTAAGAGGAAGGCTCGGAACCAAAGAAGATCGATTCCAACCCTCCCCATCGGCACCAACAGAAGAGCTTTGGTCCCTGGACACGACAGACGGAGCCGAGTGTGTCTGAGCCAAACTCAGCTCCAATGCAGCAGCAAGGGGAGCTGGAACTGACAGTTCCTCCTCTGGTAACAAGCACTCTGGCTCTGAAAGGCCAACAAGGCTCAGAGGAGGAATAACAGACAAGGGCAAAACTGGATCGAGTGGCTCCAGAACCGACTGGGTTAGAGCCAACAAAAATTTAGGCAGAGCAGACGACTTCAGGAGTCTCAGTACTACCCTCGCCACATCTTCTTCCAAAAGTCTCCTGAAAGATCTAGAAGATAAAGTAGGGGATCTCAACCTAGGAGGCACTGGAGACTTGATTAACAAGGAGACCGGTAGGGATTCTACAGACCGGCTCTGAGCAGTAGAGTCAACTGCTATTTCCAGTGGTTCAGAAGTCAGCACCAAAGCACCTGTGACCGAATCTGATACCAAGATGCTCTCCTTTGGCTCCGAAGACTGAGGAGTCGAGGAGGCAGATTTTGGCAATTTGGCAGGTGGCTCCAAGACATCAGCCGGCACCGGAGAAGGCCTTTTTGAAGATTTTGATTTTGACTCCGATCTGGATTTAGTGGACTTGGAGGAAGCCAATGAACTAGATAAAGCTTCCTCAAAGGCTGTTTTCAAGAGACCCTTGAATATCAGCTTGTTTTTTCTCTCCTGTAAAACTCTAGGAGAGAAAGCATGACAGAACAAGCATGATTCTTGCAAATGGATGGCCCCCAAACAGTAGACAGAGCTACTGTGGCCATCCGTTAATGACATCTTCTGGGAGCATTTCATGCATTTTTTGAACCCAGATGGTTTATGCTCCTTGCTATCTTTTGACATTGCAGACACACATGCAAAACCAGAGTGGAGATAGGAAGAGAGAGAATGAATGAGGACTAGGTTGTTGTGTCTTTCGGCTTTTCCCGGTTAGGGGTCGCCACAGCGGAACTTCGGTCTGCTAATGATTGGTGGTTGATTTTTACGTGCCGAGTTACCAGCCCTGATGCACAACCTTCAATGAAGGTACACCCATTCATGCATGTCTCCACACAGAAGACGCTCTAGTTGAGAATCGAACCGGACAGCGTCTTACTGTGAGGCGACAACACTATCCTCTAACTAAAACGGGCCTAGCCCTGCAGAAGAGTTACACGAGGACTAGGTCCTCTAAGTTAAACAGGCCTAGCCTGGTGTAACAGAAACTAGGTATTCTAACTTAAACAGACCAAGTATTTAACACAGACAAACACAGAGGTTCAGTCACACAGGAAAAAATTTGAGATGTCAAAAATACAAATTTTTCTATAACCTACTAAAAGGCAGAAACTAGTAACAGCAATCCTATAAATATCACCTTAGCAGATCCCCACGAAAGACAACAAGTTAATAGTCAAAAGAGACCAAAAGGGTCCGAGCAGTAGAAATAAATCAACAGGAGCCCCTGTTGATTAAGAGCAGAAAAAAAACGCCAAAACTAATGCTCTACCTAGGCAAAATACGCAACGGCGCCTGACTAACTGGCACACAGGGTACTAATACTACTATAGTAAAAAAAGTCCACAAGGACAAATTAGGCAAAAGCCTGTAAGATAACAACGCTAAATATGCAATATCCACTATGAATGTAAAGAATTTGAAAAGGACTTAGCCAGAGCCAAGAGAAGCACATCCAAACTCATCGACGCGGCAAACGAGATCTGGAGATTGCACTGGTGCACCATGGGATACCTGCTTAGCCACGAACCAACCAGAAGTCTTTTAGCTTGTAAATCGGCTGAGTCAGAGCCAAAGTTCGGTTCCGAGCCCATATGTAAAAATGAAGGTGAGATTGGACTACCTAACATGTGATGTTTAAAGTTAAACCATCTACTTCCTGACCCTTGTTTTGATATTCACCTATGTGTCAACTTAATTTTAAAAATTCCTATGTGCTGTTTCTCAAAAGTAGAAAAGCACAAAAAGCCTTCCTGAGTTAGGAAAATTTGCAAAACTGAACATTGTTTGAGACAATGGTTAAAAATGTACAAAAAAGCTTAAACGGGCGGCTTTATTGAGCTATGTGCTAAGACTTATCTACAGGGCTTTATTTTACCCATCTGATTGTGGATTTATGTTTTTTTTTCGGTGGGTTATTCAAAATTTACCATTGAGCAAACTCAGCTGCTGATTGCTTGATTCTGACTGTCCATGGTATAATTATAAAATAATCAGTACTCCGGGATGAATATGCACTATATACCCAAAGAGTGTTGTAATTAGTTTGTACTTATAACATAATCACATGTTGGTAATTATTCTGCAACTCACACAGAACCATTGATTATTGCTGTTATATTCTAATTGCTAAAGAAATAGTCCCAAGAAGTCTTTCCAGCATTTCATTGTTAATATTTTTTATTCTTTGGTAAAATTACTAACAGATAAATTCTGTGAAGGTCAGTGTGTATGTCTGTGCGGAATGTAGCTGTATGAAATAAGTGTATACATTTATTTGCATTTCTTTACTACAAAAGGCCAGCTGTGCAGTATCCCATTTCACTGAAGGATCAGTATGATAATTTCCGGGTAAAAATAATAGTGACAGCTGTAAAAACAATAAATTCTATAGTTCACTGTATAAAATAACATTTATAGTGTCATATATATATAGACATTACATACATATTATGGATATATTGACAATAAAATGAAGCAAAATTCCAAGTTAAATCTTCAAGGAACACAAGTCTGTTGAAGTCAGCATTTTTAATAGCAGCATTTTGAGAAACTGTTCAAGGGTGGAATTGTTTTGCAATGTTTTATGGGTTTGTTCGATGACAGTTTTTTTTCAGATAGTGTTATCACATTGAAATCTATGTGCTGATTGGCCGAATGAGACGCTCTATGGTATTATGTGCTGTAACTTGATTCTTATACAGGCTGTAACCAAAGGTCAGCTAGAACAGGTAAAAGAAGGAAAAGATATATACATAAAGGCAAATCTGTCACAAAGCTATGGGCCACAGTGTATGCTTGGGTACTCAGAATTTAGCCTAGTCCCTTAGAGTACTCCCTTCATGACAGAGTAAAAACAAGTGATACAAGAAGCAGAATCTGGAGTTGATCTCTCCATCATAAATATCTTATCTTAGCCATGAATTACACACACACACACACACACACACACACACACACACACACACACACACACACACACACACACACACACACACACACACAACCTGACTGGAAATTATTTCATAGTTTAGAAGTTTGTGTAGGGATATAATTTCATCTCTTATTAATGTTACATTTCTAGGGACTCTCCAAGGTTGGGATGTTAACTGGGGCTCCAGAGTAACCTAAGACTAAGGGAAATATTTTTGAAGACCTGCATCTGTTTAAGTTAAAGACAGTTTTCCAGCCACATAATAAATAAACATCTTCAGTGCCATATCATATCTTTCTCTCACTGTGAACCAAACCAGTTTTCTAAGAAGCTCACATATCCTGACATCCACACAACTCAGCAGTGCTGGCTGACCTTACTGTGCTGTGCTGTACAAATGGTTTAGCAAGGGTTGGATAACTAGTAGCACTAATTCCCCCTCCCCCCGCCCCAGCTGGCTCCTCCAGCACATGGACCATTAATCACACTTGGGTCATTCAGGTTGTACACAGGGCTTTATCCCAATGTACAACGTAAGGGATTGTGTTGGGACCATTTGCTGTCTTTAACAAAGCTAGTAGAGACAGATCCTTTTCTGCACCAGATGGGCCAATACAATAATATTTTGTAAACTGTAGTACATTAAGACCACTAGTATCTCAAGTAAAGTTACAGCCAAAGAGTGCAGAAAGGAAAGGACTCAAGCTAGAAACCTGTAGTACAGTGTCTGCTATAAGCAAGGCAATTATATTTTTTAGACTTTACCTTTTTAGTGTAAAACTTACAATAGACTCAAAAGTTGTTACATACACTTTGGTAGCATAAAACCTTTCCCACCCCATTAGAGCAATATACTGTATATCATCCATGCACACAGCCATACATTCTAGTGTGCCACCTTGCAGAAACTTGTATTATACCATGACCCCCCCAAAACGTGCACGCTGATTGGCCAGCGTGCCCGTTGTAAATCGAGTTATACTAATGGAAAAAGGTCCGGTCGCCCGGACTTTTTTCAATTAGTATAACTCGTTTTTTTAAAACACTGTCTCGCTATGTTAAATGGGTTTAACATAGCGAGACAGCTTTAAAATAAGCAACGGAGATCTCCGTTGCTTATTTTAAAGCTGTCTCGCTATGTTAAACCCATTTAACATAGTGAGACAGTGTTTAACAACGGAGAAAGCAAGATCTCCGTTGCTTTTTAGTTTCGCTATGTTAAATGAGTTTAACATAGCGAGACAGTTTAAAATAAGCAACGGACATCTCCGTTGCTTATTTTAAAACTGTCTCGCTATGTTAAACTCATTTAACATAGCGAACACTAAAAAGCAACGGAGATCTTGCTTTCTCCGTTGCTGCCAACTCTGATGTACTGCGCAGGCGTGCAGTACATCAGAACTGCTGCGGATGCCAGACATCTGCGGAAGGGCAGTAAACAGGCATTATACTATGCCATTATTTAAGAAAAGTAATAGTTTCTTTTCTTAAATAATGTCATGGTATAATAGCAATAACCCACTTCTGGGTGTGGGTAATGCTAAATTTACCCACGGTTGGCTTTTCCCTCGGGACCAAACCACGCCAACCGTGGGTAAATTTAGCATTACCCACACCCAGGTGTGGGTTATTGCTATATTATACTTCTCCACCTTCTGCTTGTTTCTACATGTAATGTGGCTCTCAGCTCCAATACCCTTTAAATCCTCTGCATTAATAATAATATCTCAAAAGACCTTACACAAATGGTCTGCAAAGTCCAGCAGTGCCTGCTAATCTTGCTCTGGAGGCATATAAAATACTAATACAAAGTAACTAATACTATTACAAAGTAACTAATACTAATGCAAAGTAACTAATACTATTACAAAGACATGTCTGGAGTGTTTCTCCCCAGGCCTCTGCTGAAAATTGGCTTTGTTCCAAGTCGGACTTTCCCGGTGAACAAATGTTAAATAAATAAATAAAATAATGCTACTCTATATTCCCAATTATGCAATCCAGTTTTGGCTCCTATAACATTTCATTATGAAAATGCATTTGTTCATCTAGTATCTGAAAGGCATTCTTCACATGTATCATAATACTCCTCCCTGACTATTTTATTTGGCTTACACCTGTAAAGCACCTTAGTATTCTGGTAACCTACTAGGCTGTTTTTTATAACTAAACAAAGGGTCTATAATAAAAATAGAATACCACAGTCTCATTTCTTAAGTTGCCCTATTAAATCAAGTAGCTTGCTGTTCAAGCTTACAGTGTTACAGTTGGAAAATGATGGCATTTTTGTGAGACTTATGCTGTTCCTCTTCCCTATAAACACCTTAATCACTTACTTTGTGCTTGGTCACAATTTTTTTCCTCTTATTGGCTTTAGTGTATACTATCCTTACCAAATAATTTTTTGTACCAGTCATGGATTCCCAAAGGTCGAAAATGGACACACCATGGTTCAAACACAGTTTGCATGTTACACTTGACGTTTCACTGGCAATATGTCCATTTGCACACCTTAGCATTATTGTAGGTATTATGTCAAGAAAGAAACACAAAAACTTATTTTCTTATATAACTTATCTCCTGAAAGTCTTTTTTAAATATCTCTGTTGTTTTCCCAGCATAATTTGTACCTGCGATAGTTGAGATCATATCATGTGCCTTCCTGTTCTGGAAAAACTTTTGTAGCTCAGTTTTGATATTACACATCCTGAACACCCCTTAGACAAGTAACAGTTACCCTAGATAGAGCGATAATTAGGGTAAGAGGGGAGGTCTGTATTTGCTGATAGGGCGTGAGTGCAGTACTGACATTCACAGAGGAAGATGCAAATGATATCACAGTTTTTATAATGAATGTTGATAACTGCATTTGCAAAAAATGTTCAGGCAGCTTGTTAGAGTTGTGGGAAGAAGTTTGCTATTGTTACACTTTAGATCAAAAGATTTCCTTCTGGGGGGAGGGTCCTCAAGTTTAGGTTGGGTTAAGTTGGGGGAAGGAGACACTTTTGGGAACTGCTTAAGCTGCCGGATGGCATCGCTACAGCTCTGACCCTAGATTATTAATTATTGGTAACAGATTAACTACACCTCTCAACATGGAATCCCCAGTTTTTGGTACTTGTTCAAGCTTGTTTGTGACTTCATCTTCAGGGTGTGCCTATAGTATTGAGTTGTTCGTATTTTCAACATCAAATCTAATATTGTTGTTAGCATCCAGGTCATGAATTTGCATATGCAAGTTAGGAATGCTGACATTCTCCACATCACTTGCATTTGTTATTTTCAGTACCATATTGACTAACATTCTCTATCAGACACTTTTTCCTGTTGGTCTTTACTCCCCTCCCCAAAAGGTCTTCTTTTTCCATCCTCCTTTTTATTCAGGGAAAGGAAATATTCAAAGTCATGTTGACCTGTCTTATCTGTTGAGCATTTCTATCAACTATATAAATACATACATTCTGCTGCCAGTATTACATTTTACTAGTTATTGTTTGTGCTTATTGGTTAACCTCTTATAACTTATTTATGCAGACAATGTGGCATGAACTAGCTCAGTACATGATCTTAGATCAGTCTTTGAAACTCGGTGCCCATCCACATTTGTTCTCTCCTGTTTGCACTTCACTTCCATCTCCTGACTTAATATGTTTTCCAACATGTCTGTATTCTTTCAGTGTTAGAACTACTCAGCCTTCTCTGGACCACTCCCCTCTTCCCCTGTGCATTCCAAACAAACAAAACTAGCCACTGAATCCCTCAACTGTTTGATTACATTAAATATCTAGCATGTGCAGTTGGTCCATGTTTTTCCTCTCCACACCTCCAACCAAGTCCCTGATCCACATTGTCTTACTTCTTTAAAACTCATAGGTTTAATATATAGGAATTCACTAAGCTCATATGTTGATAATGAACCAGCCAAGTTCTTGATATTGCCCAACCCACTTCAAAAGCCTCCTCCCAAAACTTGTCTTAGATAACCTTGTCTTCCCTACTCCTGCTACTTTACAACTTAGCCATACCAAAGCCACATCTCAACAAACCCAACACTTTATAGAGCTTCACAACTCTCTCTACCTTAATATTAATCCTTATGCAATCTTTCAGGCTATCCAAGTCTTCAACCTTCCATTCACTTGAAGCCCTTTCCTAGCTTTTTTGTCCCTTAATTCACTTAGTGGGCCTACCCTCCTAGTTCAATGCCACACAGTATCTTTAACTTGTCAAACATCATTAATCTCTGTTACTGCTTCCTTAAACATAAATTCTAGTCAGAACCCTCCTACCCCAACCTTTTCAAAATGGCTCTAATGTCCAACATCTCCATCCCTTGCTACTTATTACATCCACTACTCCTACCTCTCCCTGCTGGCTCAATGTCACACAAGAATAAAGCCACAAGACCCAGATAATCTGTATCTAGCATTCTAAACACTGGTGAAGCAAGTCAGAAAGAACTGAGATTGAATTGCTGACGCCAGCCCACCACTCCTAGAGGAGAGAGAAAAGCCCAGTTTACTGTACTTCTGACTGCCCGTGGAAGCTTGGAGCCTCACTAGGCACCACTGAAGGCTGTGGACATATATGCACCACCACGCTGTAGCATGTTCTGTAGCTAGCATTTGCATTTGTACAGGAATGAACGTGTCAGGTCACCTGTACTTCACTGGGCACACCTGTCAGGCCTCTGTGGCCATAGTAGAACAAGAAGTAAGCAGAAAACTCTGATGGCTACCTGGATGACGACCTTTTGTGAATGTCTGTGACTAAGGAAGGAATATGCCATTGAATCACAGGAAGAATAATGACTAAGCAGTGGGGTGAGTAAAGAATTTAAAAAATACTTTCTTCACTTCCTGAAAATCTCATCTAACTCTCTCTGGCCATCCCATGAAATCTACTGTACACTGCTTCTCTGTATGACTCAGTCCTTAGCCTCCAACTACCTCCTTTCACCTTGTGAGGAAGCTTGTGGTAATTACCCCTGACCATTTCTAAAAGAAGGGTGAACCATGGTTGCTTGAGACAGAAAGGAGTAATCACAATGATCTTGGGGGATTCCTTCTAAACCAGTACCCTAGATATTAATGGAAAGGGGGAAACGCATGTAGGACTATTCCAGTCCAGGGGGAAACGCATGTAGGACTATTCCAGTCCAAGGAAAAGAAAAGGCATTTGACTTTCAGTCTTTCTTGCTTGGAGTCCTGGAACAGAAATTTGCCAGCTAATTGCTCAGAGAGGAGACAAAGAGGCTTACTTATGGAACTCCCTACAGATGGATCACTTCTTGGAAAACTCCTTGATCTAGTTTCCATTTGTGAGGGTCTGCCCTTGTCCTGTACAGCTTATCCACCACACAATTTTCCTCTGAAGGAATGTAGGATGCCTGCAGAGTGAGACTGTGCTGTGAAGCTATATCCCACGCTAGCATGGCTAGCCTGCAAATGGGGTACACCCTGTTTCCACCTTGCTTGTTTGAAGTACCACATGACTGCAGTATTATTATTAACAACATGAAGAGGTCCTGGGGACCAAAGATGATTCAGAGGTTTGAGTGCCTCGATTAGGGCAAGCATCTCCTTGATATGTATGTTTTTGCATCTGTCCTTGGTGTGCCACACACCTTGCACTTTTATCCATCCTGAAACTGCTCCCCAAACAAAGTCCAAGGCCTCTGTGGTTACTGACTGCTTTGGAACAGTGTGCGAAAATGCAAAACCTGAATTTAGGGATATCTGTTGTCTCCACCAAGTGATTTCTCTTCTGACAAACCCAGCAGTGGAGTTTGAAAAGACAAAGGGATCAATGAGACATCAGATACTGTTGTATCTTTCTTATGTGGAGTCTTGCCAATGGTATCATAAGAACCATAGAAGCCATGAGACCTAAAATCTTGAGGTATTCCTTTGCAGTGATTGAAGTCTGAGTAGAAAACCTTAGAAATATATCTATGTATAGATATATTTTTCCCTCTGGAAGAAATGCTCCTTGAATTGTGGTGTGTAGTTAACATCCCAAAAATACAATCCTGTTAGGAGTCAAGAAAGACTTTTGAATATTCTCATGGAATCCCAGCTTGTGTCAGAGATCTCTCACCCAACAGATAAGAGATTCCTGATATTTTGAAAAAGACTGCAAAGAAAAGCAAGTCATCTAAAAATAGAAAAATGTGGATACTATGTAGCTTGCAATGAGCTATAACTGAAACTAGACACTTTATGAACACTCTTGGTGCAGTAGGTAGTCCAAAGGGTAGGTAGAGAACTGATAATGTGATCCAGACACACAAAACCTTGAGACACATCTGAAATTTGGATGAAATACAGTTGTTATGATCGACATCTTTTAAATCTAGTGTTATTAGAAAACTTGAATGAGGAAGAAGAGGTGACATGTTGTGAAGTATCATCACTTTGAATATGGGCACTATCACGGTTAGGGTAAGGAAAGAAAGAAAGATCCAGAACTGGTCTCCAAGCATTTTCTTTCTTTTTTTGGCACTAAAAACATCCTTGAATAAAACCAGTTTCCCACCTAGGAAGGGGAAAAATGGTTCCATCACTCCATGGGAAAGCATGTGTTGAAGGGCAGGTGAAAATAAGAATCTGGTCTGGCTCTGTTGCCAAACAGAAAAGTGGAAATTCAGACTTTCTGGTAGATAAAAGTGGGTGCCAGGGTGGGTGGGGGGAATAAAGTCTCTTAAACAGTAATTAAGACTTAATGGACTGTCATTGGGTTTTGGAGTTTACAGAAGTCTTCTTGGAACCCTCCTGCCATTTCTTCTTAATCATCTGTTTATCTGCATTTTGTTGAGACTGTTTATTTTGTTTCTTACCAATACTGGATAAGGAGTTAGAGAATCCCTTGGAAAATTTGGAAAAGGAGGGCTGAAAATTTTAAGAAATTCCCTTAATTAGCTTACCCTTTTATCACACTTTTTGATCACATCTGTAGAGAGGGACCAAGAACTAAATCTCTATCCAAAAGAGAATGTAAATTCCCATTTTAACATCATCTGGGAGATTCTCACAATGCAGCCATGCAGACCTCCACCAAACAGTACTAGTGGTCATAGCCCTTGAAGAAGCATCAACAGAGTCATACACACACTGTGTATAATGAAAAGTGACTGGAACAATAGATGAAATTCACAGATAAAGCATTTAGGTTCATAGGTTCGTACTAGGCTATCTGCCCTAGGGCATTTATAAGCCTAGCCAGAGTGTGTTTGGCTTTTGCCACCCATTTTAAATTAATTTTGCTATGCGTTTTTTGAGGTTAGTATACTGTGCCTCTGTCTAACAGCGACACAGAAGTGATAGCCGGGGTAAACCTACAATCTCCCATCCACTCATCAAGATTCCTCTTGAAGAGAGTCAATGTGGGACTCTGCCTAACCTGGACTGGGATTTTATTCCAGAGTGAAGGGAGCCTCTGGGTTATGAATCTGTCCCTCCAGCATGTCCTATTTATTTCAGTGCTGAGGTTCAAGTCTCTCGAGTGCGTAGCTCGATGGGATTTGGATTTTCTGAGGTGCAGCATGTCCATTAATTCTGGGTTGGACATGGCTTTATACGTCAGGCACAGATCGCCTCTGAGCAGGCGGTATGCCACTGAGTAGAGCTGGAGTTTCTTTAACCGGGCAGCATATGGCATCTGTTTGAGCCCTTTGATCCTCTTGGTGAGGTACTTTTGGGGTCTTTCCAGTTGCTGCAGGTGTCTGGTAAGGTACATCCCAAAAGGGGCATTGTACTCAATTATGGGCCTGATGAGGGATGAGTAAAGAGGTACGATGACCTCCCTGATCTAGATGTGAATCCCTTCATGATTAGGTGGGCTATATAAAATGTTTTTCTAACCACTTTGGCCACGTGGTTGTCAAATGAGAGATTGCTATCAACTTGGGTCCCCAGGTCCCTAATGACTTCTTCTGTACTTAATGGATTACCACCTATGTGGTAATTTGTGGGCACTTTGTTTTTGCCAAAGGGGATGACTATACACTTTTTGGCATTTAGCTTGAGGCCATGGCTCTGGCACCAGTTGTCTGTTTCTATGAGGCCCTTTTGGAGGATGCTTGTGTCGGCTGGAGAGTTGATTATGGCACCCAGTTTGCATTAAGTATCCTGTTTTTTGTTTATTTTGTTCTTTATTTCTTTGTTGTTTATAGCACTTTGTGTACTGTGTATTTTTTCTAGCTAGTTTCACTGTGTGTGAGGTATTAACTGGAAATTGTCCACTCTTATTTCTTATACTTTTACAATTAGTCAGAACAAACCTAAGCATATGAGCCTACCAATTCAAAATTCTGAAAATCAAATTGCAGAATCATGCACTTTTTCCCCATACTTATCAATAACCTTCCCATCCTCATCAGAAATACTGTATAAGATTGGTATTAACTAAATCTTCAGCAGCAGAAGAATGAACTGCTATAACTGCTAGATCAGGTTTAGGAAGAATCCATAAAAACTTAAAAGGATGAGGAACTTTATACATCCTACCTGCCTTTTTTTAAGAGCGGCTGGTGACTGTCAGGAAGATTGCAGGCAGTGACATATACACCCTCCAAGGCAGACAAAACTGGAAGAATGGGTGTTAGGTTCTGGAAATGTCCTGTGTAACAGCTCACAGTAGTTTCTGAGGTATGAAAAATCTCATTGTTCTCCCATGAAAACACTGGCACATTCTAGAAATGGTTTCAGAGAAAGACAAACCCCAAAAGAGAGAATCAGAAACTGAGCTCCTATGAGTCTGAATCAAAAATCTGAGAAGAAAACCCTACATCTGTCTCTTCATCCTCCTGTCCATATTCAGAATCTTGAATCTCTTTAAGAAAGGAAGTATCCCTCTTTCTTTTATCAGAAACTACCTTACATGAAAGATCAATAACCTGAATTAAACCATGAGACAGACCATGTAAACTATTCCCATCTTAGGAAATTTGAGGAGGAGTACATACATGCTAAGTTTTAATCTTCTCTTTGACTGGAAAATTGGGGCCAGCAGTGTTAGTGGTAGCAGCAGCTTCCCTAGGGATGGGCACAACATTCTGACAAAACAGGGAAGTGTTCCTTGTCCCTGTCCCAGGACGAACAAGAGTGTCTCTAACTTGCCCACTGAGGGTACACCATCAGCCACAGAGAATGTGGTCAACACCCAGTCCATAGTGGCTGTAGGTGCTGCACCAGAGGTTTGGGGTAAAAGATGTGTGGTCTGAGGTACAAGAAATGGTCACAGCAGAGTCACCCACTTGTGGGTGGAGGCAAATTGCTAGCCTGCTGTGCTGGCAAAGGTTGGTTGCCACATTTTTTTCTTTTTGTGGTTGGAATAAGGACTGAGAGTTTGTTCCATGGTCAAGCCTAAAATGATGTCTCTTTCCCAGGGAAAACAAGCAGCAAATGCAGGTAAAATAAAAAGTCTTTAAAAGTCACTTTTTCCACACACAAAGACACTAAAAAGCACTTTAAAACATAATACAAGCCCAACAAAGTAAAATAAACAAAATTTTTCCACAGAAAATAGTTTTCAATTATTTTAAACAACTTTTAAACTGACAGAGCATATTTGTTTAGACATATAGTACAGACTCATAAGTCTGTTAAAACACAGTCTCCTAGCTTTAACCTATAAATAACTTTCTTGAAGTGAAATTATTAAATGGAAGTTTTTTTTTCCCCCAAAGTAAACTTATCTGCCCAGCAAAGGAGCAGCACAAGCCAACTGTCAGTCCTTGAAAGCCTCAGTGGAGTGTACTGTTCTGTAACAGTAAAGCTCTAAAGAGCTTGGCTCCCAAACTTGTCTTTTAGTCAGCTCCACTCAAGCTGCCTAACAGTTTGGGTGTGTGGAAGGTGCCCTGGAGCTTTGGAAGCTGTCTGGCTTTTATATGCTTGTTGGGATATAACCCCATATATCTAAGGCTACTGCCGCAGTGATCAATATGATGAACATCTATTCAGTATTATTTTCATGTGAACCTAACTGTAAAACATAACTAATACAGGTATCTGATTCCAAATCAATAGTACAAGAATAATGTGCTAAACCAAATCCTTCATTCTCTCATTTATTTATTCTCGGATACCAACATTATCCTGTCCATAGCTGTACGGAAGCTGGAGTTTACCTCAGCATTCAAGGGGCATAAAGCAGAAGAACTAATTCTGAATGGGATACAGTACACTGTGGGAAACACACATTCGCTCTTACTCTCACTGCATGCACACCTACTGGCAGTTTAGACCACCAGTTCACCTAATGGGATGTCTTTGGGGTATAGAAGGAAAGTAGATATACCAGTAAAAAACTCACATGTACCCAGGGAAGACATGCTGACTTTTTTTTTTTTTTTCAGAAGATACCCCAGCCAAGAAATGAACTGGAGAATCAATATTTATTTATTTACTATTTATTTACATTTGTTAACCAGGATAGTCCACTGGCCCAGAAAGAGCCCACTTTCAGTGGAGACCTGGGAAGAAAAGCTTCACAATACAATGTACAATATATAAAAATATAAAATATAAGATTTGACATAGAGAAGGGTTTACAATTGTATAGCTCCATAAACATACACAAGAAAAGTAAATAAGAACTGGAAACAAAATGGGTAAAAATAAGATTTCTCAATAGTAACAATTTCTCAGTCTTGTAATACAGAGTAAGGCAAATTTGAATAAAAGTAAACATTGTAAACACGTTTGTTGTACAGTTGTGGGATGCGTACAACATTGAGAACTTAGTGGAAGTTATAGAAAGAAGGGAAGAATCTGTTATGAAAACATAAAAACATGTCAAGTATTATAGGGAGACGGGGTAGAGCAAGAGCAGATCCAGATTGTAGAAAGGGAGATGTGAAGAGAGCTTTTGAATGAAGAGATATTTTGGTTAGATCTAATAACTAGTGGTAGAGTATTCCAGGCTTTAGGCCACAGAAAAAGTATAAAGTAGTTGGCCGGCAGGTTGGTTAGGTTTGTGTGCTTGCAAAAGGAGTTGATTCTGAGATCTAAGAGACCTGTTTGTTAGATAGCTGCTGAACAATGAGGAGAGAGCGAGACAAGCAGAGTGTCTTTATATTATTTTATAAGCCATTGCTAGTTGCAGGTAGGAAAGATAGTGTGGGAGCTCAAACCATTTGAGGGAGTGTAAGGCTGTGCAGTGATGGCTTGAAAGTTTAGCATTTATAGCAAATCTGACTACTTTGTTATAACACATTTTGAGTTTAGCTTTTAAGGAGGATTGAAGGTTATAAATGAGAGAGGGAAATAGGTAGGTAGTGGCAAGGGTATGTTTGATGGAAAGGCTAAGAAAGTGATTCTGTAAAGCATGCCGAGTTTTTGGTGTTTTTTTTTTTTTTTTTTTTTGATGTTATTCTGGACGTGTAAGTCGAACTTAAACTGTTCATCAATTATTACTCCTAGAAGTTTAGTGTGGGTGAAAACTTCTATTACTGTTTTGCTTTGAGACAACATGGTAAACTGAAACTCATCTATAAGCATTATTTTCTGGGGGTGAAAAGACGCAAGTTTGGATTTATTAGGGTTACGGGACAGGTGATTGTTGCTGAGCCAAGACTCTATAGAAGTGAAGGCCAATTGAGTGACATGCTGAAGATCAGACACAGAGTTGGCATTACAGATGATGGGCGAGTTGTCGATGCATTGTATTAGAGAACATTGCCTGCATGATGACAGGAGGTTTTTAATAAAGATAAAGAGGAGAGGACCTAAAATGGAGCCTTGAGG
Source organism: Protopterus annectens (assembly GCF_019279795.1). Lineage (NCBI taxonomy): Eukaryota > Metazoa > Chordata > Ceratodontiformes > Protopteridae > Protopterus > Protopterus annectens. Next base: position 203,476,855 of record NC_056738.1, read on the forward strand.
AACACCAGTGGGGATGTTGAGGTAAGAGAAGAGGGATTTATTACATTTAGCAGACTGTTGCCTGCCTGATAGATAGCTAGAGAACCAGTTGAGAGAGGGAGGAGAGGCACCGATTTTTGAGAGTTGACATAGAAGTAAGGGGTGAGAGACTGTATCAAAAGCCTTTGATAAGTCTAGAAATAGAGAAGAAATGATTTTGCCTGAGTCTCTGTCTTTGTTGACTATGTCCATGAAACAAATCAAGGAGATCATGGTGCTATGACCTGGTCTGAAGCCATGCTGTGTAGGGGTTAAAATGTGATTATTAACCAGAAAGTTTAAAAGCTGAATGTGAATACATTTTTCGAGGAGTCTGGAGATGGGGGAGAGAATGTCGATAGGTCGGTAGTTAGAGAGATCAGAGCAGCTGCCACCTTTGTGCAGGAGTAAAATAAATGCGTTTTTCCAGATTTTAGATACATAGGATTCAAGAACAGAATGGTTGACAAGTATAGTGATAGGGTAGGCGATGGCATCAGCAGCTAGCTTTAAATACTCTGTGGGTAAGTTGTCAGCTGCAGTGGCACTAGGCTTGAGTTATAATAGTAGCCTTTTTATAGTAGAGATTGGGACAGATTTGATTGTGATTGTAAGTGATGGGTGGGTAGCAGTTCTATGCGAATCAAGTGAGGAGGGAGAGGAGCATGAGAGAAGGGGAGAGGTAGAAAGGATGCTATCTGAAAGCGTGTCACACTGTGGTTGAGGAAAGTTGGCAGTGATGTTTGCTATGGAGTTAAAGTGAGAGTTGAAGAGAGTGGGCATTTGTACTGGAGTTTTAGCTGAGAATGTGCAAGTGTTAATTTTGGTGACAGGATTTAGGAGGGATGATATGGATATTCAGAATTGTTTGGGGTTATAGTTGTGATTGGACTGGAGTGTTAGGAAGTAATATTTTCCATCACTGGAAAAATTCCTTTTTACTTGTATGAAGCAGTAAGCTAACTCTGCTTGCCTAAGTGAAATATTTTTGAGTACTTAAAATGTATTTATGATGGGGGTAGTAGGTTTCAGTACAATGCAGCACATGCATTTTTATGGAGAGGTTCAAAGTCTCTGAAAAGTCTTTATGGCGCCCGATAAATGCAGTCCACCTATCTTCAAGCAGCTGCATACAGTCATCAGCAAAATGTTAAACAAATATTGAGCATGCCACCTTTCCATTCCTGCAGCTCTTTCCTTAACCTAACCAACAGAACCCCCATTCTTAGTAAGAATAACAGTGGTAACAGTGGGCACTTCTGCCCTGTTCCCCTTCCGATTTTCATACTATTTGTTTTGTTGCTAGTTACTGCCAGAGTGTGCCTAGGTCCAAATAAAGGGCCTAGAAGTCATGTCAATAGATTGACAGTAATCCTAGTGAATGCAAAAACTCAAAAAAAACAATTCACTTAAACTAGTTTCAGTGACCCTTGAAGTAAGTCTTTTGCAGAGTGGCAAGTCCCTCTGTAACCCCATTGTGGTGGGAACATCCCCCACATCCCAAATTTCTATATATGTACTCTGACATTATACTACCCAGTAGTGAAGAAATGAAAAAACACTACTGATGAAAGTAGTTTGGGTGAAACTGACTCTTGGCATTCACTTAGATGACAGGTTCCCAAGGGCCTCCACATCCCTTATAAACTGCTTCCCCAAGCCCACATTCCTCAACAACCAAAGCCGAACCCCCCCCCATTTCATTGTATAAAAGGCTTTCTGTATATCATACAAGACCGCATTCCTTCCTTTTTTTCTCATGTCATTTGAACTTGTATGTAAAATCTACCAGTTTTATCCATTTATCCATAGCTAGCCTTCTCTTAGTAAATCCATTTTGAACTTTCCTACCAACTCACTTGTACAGTCTACCAGCCATGCTGAAAGAAACCTTGCAAACAGTTTTGTATCAGCATTAATTACAGAGTTACTGGTCTGAAGGTATTTTTTTTTAAAACTGTTAATGGTTCCTTATTAGAAGCCTTCAAATTTATATGATACTCAAGCTACAAAAAGCCTGGCAGTTTTTCTAAAAATTACTTATAACCCTCAGCATTCTCTAGCTTTGACTGGCCAAACCATAAGCAATTCTTTTCTAAAATTCTGAATCTGTAAACAATTTCCAAAATGTTCAAGCCCCTTCAAATATTACTGGGGTTTTAAATATTGATCTGTGACAAATGTGAAGGCATGTAAAACAAGGGAAACAAGGGACAGCAATTGGCTCTGATTCTTTTGTGCAAATAATGTGATTCCAACCCTACCAACCTCAACCCCCAACTCAGATACACCCCTAAGCATCTTGTCCACTAAGGTTGACTGCCTCCCCCATGCCCATTTGTTACAGCTTTTAAATGTCCCATTTCAAAGATATGATCTGAAGAAGTCTGGCTTATGACGAAAACACTCATCATACTGGGAAATAAATGATCAAGAAATCCTTAATATGGCTGATCTTTTCTTTTGTCTTGGATACTTAGAGCAGTGGCAGTATATGGCACTTTTTTTGACATGGACTATCCGGTCACTAATGTTTATCAATTTGCAAATTAATCTTTATTTTGTCGTATCCCACTATACTTTCTTGTTATTCCTGGAAGGCAACCACTGGTACTCCTCCAGGCTTGGATAGCCAGAACCAAGGATTTCTCTACTTAAGGTGACCATTTTAGTTCTAGATATATATATATATACATATATATATATATATATATATATATATATATATATATAAATATACACACATACACACATATATATATATATATATATATATATATATATATATATATACATGCACACACACACACACACACACACACACACACACACACACACACGGGTTCCATGAGTTTTTTTGTACATCGAACATTTTATAAGGAAACTGTTTTTATCACAATGCTGGTTCATCATAGGATGCTGGCATTTGCTTTGTGGATCACTACACAGTAGAGAATGGGATTTTGCCCTTTCCTCACTGTTTTGCAATCTCAGAAATGGCGTATATAATTAGCAGGGAGTGTGGGGGGGGGGGGGTAGAGATGTGCTTGCTCCCCTGCATAAACCTTTTTTATTTAATAAGTTCAGACCATTTGTGATTGATCTAGTATATACATATGTAGTGGGTCAGTGATGTACTGATAGATGCACATACACACATATGTACATACATACACATGGTGAGTTTGATCGACACACAAAACATCGAACAAACTCATCAGTGATTACCATTAATAATCACCACTAAAATCATAAAAAATAAGCAATAGCAAATGTAACCAATAAGTTGCATTTCTGATTTTCAAAAGAAAAACAAAAAACAGCTTTTACATGGTAGCTTCTCCCACCACACATATAGTACTAGAAATTAAATATACTAATTCCATGTTTGCAAGAACTCAAAGAAAGGGAAAAAGCTCTGGAATAATGTAATGGTCGAGTCACTGAACTTCCATAATTATATAGTTTGACCAACTATACAGCCGATGACAAACATCAACATTTTAGCACAGGATAAAATGTGTGCACCAATATATCGTTTTCATTTGTTTTTCAGCCTGCCGGCTAATTTCCTTGCAAGATCACATTAAAGTGGGGTCTGGGAATTTGCACTTGCCCCACTGCTGTGTGATCTTGGAGTTGGTATATATAATTAACACTGGTGTGTGGGAGTGCAGGGGGCTTTTTTTGAGTTAATTCATTTTAGATTCACTCTAAAAAGGACTTCCTCCTCTGCTCTTTCTCCTCTGTATAGATCCTCCTATACCTGCTCTTTCTCCAAACACTTCAACTATAACCTTACCTTCATCTCCCTAATACTACACATCTTCCTTTGACCTATCTTGTACATAATTTCCCCTTTCATGCAGCTTTTACCCCATTCCAGCACATTTTCAAGTTCTAACCCTCCTTGCATTGATTACTGATCAGTACCTATCTAGCCTTGCTGAATGTCCTCTTCACATACTCCCACCTCATCAATATTCATGAATTCCACCACCCCCTTCCTTTTACCTCTAGCCTCTTTCCTTGTCTACACAAACATGTACACGATCCAATACATCTAAATTTTTTGTGTCTATCTACCTACTTCTAACGCAGCAACTGTTTCCACATAAAGAATTCCTGTCTGCTTGCTTGCTATCCCTGAATAATGTGCACTCATTTCCATTTCCATGTCTTATACTCCTCATGACTACTGGAATTTTGTCCCTCAACCTTACCACCAACTCCATGGCACCTTATTGAAACTCGCATGTCCCAAACAACTTTTCTGTCAAGGGGTTCAGCACCGCATTAAAATATCTTTCCACTGCTTATAATTTTCTCTTTATCTTATGCAGATTTTGTGCGACTATAAAGAACCACCTAAACCCCCACTTACATCAGTGTGATAGCCATCTCCACCACTGTTCCCACCCTTGTTATCCCACCTTGTGTAAGGATCACAGCTAACCTCACTGCTGGCTGTATCTAGTCTATTTATGCCTTAAAATCACTGTCCTTGTCCTCCTCACTTTTTCACATCTTGCTGCATCTTCCAACTACTATGTTTCAGTTTTAAGGCCTCCAGCCTCTTCAACTTAACCCTTCAGTTAAAAACATCATCTTAGCCTTAACCTGTCTCAGTGTATCCAGTCCCTTCTTCTTCCTGATGAAAATGTTTATCTTTCCTACATTCCATCTGACGAGTTTTAGTGCTCTCCCTAGCAATCTCAAGATCTCCATCTCTCCACCCCTCCAAACCAGCTGCTTTCACTACAAGATAGATTTAAAAAATGTCTGGGGTCATGTATAACCCCAGCTTCTACTCCCAGCCTGCCTGCTAGTCCCAGTGCCTAATGCCTCACTGATGTATGAAAACAGCTGCTGTGGACTCAGGGTTAAAATGTGACCTTTATCCTTGTCTCTTCAATTAAAATCTAACTGTAGGCAACCAAAAAAAAAAACAGACTAACAGCACACTCTCCATTAAAATATTTTTGCTGCCTGTTATCTTGTGTCTCTCTTTCTGCCAAGATGATATACCATAATAGTGTGCAAGTCCACTCTCCCAGCAATCAATTTTGTCTTTCTTGTTATGACATCTAGCTAATGCATTTAGTTTCCTGACTAAAAAGACAGCTTATCCCCCTTTGAAATGTCCCCCAGTTTAGTTCCCATAAATGAAGTTACCTCATACCGGCTGAGTAGGACTTTGCTTGCCCCCCCCCCCCCATGAGCGGTGGGAACTAACTGCATAATTTATCCCCATACATCATTCACAAGCAGTTACCCTCTTCAGAAGCCCACCTTTAAAAGTAGTATATGCCACCATACATTAAGCATACACTACTACTGAAAAATAAACAGTGCATCATTTGCAGAGTTACAATATTAACCTTTCCAAATCAAGGTAGTTATTAACGTGGTTCCCACCAGGAAAATTAACATATGCTTTCCAGAAGCTGTCCATCAGCTACCCCATAGAGTCAGCAAATGCCCGCTTTACATGAATCACTCTCTCTTTCATGAAAAATGCTTATAATAGTTACTGAACAGAAGCCACCTCTTGACAGGTATCAAAGCACAGAGAAAACAGTTATCTGCAACACTGTCTGTACTCCACAGCAACACTTACTTCATTATCCACTTATGTCTCTCTTCAGCAGTCATAACTCAGCATTGGTCTAGCCAGACATACTCTATATACACCAGGGTTACCTTCATAAACTTCCAGTTAATACTCACAGGTTAATGACAGCACAGATCAAGCCCAAACTGATGTTTGGCAAGAGATGAGAACGAGAACTGTTTAACACTTAGCAGCTTGTCCTGTGTTGTCACAAAATTATTGTACTTATTCAGTTAACAAAAAGATCTAAATCAATAGCTAATTAATTAATGCAGGCATGGTGTAAAAAGGGATTAGAAAAGTAAACGCCACTGACTTACATTACAAATTAATAAAACACAAGATCCTGTTCAGTACATGCATTAATTAGCAAAATCAAATAAATGCAAGGTGAAGGAAAATACACTTAAAGGACACTTTTAGAAGACAAAAAATAATATAATGATGTCTGATTGTTAACCACTGTCATTTAAATAGTTTGAACTTCATCTGTCTGGCACTTATATGTACATTTAAGGCAATTGATTCCTTTTGTAAAAGTCTATGCCCTGAATTTGTTAGCAAATGAACATAGGACTGACTAATGTTCCCATCCTTTGAATGATCCTTTCATTTAATATTGTCACTCGCCACCTGTATCTAGCTTGAACTTGGCCTTCTGACTATTTATTGTCAATATCTCAGTCCAGTGATTTTTCTTTAACAATACTCAGATCTCTTAGGGACTAATGCATTCAGAATGTACAATACTATATCAGCCACCAGTTCATTATCTAACTTTGAACTTAACACTCTTCTTGGATAACCTCACACCATTTTCTGCAATAAAATTTGTGATGTTTTTCATTTACTTTATCTTTGCAAATCCTTGTATTATGCAACTTTGTAAAATGGTTCAGAGTTCTACATTTCCAGCAAATATCATAGGTCATATGGAAAGCTCTACCTTCATGGCTAAAACAACATCTTTTGTACTACAGTTTTCTTTGTGTGTCATCTTCAGACCTGTTTTTGTTGGTTTGTATGCCGTGTGTAAATTTCTGGCATGATTCATCACTTTATATTCTAGCTATGCCTGTTGTATTTCACTGCACTTCTCTATAATGTTCATCTTTGGTGTGGTATTATTTTGTAAATTTATCTTGCACATAACTAGCTCTTCACCTACATCTCTCATTTGTAAGCCTGTAGTTTTGTTAGCTGTATATTCATCAGTGGCCTCTTCCAATATTAAATTGCTGCCATACAAAAGCTTATTTCTCACTTTAAGGTAATATCACACACGTCTGTCTGCTATTAGGGATTCTTGCAGTTCACCAAACTTACAGTCCTTTGCTCTGTGCTTCCATTCAGTCACACAACTCAGCCATTTCCGTTGGACTTAGTTTCTCATGAAAACTAATGCTATCATTATGTAAGTTTCTTTCTAGGCTCAAAGCAAGGTTAAACATGTCTCTAATTACCTTTGCATTTGCTCTCCCCTTCTCTCAAAACTGAAAAAATATTGTAAACTTTAATGACTTCATCCTCTGCTATGTGACAGAAAGTTGCAATGTTTCCCTCTGTTGGTTAATGTTTTGGTCCAGTTACAGTACTAAAATCATTCAAACTGCTGTATATAAGCCCTCTGGTTTTCTACTATATCCATTTTAAATGAGTTCACTATATTGTACTTGCATCTTTGTATTTCTTCTGTATTATGTTATTTTTCCTTCACCCTCTGTTATGCTACAAGAATAAAAATCAAGAAATGATATGAAGATGTCATTCTTCTTTACTTCTATACCTTGTTGATTTCTGATTTAGATTTATAGTTTCTTTGTAAAATCTGTACTAAAACTGTTGCTTCCTCGCAAGTTGTACATCTGACTTCTTAGTTTTTTGACTACACTATTATATTCATGGTTTTCTCACAGATTAAACTAAACACTTTCTTTCAAAAAAAATGTGAATGCATGTGACAAGGGAGATTTTTTTGAGCTATGATACAGAATCAGAATTGCCTAGACATGGTAAGTACTCTCTGTGTCTAATTATGGTGGCTGCCAAAAAAGCAATTACTAGAAAATGGAAATCAAAATCTAAACTAACTATACTAGAAGTAGTGAATATAGTAACAGAGATAAAACAACTGGAACTGAGAGCTTTAGAAAAAAGTAGGAGCAAACTACATAGGAAAAAATGGGAATTGTGGGAACAATACATACAAGGGAGGAATGAGGTTTAAAACAAGGCAGAACTTAAATGAGCTATGTAATGTTTGACTGAAAATGACTAGGTAGACTATAAGTGATGTATAATGTTTGCAACTGGGAGTGCGTCAGTATGGTTTGTGATGTAAAATGCTTGCAACTAGGATTGTGTTGGTGTGGTTTGTTTTCATTTATATAAATGCATGATTGCCTATGTTGTAAATGAATGTTTAATAAAGATGTTTCTTGTTTAACAAAAGGGCAGAAATTGAATAATTTATGTAATGTTACCTAGGTTATATGATTTATAACAATATATGTCAAGCATAATGTTTGTAAACATGAACTTGTTAATACAGTTTGATTACTTTTATACAAATGTAAATTTGCCTGTCACAAGTCATAATTCAATAAAGGTGTTTAACGATAAAAAAATGTGAATGCATGTTCAAATGTCAGACAGAAGTATGGGTTTACTCTTCTGATACCATCTGAAACACAAAAACATTATGAAATGGTAAAATACTGATAAATGAAGAGTCTCACACTCACACAGGAACTGGAGTACAGTTGCTTTAAATTCTGCCAGATTGCCCACAAGGGGACCAGCTTTCTAGTAACTGACCAGACATGTATTAACAAAATATCACAGATTCCACTATGGCATCTCTTGTGCCCCTTCCAAAACAAACAAGTTGCATTTCATCTTGAATTCCATTTATGTCAGATAGCACAGCTGTGAAACTGTCACTTCAATACACCAAATTAGCATTTTGCATGGATAGCTGCTGGTCTTATGTTTGACCAGACAGGTCTTTAATTAGTCAAAAAAAACAAACTCAAAATAGAGAAGGTGGATACAATATGGCAGAAATGAGTGAAAAAATATCTGCTTTGGTATTGCTATGGCAAACTACCAGATGAGTAAAAGAGACTGTCATGCTAAGGGAAGGTGTTACTATTGCTCTAGGTAAATGGTGTTACTATTGCGCTAGGTAAATGCTAAGGGAAGGTGTTACTATTGCACTAGGTAAATTATGTTACTGTTGCGCTAGGTAAATGCTAAGGGAAGGTGCTACTATTGTGCTAGGTAAATGCTAAGGGAAGGTGTTACTATTGCGCTAGGTAAATGCTAAGGGAAGGTGTTACTATTGTGCTAGGTAAGTGATTAAGGTGTGTTACTGTTAGAACTCATAAGGCAAAGCATTTCCATGAAAGATAAGGGGGACAGGTGTTGCTGTGATAGCTAAGAGGGCAATGCGTTGCTGTTGTGAAAGAGGAGAGTGAAGACAGAGCTGCTGTTCAGAGAGATGAGGGAAATGTGTTGCAGTTTTGATAGAAGAGAGAGACAGGGGTATCACTGTTCTGACAGACAGAAGGGAAATGTATTGCTGCTATGAGAAATTAGATGGAGGGGTGCTGATGCTGTGGTGGCAGATGAGAGCGAACAGTTTTCAGTACAACATTGCTAATTCCTGCAATCAGTGGCAGGTGCAGCTATTCATCCTTTGATTTAGTGATTTATAGTATTCAGAAATTAGGCCACAAGAATTAGGCTTTGTCACTTATGTCCACAGGAAACCCAGTGAAATCTGTTAGGCATTTGACACACGTATACCTTTAACTGCACATATAGGATTTTTATAAAAACAAAGAAAGGATTTTATATGATTCAAATATGAAACACAAATTAGGTTTGAATAAAAAATGGGGTGGTTGGATGGGTGTGTTGCGGCAATGGATACAAATGATTTTGTTGTTTTGCTTCTGTTTTGTTTTGGCTACTGTTTTCTTTTTTTATACAACTTGTGGGTTGTAGGCCAATGTACCCCAGCAAGTACTTTGTAAAATATGAAGCATTTGCATACCTTCATGCTATATAGAGGACTGCATTCTAGAATGTCTGATGTGTCTATTGATAGGTTTGGGAGAGGATATGTGGGGGCATTATTAACATGTACAGCCTTTTTTTTTTTTTTTTTAAGTACATGAGGTTGGACTATACAGTACTACAAAGTTGCCAGCATTTCTTTCATAGTAGTACATGTTTAGCCAATGCACTTGTAATAACAATATTTGGAAGAATTCTAGATAATGACTGCTTTAAGTTGCTTTCAGTGACTTCTTTAAGTAGCTTTTAATCATCATAAGGCAGTATAAATGTATGCATTATTTTATGTCAAAACTTGGAGCTCAAGATATAACTGTATCAGTCACTTCTGGGAAGTACTCAGGTAAGATTGCATCAATTTATTTGGTAACCTTAGTAATAACATGTTGCTGTGAACTCCATAACAGAAGGCACATTTCTCTAACCAAAATGTGGTGCGTCATTAGGAAACAGACAAATGTCTCAACGGTCCTATTTTCCTCTTATCACACTTAACTAACAGTAGTCTAGATGACATATATTCTGAATTTCATGCAAAGCCTGAGAAATGTAGGGTATCCATTTCCCACCAAAGGCTATCCCTGACAACACTAACACCATTTTTGTATTTAATCTCTCATTTTCATACACCTAGCACTTGCTTCAGTTACTTTGTTTTCTTCAGATTATCTGTCATCTGTATAGTTTTCAGCAGCTGTTTCTAAACTGATTTTTCCCCTTCAAATTCTACAATGCTTTTGAATCTACAATACAGAATTTGCTATTATAATCAAGCCAAGCATTTCCTTTGGGGTAGATGGACTTCCAACCAACCTGAGTAATCTGGCTGCAGGCATACCCGTGCTGTATGCCTGGTCAACTGTTTGCTAATTGAATTCTGCATACTTTCTGCATGGAATTATACCTTTGTAGTCTCTTATAAAAGGAGTTATGAAGGCCAAGCTGAGAACTGATATAATTTTTATCAAGCAGATAATCAATATTATTGTATTCCTTTCTTTAGCTGAAAGCTTTGAAAATATTGAAAGAGGGCAGCTGAACCTTTTGATTCATGTATATTTCTCTCTGTTACCCAACATGGTTTCATCAGACTACACAGTACAGATGCATTGTTTTGATAAACATGTCAAACACTGTACTAAGAAATATAAATAAGGGACTGCTTAGATGAGCCATTTTCAGCAGCTGAAGAAAGTAACTGACATGGCTGACCATGCCTCAATACTACAAAAGCTGACAGGCCTAGCACTACATATGGTACTTATTTTAGAACTATGTGGCTGTAGAGACAAAAACTTGATAAAATTCATGGTAACAAAATGCAATGCCATGTAACACTCTGTGGCCAGGCTTTAACATTTCTCAGAGATAAACTATCATATAGGGTGGTGCACAATATTTTTGTTGCAACTAAAATATAGGCTTCAATAAACGGAGAGTAGATTATAATCATACCATGTTATAGGACCTGCAGATATACCTCTCAACCTCCTAGAGCAAAAATTCTGGACAAGGCCATAAATAAAAGTGGGACAAAGGCCAGAAATAGGGACAGTTTTTAAATATTGCTCTTACAAACTTAGAAAGTTAATAGAATAACAGATTTTACATTAGTATGGAATTTATGAATGGTATGAAGTCTGAAACTCAAATGTCTGTTGTTATTTGTTAACTTTAATCTTTAATTATTTGCCACTAATTTGCCAGAAACCCACAATTTTTTGAAAAACAGACCAGAATATGAGACAAAAATCTGGACATTCTACAAAAATCTGTACAGTTGTTAGATATGCCTGCAGATGTGAAGGGAGTTAGCGGGGTGGCATTATATGTTAATAATGCTCTACACAGGAAGGAAGGTAAATCAAAAGTTAAAAACTTCAGTGTGACTAGGGTGGAATAACTGATGTTAAAGGCATGTAAGTCTGAATAGCCACAATATATCTTCTTACTTGATGCCACAAGAGACACTGATATGATGCTGATGGATGCCAAGAAAAAATGTATGTGTAGAAATAGTCACCATTACTGGGAGAGTGGCTTTCCTTTCTTAATATAAACTGGGATGCTTTCTCATTTAAGGCTGCTAAAGAAAACATTTTGTATATTTTAAACAAGAATGGTAGTATGAGAGGGTCAGCAAATGATTAAACTTCCCACCAGAAACAAGAGTACAGTAGATTGTTCCTAACAAAACAGTATATAGAATACACTGAAGACAGCCAAATAAAGGGAGTCAAGCAGAAAAAAATATTCTTCATGCAACAGTCTGATTCAAAATTAGTAAACTGAGGAAAACACAAGCCACTAAAACTGAAGTCTTTAACCACATGAGTAAAAAAAAACCTACTAAAACAATGGAAGAAATGGATAAAAATGTGGAAGAGCGATTTTGGATTTTGAATCTACTTAATACAGACATACTTCTTGGAGAATGAATTACAGGTACCACTTCAGGTTTAAGTTTTATAATGTATTCTCCCTATAGGGATTCCAAGCCTGTAACCAGGTCTTTGTTTGTAAAAATATATGTTCTGGTATCCAGAAACCAAACTCTTGTGTTTTTTGTTTTGTTTTGTTTTTTGCCTAGCATTGCTGTTTCCCCAATCATGATTCAAAAAGCTGACTGTATGATGGGGTTATCCCTTTTTTGCACCCCTGTAGGCATGATGACTCCTCTACCTGTACCCAGTTGGCCCATTTGTTCCACAGTCATAGGAGCTGGGGATACAGGGGCAAGCAAGAGCCCTATGGTCTATAGGAATGCTAAATGAGCTCATTTACTCACGACAAGTTTCAGGTGGTAGGAAGCAGGCCAGCTTTGTAGTTCATGTGGGAGTGGCCTACCCTCTCCCCCTGCAGTGCACACACTCTCCTGTGGTGGCTCTTCTGAGCTCTGCTATGGCTGCCTTGCTAGGACACATTGAAGTTAACTCAGCTCACAGTGTAATCGCACATAGCAGCAAGCGCTATGCAGAGTAGACATCTACTGTTCCAATTAGGTGTTAGCTTTGTGACAAGCCATAGCAACCTCTCTACCTCCATGATGGGTAAGCTGGCAGTGGCTACTCATTCCCAGCCTTCCCTGCCTGCTCCTACAGGTGCCCAAGAGACTTTTAAAACTTGGGTGACCTGCAGCGTGGTCAAAGCTTTATCCTTTTACGCATCAGAGCAATTTGGTGGTTATTACACTGAAGCTGGCCTCTGTGGATGCTGTTTTTGCTATCTGTGTGACAGTGTGAACTGTTTCCCATACTACTCCGCAGCTGTACATTACAGATTCTTTTAACTATACACAACTGCTTGCATGCTACACTACCCAAGATACTGGCTTGCTGAGAGTACACATTTTGAAGTTATAATTTCTGTCTCTGACTCTCAGACACACATGCTACGGTAATGTGTCCCTTTGGTGTTAGTCTATATCCTGAATATTTTAACAGAGTGAACACAGGACAGTCCAATGTGCCTTTTGCACCAACTGCTTTTTCACTTAGCATTTTTTGTAGCTAGAACTCATCCTCCTGAGCATTTATAGACAGTTTATTTTTACAATATTCAAATCTTTCAGGGAACGATGCATTCCCAGCATAGCAGTATCAACCACCATTATCCAACTCAGAACATACTCTGCTCTTAGATCAGCATACAGCACCATTCTCACCAATAACAACACTTTTCATTACTTTTGTTATTACAAATATTTACATTACATATCTTTTCAAAATGTTTCAGAGCTCTACATTTCCAACAAACACTGCCTTCATGGCTATAACCACATCTCTTACACTCTGTATTTCTTTGTGTGACATCCAGAAACTTTTTTTCTTGTTGCTTCAGATGTTCTTTATGACTTTCTGGTACGCCCGATCATTTTACTTTTAGCTGGGAATGCTGCATTTTACAAAGGTGGAGTAAACATTTTGATAAAATAAGATAAGAGACAGGTACACACACAAAACAGTTATAGGAAATTGATACTTCTCAACCTCTCAGAGCAAGAAATCCAGACAAAGCCAAAAATAATGCGGGGACAGAGGCCCAAAAATACAGACAGATTTTAAATATTGCTCCTATAAACTTAGTTGTTAGAATAACAGGTTTTACATATGTATTCTATGAAGAATGTAAAGCCTGAAACTCAAATGTCTGTCATTATTTATTATTTAATAACTTGTATCTTTAATAATTTTCCAGAAAACCACAAATTTTATGAGGAACAGACCAAAAATATGAAGCAAAAATCTGGACAGTTGAGATGTATGATTTAATTGACAATGCCTGTAGGTTACAGGATTATGTGAGTACTTATTGAGTATACTGAAAGTCATAATGCTTATTGTAAAATCCTGAAATGTCAGAATATTGAAATTTTGCAACACTCAACTCAAAGTAGCTACTAGTAGCACAGCATGCATGTACTACATATTTGCACCACACCAGAACACTGCCACTCAACAAACAATATACAACTACCTTGTTACAGAAACTCTGAAAGAAGTGTTAACATGGATCCTGCAAGGGGGTGGGCATTGCACATTCAGCATTACAACTTTCAGTATCTTGCTTTTCACTAAGTTGGCATAGACCCAGGTTCTAGAATCATATTAAGGGAAGCATTATAAAAAGTATGCTGCATTATTTATATAACATACAGAAGGGAAGGAGAAAAGATGGCATCATGCTTCATCGATGAAATAAAAACAGCACTGTTGAGAAAAGGGTTAACATTTTGTAAAACTGAAGCATTTTGCAGAATTTGTGAAAATGGAATAGGATCAGGCAAAGAAGCAGATTGCAATGACTATGAAGACAACTAAGTCTAAAATGGGAAATAAACTGACTACTGCTGCTAAGAAGGAGGCTATTTTAGGTATTTAATCCAAAGGAAGAAAATAAGTAGTGTGTGTGTGTGTGTGTGTGTGTGTGTGTGTGTGTGTGTGTGTGTGTGTGTGTGTGTGTGTGTGTGCATGTGTGCGTGTCTGCGTGTGTGTATGTGTGTCTGTATACTCATGTGTTTTGGGGAATAGGTCTGAGAGCCAAAAGAACCACTGCATATATTTATCAAGTTTTTTCATACCTGTACCTATTTTTAAAAAAGAAAATCAAGTCAGAACTACCTGTCTAAAAATGTTAGTGGATAGAAGAGATGAATAGGTGGACTGATGCAACAAGAAGGATTAATGAGGTTACTAAAGGAGTGCAACTATTTAAAAAATATGCACTTCAGAGCTGCAGAGGTATACCTGTCTGGTTAATTAAGGAATATGTAGGTTTTGTGGATGAGTCTGGCAAAATTGTTTAACTTATACTTGAGCAAGTCTTCAATTCTTTAAGATTCACAGGCAGCTCTGGTGATACCTACTGTGTAAGATGGAAAAACTAGATAGAAAATGATCTGGTTGAAAGTGATTTTTATGGACTTAGTCACATATGTGACCTTGGAAATGGGTAAGGGAAGTCCAGTTGATGTGAGCTTGATAAGGACATTTGATAAAGTACTACATAAGAGACTGACAGGCAAATTTGGGGGAAAAGGGTGAGAGGTATAAAATGAAACGGGAGGTGCAGGAATTTATGAATGGCAAAACATAAGAGTTGCAATGAAAGACATATCCAGAGAGGCATGCATTGCCAGTGGTTTGTCTAGGGATGAGTACTGAGTCCAGTTTTATATTTTTATCTGATACTGTTGCAAGCCTAGAAACATATAAAAGATATAAGAATATGATACTGATCTTGGATTGGTAGTGTTGAATGAGGGAATCAGGTGGTTGAAAGATCTCATGAAACGTTATCAGTCTGCACATAGATGCCAGCTGTCTTTTAATGCTGGAAAATGTAGTGATGTGCACCTTAGTAAAAATAATCCTTATTTAATGTACAATTTTGGTAACAGTGCTTTTAAAAGGTATGTCAAAGAAAACAATTTAGGGTGAATCTAAGTCCTCCAGTGGATCAAACAGCAACACAAAACAGCAGTGTCCCAGAAGAGCTGCTGAGAGAGTGATAGTGACCTATCAGGGCCTCTGGAATTACTATTTAACTGTAGCCTCCAAACAGGCTTTGTGCCTCATGAATGGAGAATGGCAACAGTCATCCCTCTGCACAAAGGAGGGACATCTACAGAGCCTAGAAACTACAGACCCATAAGTCTCACTAGTCTTATATGTAAAGCCACAGAAAGAATTACCATAGAGATGATCAAGAGAAATACAGTAAACTTTCAGACATTAGAGCCAACCTAGTATGGTTTCGTCAAGGGCAGATCATGCCAACTCAACCTAGTGGACTTTTTTGAGAAGGTCACCAAAGCAATGGATGAAGGCAAAATCATTCACACTGCTGATCTTGACTTGGCCAAGGCATTTGACACAATACCCCATTTGGGCATTGTTGACAAATTCAAGAGGTTAGGGACAAACCCGTATGTCACCCGGTGGATAACCAACTGGCTCACAGACAGGACTGAGGGAGTTAGAATTGGGGAGTCCACCTCTACAAAGACACCAGTTACAAGTGGAGTCCCTCAGGGATCAGTCCTTGGACCGCTCCTTTTTGGAATTTACTTCTCAGAAGTCAAGCCAATGTCAGTGGTCTCTGGCTGACTAAATTTGCAGATGATTACAAATTTGGAGCTGTCATTGAATCTCGCACTGACACAAATGTTCTCCAGGAGGGGATGACACAGACAAACAACTGGTGTCAGAGTCATGGACTAAAACTAAATGCCAAGAAATGCATAATAGTATCCTTTGGGAAGTCATCCACCCCTGGTAACTATCACATTGACAACACACCCCTTAGAGTTGACCAAGTAGTCAGGGACTTAGGGACACACATAGATAGTAATCTAGCCTTTGATAATCATGTGTCTACAGTGGTGAGGAAATCATTCTATGTTGCACAACTTATAAACAAAGGTATGGCATCTAAGTCCAAGGATGTCATTGTTCCACTGTATTTGACATTCATCAGACCTATCATTCAGTACAGTGCCCTCCTTGGTATGTACCTAGCCAGACATATCCAACAACTGGAATGTCCACAAAGGTTTCTCACTAAAAGAATACAGGGCATAAATAATATGTCCTATGCAGACCATCTCAAGGCCCTATCCCTGTATTCTGTCTCCTACAGACTTTTAAGGGGAGATCTATGCCTGGCCTATAGGGCATTGTCAGACCCCACTCTGATGGACCTCCTGCATATCCACAAAACAAGCACTACCAGAATTACCCTTTCTAAAGACTTAAACCTTGCCTGTGATATAAATAGGACCTGCTGGAGAGATAGGTATGTATCCCAGAGACTACCCCATCTATGAAACAGGCTCCCCATCCATGTGAAGCAGATTTCCTCCCTAATCCAATTCAAGTGCAACTTGCACAACTGGATGGGAAACCGGAAATTCATCCCTGGTTTGGCACCTGTGTCTCTGTTGCAGACAGGTAACCTGTAAATGGTTCATCTCCCAGGCCCATGCTTACACTTATCAAGGGTATCAGAACTTGTCAGAGATTTGGGATGCATGGCTAGGCTTAAAAAGTCCCTTGTGGTCGTTAGCCTAGTAAACACCTATGAACTTATGAGATTAATAAGGATACAGAAGTTTAATGCTAGAACAGTAGAAGATACTGAGACTGTGTTGCCACTGTACACAGTCTTAGCAAGATTCCATTTAGGCTACTGTATTCATTTCGGTAATCCTTATTGGGTTACAATGTGGATAAACTTGAAAGGGTAGAGTGAAGAACCATCATAATAGTTAAAAGTATAAATTATGAAGGAAGGCCTAGGGCACCACTTGGGCTGGTCAGATTGTAAAATAGGACACAGATGAGGTATGAACACATAGAATACTGCAAAGTCGTGTCTCAGGACTGAACATGAATTTAAATGTTGTCTGAATGTGCAGGTCATATTAATTGAAAGGTGTAAATATAGCGCAGATGACAGTATTTATTCACTGAGAGAGTAATGGTATCATGATATGGAATGCTGTAGTACAATAAGTAATTGAGCACTACATTATGAGGGTATGGGACAGCTGAACTTCATGTGGATATCTAGTGGTTGGGGTGGCCATATAAGATAGGCTATATCACGTTAGGGTGAACTAAGTAGACAGCATGGGCCTTCTTGTATGAAGTTTTTTATGTCTGTGCTTAATGTGAATGTATATCTTCATATGGAGTGACATTCTCTCTGACTCACCCCCCTGTCACGTAGTAAGGTCCTATGGGAATCTGCCCTGGGTTGTTGTTGATTTCAGTGTTTTTTCCAGCATACAACATTCTAGTGACAGTAGTAAAGTGACAATTCACTAATGGCTCTGCACAGGTGTACTAGTACAAGAATTACACTATGTTGTATGACATGCTCCATAGAAACACACTGCTCTTAGAGAAGTGCTTACTGGCATGGATATCAACCCCTCTGTAATGAAGGCTGTACTGCTTGGAGGCAAATTCTTGAAAATGGGTGGGAGAATCAGATCAGGATTACCAGCAAGACAATGATCCTTTTGAATCTCTCTGAATGTTTGTGCCTGCCCTTGGTTCCTAATCAGGAACTAAATTTTGGAAATATACTGACTACAGCAACTAAAGTATGTAGGAACCTAACATAGACAGTTAAAGCTACAAGCAAATTTTATTCTGTTGTCTTGGTTTTGATTCTTTCAATCTCCACTTGCATACTAATAACTCTGAGCTAGCCACCTAAACGCATTATCATTCCTAGGTAGCCTCTGATAAAAAGTACTTATGCCTATTGGGTTTGAAAACTTACTAACAAGCAAAGAGACTTATATACATACACTTGTGTGTGTAGGTGTGTGTTTCTTTCACCTCGGTGCTCTGGGACACTATTATTTATTTATTTGACATTTGTTAACCGGGTTGGTCCAGCTGGGTTTGTGGCCCGTTTTCAGTGGAGACCCGAGGAGAAAAGCTCCAGTACATACAATTTATAGTAAAAAGTTAACATTCAAAGACAATAAACAATATTTACATTCAAAAGGTAAAACGATAAAGTAAAAAAGTAAATACAAAGCACAGTACCAATATACAAGTAGCTATTTTACATAGATAAATCTAGATCTACATAGTGGATTAAATCGTCAGTTAGTTGAGTGGGTTAAGTAGGTTGCCACCTAGAAGGCAGCTGGGTGAAAGGGGAGAGCTAATGATTTACAGGGGGAGGGGGATTAAGTTGGGTGATGGCAGGGGCAGCTCTTGGTATTAAGCAGATGGAGTGTTAGTTCATTTTTAAAGTGGGAAGGGTGGGTAATGGAACGAATGTCTAAGGGAAGTTGGTTCCAGGCTTGTGCTACAGAGCATTTGTAAAGAAGTTTCCACACATTCTTCTTTGGTTTGTATATATTCAGGAGTTGTTGGTTTGAGGTGCGAAGTGTCCTTGATGGGGTATATGTGCTGACCAGGGATGAGAGGGCTGGGCAGGAGAATGGTTTGTATAAAATAGAGTAAATTATTTGAAATTGGGATAAAGGAGTTGTTGGGGAAGCTTGAGCCATTGAAGGGAGATTAGGGCAAAGCAGTGTTGGGAGTTGTAAGGTGAGTTCATGATGAATCTAGCAACTTTGTGTTATGTTTGTTGAAGTTTATTCAAGGTTGTGGCCTAAATGTTGGTTAGAACTGGGGCAGAGTATAGAAGGAAGTGGAGGAGGAGTGCCTGAACCAGAGAGAGTCTTGCATTAGAAGTTAGAAATTGTAGTTGCAATAAAGTAAACCTATTTTCTGGTGTGATTTTTTTATACATTGGAGTATGTGCAAGTTGAATTTGAGTTTGTCATCAATGATGACTTCTAGGAGCTTTGTGTATGCTTCAGGTGTTATGACTGTGTTGTTGGAGGAAGTGATAGTAAAGGTAGATTTATGTTGAGAAAATGAGCGAAGAAGAAACAGTAAGAGTTTGGTCTTTTTAGGGATTAGGATGAGATGATTGTCAGACAACCACTTTTCAGTGGAAAGAAAAGTGTGTTGGTTTAGGGTGTGGAGTTCAGAAATATTGCTGGAGATGGAGATGAGAGTGGAGTCATCGGCGTATTGGACGAGGGAGGATCGTGTACAAGATGTACAGAGTTCATTACTGAGGATGTTAAATAACAAGGGACCCAAGATGGAGCCTTGAGGTACTCCAGTTGGGACTGGAATAAAGGGACAGTAGGATGAGAGCCATTTTTACAGATTGCTGCCTGGAAGAGAGGTAGCTTGAGAACCAGGTAAGGGAGGTAGTAGATAGGTTAAGGTTAGCAAGTTTAGATAGCAGCATGGAGTGGGAGACCGTGTCAAAAGCTTTGGAAAGGTCAAGGAAGAGATAAGAAATGAGTTGTCATCTCAGGCCTCGGCAATAGTATTGGTGAAAGATAAGAGGGCAGTAGTTGTGCCATGGTTAGACCGAAAGCCATGTTGAGTTGAAGTGAGAAGGTTACGCTGGAGGAGATAATTGAGAAGCTGTGAGTGAATGTATTTTTTGAGTATCTTAGAGAGGGGGGATTGGATAGATATGGGACGGTAATTAGAAAGGTCAGTTGAGTTTCCTCCTTTGTGCAGAGGGATAGCGAAGAAGGATTTCCATGTGGTAGGAACTGTAGCTTCTTGAATTGATCTATTCATAAGAATAGATACAGGATATGCTGTAGATTCTGCAGCTAGTTTGAGGAAGGTGGGAGGGAGATTGTTAGTGGAGGGAGAGCAAGGTTTTAACTTCAAAAGAAGTGCTTTAATGTAGAAGATAGGAATAGATAGAAAGGCGAACAGGTTAGTATTGAGTGGGTTGTGAGGGGTTGGGGAGTAGTTGTGTTAGAGCTGGATGGTGTGATTTTTTTGATAGTATTGATGAAGTGTTTATTGAGGAGGGTAGCGGTTTCCTGATTAGAATTATTATGGTATGGGCAGGGGGTAGAAGGGCGACCTGAAGAAAGAATATTGTTAAGAGTAGATCAGAACTACAGAGGGCTGGATTTGTTATTGAGTTGAGCAGAATTATAGTACTGCTTTTTTTCTTTATTATTTAGTTTCTTGATGAGATTCTGTAGTTCTCTGTACCTTTGTAGCAGGGGAAGTTCTTTTGTTTTAACCCAGGCTCTCCATGTGCTATCTCTTTTTGCATAAGGGGCCTACTGTCCTTAGAGAGCCATGGAGCATAATTTGATTTAATTCTACTTTTTCTTGAGTGGGCTAGGGAGTTGAGGGTATCCATGGAGATGCTGTTGAATTTCTTGACTGCGTCATCAAGAGGGATTTGTTTAAGGATGGGCCAGTCAACACTAGATAGTATGGAGTTGAATATGGAGGTATTAAAGTTAGAGAGTTTTCAACAGTCTCTGTAAAGGTGGGGTTTGGTTGGTTGGGAGGAGTGTCTTAGAACAGAGATGGGGAGATGATCACTTAAGGAGTCTGGTAGGGTAGTGGGGCTATGGTAGCGGTAGGGGGAGTTAGTGAGAATCCAGTCAATGGTGGAGCCCAATGGTGAGTTTTTATGGAGGCGGGTGGGGGCTGTTATTAGTTGATGAAAACCTTGTAGGTTCATACTCAATTGTGGAGAGTCTGTTGAAAGTTTGGACCAGTCTATATTGACATTGCCGAGGATGAGGGTTTCATAGTGTATGTTTTGGGAAAACCAGGACAGGATGTTTTTTTTAAGGTGGGTATATTATTTCCAGGGGGAATATAGATGGAAGCAATAGCAAATTTTTTGTGTGGGTTTAGGTAACAATTTAGGATGATTAGTTCAGCAGTGTGGAAGTCAGGGATGTCGGTGGTGATGGGTGAGAGGTTTAGGCCATCAGAGTAGAGGATGGCTACACCACCCCCTTTTTTGGGACTCTGTCGGAGTGGTAGATATTGTAGCCAGGGTGGAGAATTTCATTGTTATTGATGTGTGGCTTGAGCCATGTTTCTGATAAGGACAGAATTTGAGGGGAGGTATGGGCTATCCAAGAGTGTAATTCAGTGATTTTGTTTAGTAAACTTTGAATATTTAGTGCAAGGATAGTTAGGTGTTTGTGTTGACTATGAGGTTAGTGGGAGTTGTGAGGAGAGAGAGGGAGATGCAGGGAGGGTTGCGGGGTAAGTGATTTTGTGTAGAGGAAAAAGGGCCTGGGTTGAGGTGGATGTCTCCAGAGATGAGGAGGTTTATAGTAGCAAGAGTGAGTGATGTAAAATGAAAAAGCTGGTTGTAAAATTTAGATTTGGATTTGCAGGTAGGTTGGTTGTTTGAGGTATGGTTAGTTTATGAAGACAGGTGGTGGAAAAGTTAGGGAGACATGAGGAGATAATAAAGGAAGATGTTGCTGGGAGAATTTCATAGTTGCAGGAGGTGGGGGGAACGTGTGTGGATGGGAAAGGTAGCAGTGATAAGAGGTTGCAGCAGAGCAGAAAAGGAGAAGTGTAGTGGAGAATTGTATCTCTATGAGTCAATGTGACTGGCCTCAGCAGGAAAGTAGTGAGTCATGCAGACTGATTTCCACGGACTGTTAAGGGATATAGCTGACTTCTAATGAACTACCCTTCCCCAGCAAGACTTTCAGATCACAAGGTCAGCTACTTTTGGAAGTGTTGAAAATCTTGATCAAAAAGGAGATGACACCTGAGTTATGGAATGCACTGCACATATTTCAGTAGCAGCCAATCTGTTTATCACACTTTACTTAAGAACTTGGGGAACTTTTCCTGGAGAATAACCAATGGTTATGCTTTATCTAAAGAACAGAAGGTAAGAGGCACATAATAATGTGTACTTCCAAAAACCTAACACTACCTACTACTCTGTTATAACTCTTTCTCTTCCTACTTACTTAGGCAACTGGAATTTTAACTCTACCCACAATATCTGTTGTACCATTAGTTCAAGTTGATGACTTTACAAAGATTAATTATTCACACCATGCTATTTGGAGTAATCTAATTATCCAACTTAATATCCAGTCTTGTCTGAAGTCTGAAATGTACAATTACATTATCCTCTATGCTCACTCAATTCCATACTGTAATTCAGACGTGTGTATCCTATGATAATCTATGTAACTGTATGTGTTTTGTACTGCATTTATTATATTGCTTGTTATATATTGTATATTTGATTGTGGAGCTTTTCTCCCCAAGCCTCCACTGAAAATGAGCCCACTAAGGCCCAGTGGATGATCCCAGTATACAAATGCAAATAAATAAATAATGATTTAATAAAATGTCACTTCAGTGTGCTAAGATGTCTTGAGTTGGAAGGGACTGCATAATTTCTAAATATCACTTTCTTTTCATATGTTCATATCCCATATATTCAGTTTACTACTAGAATATCTGCATGCTGTGTATATTCTAATTATCATGCTATCACTGGGTGAGAAGACCACTGCAGTTACTTCAGCCACCTCAAGGGACTTAAAACCTAAATTTATACACCTTAAAAGTCCTACAGAGCAAGTATCATCTTAAGCTAATTTTAGCAAATTATGGAAGAAAAGTAATTCCTGAATATTGAAAAATGTAGAGGTGATTCACTTTCAGAAGACTGGAAATAAGACAGAGGCTAAACTCTTTCACTTTGACGTCAGTAATAGGAAGAATCATGGCACCATTGATGAAGGAAATTATTTTATGAAACTGAGGAGGGAGTAAGTGCTCAAGACAGTAATGCACTGTTTTGGCAACATTCTCCAGTGTTGTACAACCAAGTATATGTAAGTTAGGGGGTGGGGCTTGCCTTCATGTGGAGATGCAGGAAATTTGGAGTTCTGCCATTTGGTTACATCTTAACAGCAGCTTTTATGTTTGTAGGACCGGGCCTGTGCAATACAAGCATAACAGCTGTGAGATAGTATAACAGACCTACCTAGGAGCCAGTGGCCAAGGATGTTAATGCCATCCATAGTAGGAATTCTGAAAGTCTGTGATTTTTTTTTTTTTTTTTTTTTTTTTTTTTTTTTTGTGTAATGTGCCAAATAAAGTACAACTCACTGAAAAGTTACAGTAATAAAGAATAATGTAACTACTGGCAGTGCAATCTGGATTCTGAATGTTTTTTTTTAAGATGCTAAAATATAACTTTTTGTCAGTCTGTAGAAAATGTATCGGGAAAACAAGAGTTCTGTCTGGATAACCCAACTAATAAATTAGAAAGGGGCTATAGATGTGCATGGCCCACTTAGATTTCAGTGAGATATTTGAAATAGTACCATATAAAACACTAGTGAACAAATTAAATATCTTTAAAATGGATCACAGGGTGATATTGTGCAAAGCTGGAATATTTAAGTTGGGAGGTCAAGGAGCCAACATAGTAATGCAGAATCTGGTATGTTATACCATCAATCTTTTTTTTTTATCTCGAGACCAGAAAGGGGAATTTTTTTAAAATAGCGAAAGTGTATAATCGCGATTTTGAATATCTCAGATTTACGGTTATGGCTTTACGCTACGTAGCGTGCGGTGGTTTGTGTTGATTTTGTCTGGTGTCGTGTGTGGATTTAGGTGCGATTTAAGGTAAGTGAATGTTTTGTAAGGGTTTTGGGTGGGAGTTTGGATATATGTGAGAGTGTCTGTAAGTTGTACGTGTGGGTTAGGGTAGGCAAGTGAAAATATGGGTGTGTAAGTGTTGGTGTTTGTATATGTGTGTGTGTATGTGCACGAGGGACTGTAGAATGTCTGGGTGTGAGTTTGCTGTCTTTTTCTGTTTGTACGATCTCGGAATTAGTATATATAAGTAGGGTGTGTGGGGGGGGCAGAGCCCCCTCACATGAGGGGTTAAGGGGGAATTGCCCCCCTGCTTATATGTAGTTTAGGTGTGTGTTATTGTGTTTGTGTATTTTTTTGTTTGATTTGTTGTAGTGTGGGTAGGATGTTGTACATGTTGTGTGGTGTATGGTTTGTTAATGCTTGCGATTTTGTGTTTCGCGGTTTTAGGGTTTCAGGATTTTGAGCATCCTCCTTTATGGTCTCGAGATACTGAAATTCGAGATTTCATTGTTTCAAGATTATAAAGGGGAACTATATATATATATATATATATATATATATAGGTTCATAGATTAGTACTAGGCTAACTGCCCTTGTGAGCCATTTTAAGCCTATATATATATATATATATATATATATATATATATATAAAACCTACACAAATAAAACACTACTCAAATTTATGCAGGTGGGGAAGCTCCCCTGCACCCCCCCCCCACTTTAAAATTCTCACTCTGAGATCGCACTATAGTGGGGAAAAGGGAATATTCCCTTATCCTCGCTGTACCGCAATCTAAGTAACAGTTTGCTTAGTTGTACAATCACCACTACATATTGATGTACAAGTAAATCTACATGCAAATTGCATGTTTTCTTTCTTTTTTTTGCGAAAGTGCATTCGCTCAAGTATGCTTCGTTTAAAAGTACTTTCGATGTTCAGACCAGGACCTATATATATATATATATATATATATATATATATATATATATATATATATATATATATATGGTTTACCGACATAATGTTGAATTTCATAATGTTTAATAGTCATTTGGTTGAAAAATAACATCTCAACCCAAAACATTGAATTATCAAAATGTCTACAATCATTTCATTGAAAAAGCAATGAGGTCAACCCTACTATTTTGGAGTGGGGCTATGCCCCTCTACACTGCATCCCCCCACTTAAATATATCAACTCTGAGATCGTACTACAGTGCAGAAATGGGCAAATTTGGTACTTTCGACATTGTGTGTTTAGACTAATTTTATTTCAACATTTTTATCATTCAATATAGTGTGTTCAGCCAATTCAGTTTCAACCATTTAGCATTCAACATTATGTCGGTAAACCATATATACATATATATATATATATATATATATATATATATATATATATATATATATATATATTTATATGTATATATATATTTATATATACACACACACACACACACACACGTATATAGGGAGAGGCATACCTCTCAACTGCCTAGATTTTTGCACAATGTCCAGATTTTTGTCTCATATTTCTGGTCTGTTCCTCATAAAATGTGTGCTTTTCTGTCACATCATTCAGAATTGAAGTTACTAAATAATGTCAGATATTTGAGTTTCAGACTTCATATCCTTCAGAAAATGGATGCTAACAAACTTTGTTATTGAAGAAACTTTCTAGGTTTATAAGAGCAATATTTAAAATGTGTCCCTATTTTTTGGGCATTTGTTCACCCATTTTTTTGGCTTATCTAGATTTCTTGTCCTAAGAGGTTGAGCGATATGGGAAGAGGCATCAGTAGTGGAAAACAATTAGTTATTATCTCCATCTAGATAACTGATAAGAACTGTTCTAGAGTATTTTGTGCCATTCTAGAGAAAATTTGTTTCACCGGGATACTGACAAAAGAGTGGCAGTATAAAAGAGGGTAAAAAAAAAATCTGTATTGACTTCATTAGAATCTAACACACACAGATGACTAAATATAATCTTGGATAAAGAAGAAATGAGAAGGAGGAGTACATGCTGGAAATATTTCAAGAAAATTTACTGAGTCCAAGTGGATACACTGTCTGAAAAAGAATTATAGATATAACAGGACACAGAGATATAACGTAAAAGGCCCAAAGGAAATACAAACAGTATTTTTTGACAGAAAGGGTACTGGATAATTGGTACAACCTTTCCATGGCTCTCAGAAATCTGTGACCATTGTGCTAGCAGATTCCCTGATGAAGATCTTCAACAGGTCATTGGGCCACGCTGAAGTGCCTGTGGAATGGAGGATGGGAAAAGTTGTATCCTTTTACAAAAATGAAGCATGAAATGATCCAGCAACTTCATGCCACTGAGCCTAATAGCTCCAGCAGAAAAAGTCAAGGAGAAAATCCAGAGGGAAATGTTGGATCCTTTCCTAGAGGGAGGTAATTTCTAGGAAAATCACCATCATGGATTTGCAGCTAGAATGAGCTGTAAGTCAAACTTGATCTTTATCACTGAGTTAGTGGAGAACCTGACACTGGAGTACCATTAAACATGGTCTACGTGGACCTGAGCAAGGGATCTGACTCAAGCTCACATAGGCAGTTGCTAGGAAAACTGAAGGAGGTGAGGGCAAGACCCAGACTAAGAAAATAGATAGTAGCAGCTGTGTAGCTGGAGGACAAGGCACAGCATTGTGGTGATAGGTATACTGCCAAAAATAAGAGACATGATTAGTGCAGTACACATAGGGATTAGTCCTGAAACCAGTATTCTTTAAGGTGTTCATTTCAGATGAATCTGAAGGAAAAGAAATGATGCAGCAGCCACCAGAATGTTACAAACAGTGCGTCATCAGAAGGACTGCGAAGCAAAGAGGTAATAGACTTCCTGTTCTGAGCTTTTGTTGGGCCACAACTTGAGTACTGCACTTCTGCACACAGGGAGAGTGACTTTAGGTTCCTGGAAAGAGTCCATAGAAAAGCTTCCAGAAGGATATTTGGAGCTGGGCCTCATTTTAGTAGAGGAGACAGAGAACGGGACAGGTCCGAACATGGCATACGGCTGCATAAGATCCTGTTAGAAACATGATGGATTATCCTGAACGTGAAGGAAAGGCTTGGAGGAGGTGGCAATGGCAGCAGATTAAAGGAATTAATTACTCCCTGAATTTGCAAAAGTGCTTCTTCAGGAAGAGGGATGTAGACACACAGAATGGGTGGTAATGAGAGAAACCATGGAAACTTTCAAGAGGGCATCGAACATATGGAAAAGGGGAATGACAATGCAAAGATGGAGTAGATCTAGAATGTTAAATTCACTAAACTGTCTCTGTTTTCCACCAAGCAAATGTAATGTACTGAAGCATCAAAATATAGTGACAAACTTCAGGAATGCACTATAGACACTTGAGGTATTTTTATGCCGGGCAGAAGAAAAAAAGAGAGTTTAAGCAGGAACTGCATCATATCCAGAAATTAGGGGAATGTGCAGAGTAAGAAGGATCAAGCAGTTCATTTCTTCCATCAAAATTTAAATTTTTGAACATATTATAACTTGTTTTGGGTACCTGTTGAAATTTTGAGGACTACAACTGTAATCTTTCGTGCAGTTGAACTGCAGGTGCAAGTGTGGAGGAATATATACATAGTTAAAGGTTATGATGTCAGAGTATTCTCCCTGCTCCACTGAGTAGAATGCTTGAAAATCTTGAAATCAGTGTTTGTATACAGACATATATATATATATATATATATATATATATATATATATATATATATATATGAGTACAGTCTGGGGCTCACAGTATCAAGTCTGGCACTTTTAATGGAAGCCATCTCATGGTTAAGTATTCCCACATCTCCCCTTTGAAAAGGACCACACTGTTTTAGCCAATCAGAAAAAATATGAATAAAATAAAGTTTATGTACTCACCATAACTATGCTTCTGTGTTATCCATTTTCATTCTTCCTCAACGTATAGATGCCATATCCAACCTCATATATGACTTGGCCACTTATCTCAGACTTACGGATCCAACTCTCGGGCTTCTCCCTCTACCCATAATGACCCAGCTAGCCTACAATACCTCAGATCGAGTTTGTTGATTTGTACATATATAAGATAGATTAGGAAGGAGGAAAGTAACAGTAAGCCAGGGCTCAAACCTGGAACTAAAAGATTCCAAAAAGTCCATGAGATCACTCCAGAAGGTAATAGGAAAGGGGAAGGAGGGTAGGGAGTAGATGAAGAATGAAAATGGACAACACAGATGCATAGTTATGGTGAGTATGTAACTTTAATACCTGATTTTGTCCTTTTCATTCTTCCTCAATGTATGGGACAGAGTTCCCATTTACATAAATCTTGGATGGCCCACATGGAAGGATATTCCGGAGAACTGCCGAACCAAAAGCAGGTCTGATTCTATAAGTCAAATCTAGTTTGTAGTGAGCAATAAAGGTATGAACATTAGACCAGGTTGCTGCTGTGCAAATATCAATGTAAGTTCTAGACCAGAATGCAAGAGGCCATGGATCTGGTTGAATGTGCCTTAGGAGGCTTTGATAGGGAAAGACCATGCTGAGTATAGACAAATGAAATTTAGTCAGTAATCCATTTTGCCAGGGTAATTTAGCAACTGGTGATCCCAGTCTGTTCAGTTAGAATGAAACAAACAACTGGTCTGTTTTCCACATCTGCTTTGTTCTGTGTAAATAGAAACATAGGTGTCCATGTACATCTAAAAGACGGGTCTATATTAGAACACCAAACATTCAAAATGTCAAGTGTTCCAATATCAAACCCTAGCAATCGAAAAAAAAAACATCGAACATTTGGAACAGCAAATTTTTTCCTAGGGAAAAAATTTGCTGTTCCAAAACACATACACACAACACAAGCGCACCAAACAAACAGCAATCCACACACATACACCTAAACTTTAACACCAAACCCTACACTAAACTATACAAACACCACTAACTATCCACTTACCTTAACCCAAACCCTAACCCTAAGGTCCATCACTATCGCACAGTCATCTCACCTGTGCCCTAACCCTAACTCACCTAACCCGCCCTAACCCACAAGTCCACACAATCGCACACTTACCTGACCTGCGTCCTAACTCACCTAACCCACCCTAACCCACATGTCCACACAATCGCACACTTACCTGAACCCGACCTGTAACGTTCCACCAGAGCACTGAAAATACCGAAGCAACAGAAATGGACAACCGAATTCTTTCCCTAGGAAATAATTTGGTTTCCTGTTACTTCGATATTTTCAGCATTCGCTGAAAACGGGTCGATATTAGAACACCTGACATTTCAAATGTTCGGTGTTCTAATATAGACCCTAAAAGACTTAGCATGTACTTTCCCCTTATTTTAAAAATTAGGGAAGAAGACAGGCAGGTGAATTGTTTGACTGATATTTGATTCAGAGGCTACTTTTGGTAGGAAATATGGATTGATTCATAAAGTAACTCTGCCTTTGTGAAAAACAATATAAGGGGATTTGGATGATAGAACCTGGAGTTCAGAAATTCTCCTTGCCAATATAGTAGCTACCAGAAATGCTGTTTTCCAAGACAGAAATGTTAAATCAGTTTTGGCTGAAAGTTCAAAAGGTTGTTGTGTGAACCCCTGAAGTATGACTGTCAAATCCCAAGGAGGTGGTGGATCTTTCACTGGAGGCCTAAGAATGTGACCTTTAGGAAAGCCTTGCACAATTTGGAAGATGCTAAACAAGAAGCTTCTTCTCCTGAATGAAAATTTGATATGGCTGCTAACTGAACTTTGATAGTAAAAAAAGCTAGCACCTTCTTGAAAGAGAGAAACTAAAAACTCCAGTACCAAAGAAATAGTAGCAGTAAAAGGGTCAGTGTTGTTTTAAGGGCCCAAATTGAGAATCTTTTCTATTTACTCTTGTAAATCTTCCTAGTAGAAACTTTCTCGGAAGATAAAAGTATATGATGAACCAAGGAAAAAAGCCTGGGCTGTCTGACTATTAATGGAACTGAATAAACCATGTGGTTAGCTTGAGGCCTGGAATATCAGGATGCTTCATCCCTGAGGGATGCGAGAGAATGTCTGGACTGGAGTCCAGTATCAATGGAGGATAACAAAGATGAGACCAAAGGAAGGGGAACTATACCTGGTGAGGACAAAAGGGGGGCAATGAGGATAACTAAACTCTTAAACCTCCTGACTTTCTATAAGAATTTTGGAATTAGAGGTACTTGTGGATAGGCATAAAGGATACAGGAGGGCCAAACATGGACTAGAGCATCTCATGGTGACTCCCCCTGAGGGGGATTAGGGCAAAATGCCTGCTGCACCTGTTGTGGAAAAATGCAAATAGTTCAAAGCAAGTGTGGTCCCAGTGATGGAAAATCTTCTCTGTCACTGATTGATTGAGAGACCACTCATGAGGCATCAGAATGGACCTGCTGAGTTTGTCTGCTAGTTCGCTGGATTTCCCCAGAATGTGTGTTGCCACTAGAAGGTGGTTGGAGAAGATTGCTCACTACCACACTCTCATAGCTTCTCACCAGAGGAGGTAAGATCAGGTTCCCCCTTGTTTGTTTATTTACCATGTTTGTTGATGCACCAGATCACGTACATATTGTTGGTTTGGATCGCAATAGTCCCTAGAGGGAGAACATGTTGAAATGCCTGCAGTACTAGTAGGACTGCTTTCATCTCTAGGACATTGATGTGTAAGTTGGTCTTTGAAGGGAATACATGCTTTGGACTGTCCTGAAGAAATGCCCCCACCCCAGCTGGGAGGCGTCCATGCTCAACATGGCTATTGGAGGAGACAGAATGAAGAGACAGTCCAGGTAAATGTCATCCAATTGGATCCACCAACAAAGATGTTTTTTGCATACCCAAATGAGTCTGACTAGGAAGGACAGAGGATGTTGGAGAATAGACCACTGAACGGCTATAGTCCATTGGAGAACATGCATATAGAAATGTGCTAAAGGAATCAAGGCTATAGCTGCTGCCACTGAACCTAGAGCTTGAAGGATAAGTCTGGATGAGAGAGCAGGACGAAGAAGGATTTACTGAACCTGGAACTTGATTGTATCTAAATGATGAGCAGGCAGAGAAGCAATCTGGCTTACTGTGTTCAACTGGGCAACAATGAATTCCAGGCTCTGTACTGGTTGTCGTTTGGATTTGCAAATGTTGACCATAATGCCTAGTGTTTGGCAAAGATGGTCCCTGGACTGTTCTAGGAGATGCCTGGGTGGGATGGTGAGGAGCGGTAAAGAAACACTTGGAATCCTAGCAGCCTCAGGTGATCTTCTACCACTGCCATACTCTTGGTAACCCTCCTGGGTGCTGTGGTTAAGACCAAAGGACAGGGCTCTGAACGGATGGTGGCTGGCTCCCAACCGAAAGTGCAGATGTCTTCCCAAGCATCTGTTCATCTTGACTTGATAGTATGCATCCTGAGATCAGTTAAGCAAACCCCAGTCATCCTTGTGCAAAAAGGGCAGAATGGAATGAACCGTGACCATTCAGAACTTTAATTTCCTCACAAATTGGTTCAGGTTGCTTAGATCCAAAATTGGCCTCAGATTCGCTGTCTTCCTTGGCACTAAAAAGAAACATGAGTAAGTTCCAAATCCTCTTTGGTCTGGTGGGACCTCCTGAATGACTCTCTTATCCAGCAGCTTCAGAATTTCTTGAGCTGCATCTTCTCACTGACTGGGTGGGACATCAGGAAGCTTTCTTCTATTGGATGGGGGAGTCTGAAAAAATGGTATGAAATAACCTCTGTATTTTACTTTTAGTACACAAGAATCTTTTGTTATAAGATCCCGGGTGTTTGGGTGCAAGGACAAGTGCCCCTGACTGCCTCCAGGGGTGAACAGCCAGGCAAACCTTCAGCCCTGAAGGGTCTTCCCAGAAAGGAATCTTGGAAACCCTGGTTTTGTGGGGTCCCTCTACTGCAAAGATGGTGTTTTCCATTCGCACTTCCCCCCTCAGCCCTGGAGGATCTGTCTCCGCGTGAGTCCCGGGAAGAACCCTGGGATATCTGGAACCATGTTTTCTTGCCACCTCTTTGATTCTGGGTGAAGGATCATTGAGGGGTAGACAAAAGAATCCCTATGGCAGACAGGGTCTTTCCTTCCTGTTCACTGCAGGAGAGCATTTCTTTAACAGAAGGGTTAAACAAGGATGTTCCATCAAAAGGAACATTGATGAAAAAAGACTTGAAAGGCTCTGCAAAGTTGCATAACCACATCTAGACATTTCTCCATGTGGCAATGCCTGAATCAGCAGCCTGTGACATACCTTCTGTAGCAAGGGATATCAACCTCATGGGTGATTCTGAAATGGATAGTAGAGTGGCCAGTTGTGAGGATGATCTTTTATAGTCTTCCACAGACATGGACTCAGAGGGATTTGGAGAGCTCCTTGATCGTATCCCTCTGCAGCCTTGTAAAGTACAGCAAATAATTCAGGGGCCTCAAGGCAAAGGCAAAGGCCTGTAAAGCAAATATGGGCTTTCCAAATCTGTCCAATGCCTTCAACTCTCTGTCAAGGGGATTGACAAATGAAATCTGCTCAGCTAGCTCCTTTGCTCCAGTGAGGTCTGTCTTTTGGACGATGCGGACATTGGTTTGACAGAATCCAGTTCCTTCCATGCCCAGCAAGAGACTAGGTCAATTAGCTCATTAGCCTGTGGAGTCACCCAAGATGTAGATGGGCCACAGCCAAAAGCTTCCAAAAATATTGACTCCTCTGGGGAAGGATTATCTAAAGACCAACCACTTTTCTGCTTAAGGATCTCCAAAATGTCTCTGAATGAGACATCATCAGGTGGTGATGTGGGGGGGACACTTCCCCTTCATTGAAATCAGTATCATTCAAAGGGGAATCTATGTGCCTCCTTTTGCACATTCTCTTATGAGGAACCTCCTCAGTGAGACGCTCTGTGGCGGTGTCCGAAGAGAAAGGAATTTCCTCTAAAGGACCTGTCTGGATGCTAGTTGGTACTGGCTGTCCTTGTGGAATAGGTGTGATAGGATCAGAGCTTGGACACACTGGGGAACTGATGTAGAATCCAAGGAAGAGACAGAGATCAGGTCTTCTGAACAAGAGAGAACCCTCTCCACTATTTCAAGGACAGACGGACCAGGAGAAGCTGTGGCCGGCTGCATTGGAGTTGAACTCTCAGAAGAAGACAATCCCTGACTCTGTCTTGAGCCATGCCTTGAGGAGGAAGCCAGACCCAAGTTGTCTAGTGCCAAGGCTTCAAGGGGCAAGGATGGGTCCAACAACATTGGAGTAGCTCCCAGTCTCTGGATCTGACCCTGATGCTTTGGCTTCAGGACTCATCCTGATCTGAAAATAGGAGCATAACCAGTCAGGGAGACCATCAGAGTCACAGACATAACCCTCTTTGGTTCTGACACCAATTCTCTCAGGACTCTTGGATCCAAAGGCTCCAAAGCAGTGGGATGGATTGGAGAAGGAGATATTACTATACGGGAAGTGGAGGGGAGGCTCATGGATCCAATGGAATAACCCTCATCTGAAGCTGAGCTCTGAGGAACTTCCTCATCATCCTATCTACTTTGACCTCAGAAAGAATTCTGGAGGACCTGACAGATGAGGTGGTGGACTGTGGCCTAGAGTCTTTTCTCTGAGTGGTTTACAGAAAGGGGAAATGGAACTGAGGAGACACCAGATTGATCACGAATTCAGGTGAGTGAGTGAGTTCTGGGAGTCCTTCAAGCACCAGAGGTTGGATCTGAGGTTGTCAGATGTGAGGGCCGTATTGGAGATTTACTTGATACAATTATTGGATCCGAGGACTTAGGATCCAAAGTTTTCCTTTTTGGATCCAAAAAAGTAGGATCCAAAATCTTCATGTCTTTTGATGAGGCTCTGAAGTTGCAGAGGTAGAAGGATTATTTGGATATTGAGGAGGGGACTTTTTTCTAGGCTCTGATGGAGCTTTAGAATGTCTGCTGGGGGGATGAGCCCCAGAGGAGGAGGAAGAAGATTGGGGTAGTTATCCCTTGAGGACCAACTTGTTCCTTCTGTCCACAATCGGCCTAGAATTAAATGCAGCACAGACATCACAATTAGTATCAAGGTGTGCTATTCCTAGACAATAAACACACTTCCTATGGGCATCAGAATTTGGAATTTTGTGCCCACAGGAAGTGCATTTTTTAAATTCTTTTGACTTCTCAGCCATAGTTTTGGAAAGGAAGAAGAAAAAGTATAGAGAGGAAGATTAAAAAAAACAACATAACTACCAACAATGGCAGGGGTAGTTACCCTAAAAAAGTAGGAAAAGAAGTAGAAATAAACAAAGGTAGCACCAACAATGGTGCTCAAAAAGTATATCTAACAAGGTAGAAAAAAAAAAGAAAAAAGGGCTAATGAGTAGAAACTCCGAAAATCTAGATAGCTAATGAGGGAAGATGTAGAAAAAGTTAGTAAAAAAAATACTCACAAATGCTCAAAAGATTGAAAAAAGTATATCTAACAAGGTAGAAAAAAAAAAGAAAAAAGGGCTAATGAGTAGAAACTCCAAAAATCTAGATAGCTAATGAGGGAAGAGGTAGAAAAAGTTAGTAAAAAAAATACTCATAAATGCTCAAAAGATTGAAAAAAGCTTTTGAGAGAGGATCTGGTCTGTGAGATGGTGGCAAATGAGAGCTGAGATATTGTAGGCTAGCTGGGGCATTATGGGTAGAGGGAGGAGCTCAAGAATTGTATCTGTAAGTCTGAGATATGCTGCCAAATCAGATCTGAGGTCGGATCCAGTAAGAAGAATGAAAAGGACAACATCAGATCAAATTATTTTCAAATGGAAGAAAAATTCACTGCAAAATTCTTCATTAGTGCAGTCATTTGGTGTTAAATGTTACAAGCAATAAAAATTATCATTTGCAAAATACAGTTACTGCATTATTTGCTTTCCAATCTGAAAAAAAAACAACAGACAAAAGCAAGGTAATAATGTTTTGGGCAAAATGCTAATTCAGCATTACCCTTCAATTCCAACTCAAAGATGCAGTGCATACAAGCTACAGAATATATATGAATGCACTTTGGTAAGGCTCAATACAGAGTAATGTGTTCACTTCTTCATAGGTTCATACTAGGCTATCTGCCCTAGGGCATTTATAAGCCTAGCCAGAGTGTGTTTGGCTTTCGCAACCCATTTTAAATTAATTTTGCTATGCCCTTTTTCGAGGTTAGTATACTGTGCCTCTGTCTAACAGTGACACAGAAGTGATACCTGGGGTAAACCTATGATCTCCCATCCACTCATCAAGATTCCTCTTGAAGAGAGTCAATGAGGGACTCTGCCTAACCTGGACTGGGATTTTATTCCAGAGTGAAGGGAGCCACTGGGTTATGAATCTGTCCCTCCAGCATGTCCTATTTATTTCAGTGCTGAGGTTCAAGTCTCTCAAGCGCGTAGCTCAATGGGATTTGGATTTTCTGAGGTGCAGCATGTCCATTAATTCCGGGTTGGACATGGCTTTATACATCAGGCACAGATCGCCTCTGAGCAGGCGGTATGCGCCACTGAGTAGAGCTGGAGTTTCTTTAACCGGGCAGCATATGGCATCTGTTTGAGCCCTTTGATCCTCTTGGTGAGGTACTTTTGGGGTCTTTCCAGTTGCTGCAGGTGTCTGTTAAGGTACATCCCAAAAGGGGCATTGTACTCAATTATGGGCCTGATGAGGGATGAGTAAAGAGGCACGATGACCTCCCCTGATCTAGATGTGAATCCCTTCATGATTAGGTGGGCTATATAAAATGTTTTTCTAACCACTTTGGCCACGTGGTTGTCAAATGAGAGATTGCTATCAACCTGGGTCCACAGGTCCCTAATTACTTCTTCTGTACTTAATGGATTTTCACCTATGTGGTAATTTGTGGGCACTTTGTTTTTGCCAAAGGGGATGACTATACACTTTTTGGCGTTTAGCTTGAGGCCATGGCTCTGGCACCAGTTGTCTGTTTCTATGAGGCCCTTTTGGAGGATGCTTGTGTCAGCTGGAGAGTCAATTATGGCGCCTAGTTTGCAGTCATCTGCGAACTTGGTCAGCCACAGTCCTTCCGTGTTGGCCTGTACCTCCGAGAAATATATACCGAACAAGAGAGGTCCCAGGACTGAGCCTTGTGGGACACCACTTGTAACTGGTTTGGAGTCTGACATAGCTCCAGCAGTTCTAACCATGTGGGTTCTGTCCTTGAGCCAGTTTGCAACCCATCTAGTGACATAGGGGTTTATATTTAAGCTGGTGAGCTTATCTATAATGCCCAAGTGGGGTATTGTATCGAAGGCTTTTGCGAGGTCCAGGTAGGCTGTGTGGACCACCTTCCCCTCGTCAATGGCCTTGGTGACTGTTTCAAAGAAATCAACCAGGTTTAAGAGGCAGGATCCGCCCTTAAAGCCGAACTGGGTAGGATCCAGTGTCTGTAGTTTGCTTATGGCTGGGGTCCACCAGACAGGACGTCTGCCTTTGGAGGATTGGGTCTTGGTTTTATTTGGGATTGCATGATCCATGCATTCCTGAAGATGTTCATAGAATGCGTTTATAAAGGATTCTGCAGTCTGGGCCATATTTTCCACAGGCCTGGGGGCTTTGAAGGATTCCTCCTCGGTTTTGAGGAGTGTGAAATTTGCTTTAGAGAAGTTTTTCACTGTGGTTTTCAGGGCAGGAGGTGGAGTCGGGATGTGAATATCCAGTGAGATTAGTTTATGGTCTGATCTTACCAGTGAGGGATACACTTCTGGTCTGGAGCATAGAGTCCACATGTTGGTGATGATCAGGTCCAGTATGTTTTCCCCTCTTGTGGGAGTGGTAACAAGTTTTTCCATAGCATTTGAGTTTATAAATTCTAGGAACATTTGGGCTAGGGTGTTGGAGCTAGAGTAATGCTCCCAGTCTATGTTTGGGTAGTTGAAGTCGCCCAATATAATGGTGTTTGGTGAGATCTTCATATTTTCCAGTGTTCTCAGGAAGGCCGAGTGGGGTTCCTGGGTTTGGGAGGGTGGTCTGTAGCAGGCTATAAACTGGAAGGCAGTTTTACCCACTGCTAGTTGCACATGGATAGTCTCTGATGCTACGTGCTGTGCCACCAACCTGGAGGTGTGGATATCTTTGACGAATATTGATACTCCCCCTCCTTTTGTGGTTCGGTCCAAGTTTTGGGGCCGAAAAGCATGGTATCAGGTATAACCTGGTAGTGCTGGGGTGCTCTCGGGAGCCTTGAACCAGGTTTCTGTTACTGCACAGATATCGATGTTCTCCATGCTAAGGAGAGTTTCGAGTGTCTGCATCTTGAGGTTTAGACTTCTGGCATTGAGTAACATTACTCTTAGTTTCTTATCCCTTGTGATACCTATGGAGGTGGGTTTGTCTTTTGAGCCTTGCCTAAAAAAGGTACTATGGGGGTAGCAAGAGCCTTTGCCAATATCCGAAAGCCCAGGGGTGACAGGTGCAAGCCGTCCCAAGCGAAGCATTGTGGCTTGTCGAGCATGTCATCCCAGGCTGACAGGCACTGGATCCCCTTTGAATGACACCAATACTTAAGCCAATTGTTGAAATTGATCATCTTGTCTTCATATTGTGGCATCATTCTTGGTGAGGGTAAGATGCTACTCAAGGTCAGGGTCATACCGGCCTGGGCTACATGCTCAGAGAGCTCCTCTATGTCTCTTTTCATGTAGTCCACGGAGGTACTTCGCAGGTCATTCACACCAGCATGGACAATGACTGAGTCATATTTGTACTTGCCTTGGAGTGACCTGAGTGCTTGTGTTATGTGGTGGATCCTAGTGCCTGACAGGCAGCTCACCGTGACCTTCTCCTTGTTCAGCCTGGTGAGTGGGACGTCAGTGTGCCTGATGATAGAGTCACCTATTACAAGTGTATCAGGTGTGTTGTTTAGCCTTAAGGGCTGTGACTGTTCAGCACACTGGCTTTGTGAGCTATGTGTTGCACATGTTTTGTTTTGGGGTAGCGGTTGCTTGGGTGTCTGCTTTGGAGGTCTCTGCTGCTTAGACAGATTTTTATTTAGAGCCTCCGGGTATGTTTTTGTGTATTTATGTGTTTGGTTTGCTGTCGTGGTAGGTCTATGTGAGACTGGAATTGTAGTGAGTGTGGTTTCCTCCTCCTCCTGACTGGTTTTGCCAGTACTGAGTTGAGAGAGCTTTGCCTCCAGTATGGCTATATGGTTGCATCTCTCACGTGTTGGAATTTGTTGGGAGGAGGAGAGGGTTGTCTGTGTACATGAGGCAGTTGTAACATTGCCTCAAGATTCCCAGATTCACCAGCTGGACTGGAGAGGAGATTGACAACTGATCTTTGGACATGCTAGAATAATATTGGGAATTCCTTTATAATTGAAAAAAAAGGGCCAATGGGGAACAAGGTACTCAAGGGGAGTTTGTGAGGGTGTAGTGCTTTTAATTTTTAGTGCTGACTTATATAATTGCTTTAGTGAGCAAGTGCCAGGTATCTTAAATGCAATGTGTTACAGGTAACTTAAATGCAAAAACGACAAACAGTAACTTTCTTTCAAGTGAAACAAGGAAATAAGTACAGTAAGCAATGCAGATATCACTAGGGATCCACAGAAGCGCTGAAAAGCTGCGTTTTAGGTGGAATTAGCGTTTCAGGGAAATAACAAGCAAACAAACAACAAGCATACAAACAAAGCTAGATTCAGCAGGCCTGGATCTAGTCTATGCTACAACAAACAAGGTGTACCAATTTCAGTAAGAAACAGTTCAAATATGCAGGCACTATAAGCCTTTAACCAGAAATTCCCAGCTCAGAAGGACAGAGTCCAGCCTCTCCTCCCACAAAAGTGCAGACCGCAAACCTTCTTAAAGTAAAATAACTGGCCTGAAGCCCATTTGCTTAAACCAGAACTAATACACTTTTAGAATAACAGACACTGAGCCCTCAATCAGCAGTTCCCAACTTAGAAGGATGTAAGCTACCTGTCCTGCCACCACAGTGCAGGCCACAAACCTTCCTAATGTAAAACAACTGGTCTGAAGCCCAAGTGCTTAATCCAAAAAACTTAAAATGATAGCTACACTTTAATCAAGTTACTACCAAGCAGTAATAAATACAATTGAATACTTTAAAGAATGCCTGGATTAGTGTTCAAGTTATACAAGCAAAGCTAGATTCAGCAGGCCTGGATCTAGTCTATGCTACAGCAAACAAGGTGTACCAATTTCAGTAAGAAGCAGTTCAAATATGCAGGCACTATAAGCCTTTAACCAGAAATTCCCAGCTCAGAAGGGCACAGTCCAGCCTCTCCTCCCACAAGAGTGCAGACCACGAACCCTTTTAATGTAAAATAACTGGCCTGAAGCCCAAGTGCCTAAACCAGAATTAATACACTTTTAGAATAACAGACACTGAGCCCTCAATCAGCATTTCCCAACTTAGAAGGATGTAAGCTACCTGTTCTGCCACCACAGTGCAGGCCATAACCCTTCCTAATGTAAAACAACTGGTCTGAAGCCCAAGTGCTTAAACTAAAAGGCTTAGAATGAGTTACACCAAGCAGTAATAAATACAATTGAGTACTTTTAAGATGACGCAAAAGCAAAATAAAGTAGGAAGAAACACAAATACAGTAAAAGCAGATAATTTTTTTTTTTTTTTTTTTTTTTTTTTTTTGAGTGAGCAAATGAGATGGGCCCAGGAGTTACAGGACAGAAACAAGTGCAAATGCAGGCCTTCAAATCAGAAAGTTGAGAGAGATGGAAGATGGCCAATAACTACAAATTCTGGGCCAGAACCACTCCTTATGTGGTAGACAGGTTACCTAGTGCTTACCACTCCCATTGATAAGCTAGAAGGCTTCCCTCCAACACAGAAAGGCTTGGGGGACTCAGAAGCTTACAAATAGTCCTGGATACAGCAAATCTGTATCTGAAACACTAATTACAGGAAAGGTAGGAAACAGGCTTACATTTTTTTTTCAGAAAACTAGCAAAAACAGTAGTAAAAACAATTCACATGCAGTGCAAGCTGACACACTTGAGTATGTAGCAATATCACTCCACACACAGTTTGAAAAAAATGTAATTAAATTAAAAAGGAATAAAAGCAAGTGCAGAAAGGGTTTATTAGGTAGAATGCGGTAAAGAGATGGGACTGGGGGAGTGTCCTAGATCAAATCTACAGTAAGGCGGGCACTGCAAAAGCCACCAAATTTAAACTACTACCAGAACAGGGAGGGGGGTGGGGAAAAGTTTCAACAGAGATGTGAGGAATCAGACTGCAAATTATAAAACCCAAAAAATATATACTGATCTCTGTATATTTGCAGAACAGTAAGACAACAGATATCTAAGCAACAATTTAGCTCTATAATACAGAATAATACAGAAAAATATACTCATCTCTATATATTTGCAGATAGTCTTATAAGGCTGTCTCTCAACACACAGGTTCCACTTTAAATGCAGACTGCTGCTATTAACAGGTCAAATTAAGGGAACCTAACACAAGCTATAGAAACCAAAATGAGGGGGGGGAGACAGTTTCAACAGAGATGTGAGGAATTAAAGTGCAAATTATATCTGGGGGAGCATAAAGATAGAGATTTTGCTTATAAAAAGCATGTCACAGAACATTATCAACACAGTGAGGGGAACAGCATAAGTGTGATATTAAGAAAGGCTTAAATGATTCTGTATCTACATAATGGAAGAGATAAAACAGAAAAGTGGAGGAGGATAAGATCTGGATATGTAACATGGCTGTGGGACACGCAGAATGAGTCAAAGGAGTGCAGAAGGGAAAATGGTGATTGGACTGCATCTTGAAAAGGGATGACTCAAGACTGGCTTAAGAGATAGTAAATCACTGATAGGAGGATTTTTACTAAAAGACACCAATGAAGGTACTGGTAGAGTGTCAGTTACTAGACATACTCAGTTAGGAGTACTCAGCTGGACTTATAGATTATTGGTCTTTTTCCAGAAGTCAGTCAGACTCAAAGGTATTGGGCTTAGCCAACAGAAAAGGTAGATCTCTTCATCAAACTGCAAGAGGCACTGAACAGTTGTATAATCAGCAGTGTTAGCAATATATCAGAAGCATGTCCTATGAATCAGGACAGTGCAGTTAGGAGCCTAGTAACTTCACCACTCCACAGAAAAAGCAGCATCATGCTAACTTAGTGTACAAGAGTTCAGAAAAAAATGCAGGATGTTTAGGCAAATATTCAATAACCTAAGTAAATCTGTAATATCAGCTTTTACATACAATGCACAAAGAAATGTAGGCATGCTGCACAACACCACACAAGACAAAATAAATAAATAGATAAATAAAAAAAAAAACGTGCATAACTGGAAAAGAAAGAGAAAGAAAGATAAAACAACATATACACAGCTGAAAATGAAAAAAAGGAAGAAGGAAGAAAGAAAACAGTCATATGTTAGTGAAAGAAAGGATGACTTAGGGAGCCCAAAGAAAATGATAAAACAAGCTTGGGGATTCAGAAAGAACACAACCCTGTCACTCCAGTAACAGAAGGTGCACGGCCAAATTGCAAATATTCAAAGAAAAAAATCCAGGCCAGCACAACTAGTCAGCAATCTCATTTAATAAAGAAAATATAGACAACAGACCAGTTTCAACTAACAAGCCTTCATCAGTGCTTAATACTGCCATCGCATTATGGATAGAAATCCAGTTCTACAAACGACCCTAGGGGTTGCCGTAGTCAGGGGTTGTCAGCCTTGCAATCATTGTAGCTTTTGTAGATATGTGAACAAGACTAAGGAGTTTAGTTTGAGGAATACTTCACGTGTTTTTGAAATACGTGTTTATGGAAATTGTACTTCTGACTGGGTTATTTACCTGGTCAACTGCAATTGTCAAGCTTTTTATGTCTGACAAACTGCTCAACCTCTCAAATTATGCATCTCAGAACATCTTAGTGATGTTAGATGTGCCCAATTGTCAAATGCATTGTACAAACATACTAAACAACACCCTTCAGCCCAGTTTAGAGTCATCGTTATCAATAGGATTATGTCCAAAGACAGGGAAAAATAGGATGTCATGACATTTTAAACAAAAGGGAGAGGAAATGGATTATTTTGTTAGGTGCACTTTTTGCACCAGGTTTAAATTAACAATTGTAATATACCAATGATATTAGACAACTGCCTATACAAATGGTGGGTGGAGTGATGGCAGTATTAAGCACTGATGAAGGCTTGTTAGCTGAAACTGGTCTGTTGTCTATATTTTCTTTATTAAATAAAATTGCTGACTAGTTGTGCTGGCCTGGGTTTTTTTAGGTTCTGTTCGACAATATAAATGTAAGTTTATTATAAGTTATAAGCCGAAATATATTTTACTTCTGCTCACTTGTTTGTGCTGTTTAAGTAATATTTGATTATTTTTCACAGTTTTCATGTTTGGTTCAAAGGCAATGTGAATACAGGTAGTTGCTAAATATATATTTTATTTATTTATTTATTTCCAGTTTGTTTGCCAGGATAGTCCATTGGGCCACGAAGAGCCCATTTTCAATGGAGTCCTGGGGAGAAAAGCTCCAGAATAATACAGAAAAAAAAATCAAATAAAAGAATACAGCAGATACATAATAGTAAGACAAAGGATGCAGAGTACCAAAAAATAGAATATATATAACTGATACAATGAAAAGTTGTTAGAAGTGGTTGTTAAATATATGCTGCTATATGTTGGTAAGTTAGGCAAAGTTATATATGTAGTCTTTGATAGTCAGGTAATTTGTCTAACAAGCATTGAGGGATGTCTTTTAGTTTTATGGCCTATGGGAACTGTTGAACAAGTAGTGATAGTATATTAATACAGGTACTGTATGGAAGATTCTACATATGATTGTTGAAGCTTGGCATGATTACAGATGGTGTATGTTAAATTTTAAATATGATCCAATCATTTAGGAATACTTTAATCAAATACCTTATATAGTACGTGTTTGTAAGATCCAGCATTTAAGTCATATGTGATACTGATGTATAATATATCATTAGACATGTTCATGTTATTTTTTATTTAATTGCATTAGGTATTATGATTCAAGTTTAAGATATATTGTTATATACAGGTGACTGTAATAGTGGATCTTACTCAATTGCCACAAGGGCTGGCTGCTGATGAAGAAGATGTTAGGGTGATTGAACAATTGTTAAATAACAAAGAGATTGGGAATGTGGAAGATGTTCAGGCTTGTAATCAAGTTTTTAGCCAACTTTCAGTATCTATGAAAGAACTGAGAGTGAATGTATGGCATCAGAAACTATTTAAAGCATATAGCACAAATCAGTTTTGCCCTAGGGGTTTAAGGATACGGATGCAACCTTTTGTCAAGTCCCCAGATGATAAACTTATGTCAGAATGGCAGGGGGCTTTGCAATAAGCATCTATGATGTTTGTGAATGTTCTTCATTTCTTTTATGAACATAGAACTAATGAATTAGTTTTACAGGTTAAACAATCTTGTGATAAACGTAAAACA
The DNA here is from genome assembly GCF_019279795.1 of Protopterus annectens. NCBI lineage: Eukaryota > Metazoa > Chordata > Ceratodontiformes > Protopteridae > Protopterus > Protopterus annectens. Next base: position 203,520,591 of record NC_056738.1, read on the forward strand.
TATAAGAATGATACAGTATATAAGGAGCAATTTGTGCACCTTAAAGACGATTTAATGACTTTAGAAAAGGAAATGAAAACACGTATGCTTAAGAAATTTTCACGAGACTCCGGGGTTTACTAGCATGGTAAACCATTTGTTGTTCAAAAAAAATTTTAATTTTCAGGACAGCAGGCAGGTACTGCAGTCACAACACAGATGAAAAAGAAAGAAAAAAATACTTATAAAGAATAGGACTAGTCTCGGGACTTCAGGTACATCTGGGGATGATTTTTCATCCACTATGGATACGGAGTTTGGCACTCCCACTACTTCACCCATAGCAAAGAAAAAGAATGATGCCTTCCCGTTAGGTGATCCAAGAGGGGTGGATGTAAACATCATAGGTACCAATCATACTTTACAAATATTGTTGCAACTCATGACCAAATAGTTGATGACAAAAATGTATTAAACATTTCATCTTACGCACTTAATTCTGACGAAACGGGATTGTTCAATAAAGGACTTGGTTCTGTACCTAGTTATTTGTTCTTAGAGGATGTATTCACACAGGATGTGACTCATTTTTGTAGATTATTAAATCTAAAAATATTTTTTCAAGACCAAAATAAGGAACAGCAACAACAATCTAGTAATTTCTCACCACCACCCAATAAGAATAATGTTTTTTCAACAACTGGTATTGAGAGATTTACATTTCAGTTCTAGTAGTTTCTTAAATATTTCTCCACATAATTTGCCCATTTTACAAAAACAGACATTGGATAATTTGAAGAAAAACAAGACGATAGTTGTCACCCCAGCAGACAAAGGGGGCACAGTGGTAGTATGGAACTGGGAGATGTACAAGTTGGAGGGCCCACAGACAATTGCTGATCAAGTAACCTACCAGAGGATGATTTTGGATCCAATACCAGTATTTAAGAGGGAAACTGACCAGTTTTTGGAAATGGCCAGAGAAGAAGGTATTATTGACAAAATCACTAAGATGGAACTTATGGTTATATGTTTCCGAAGACTCATAGGAACAAACAACAACCTTTGGGTCGACCAATAATATCAGGTAGTGGGCCACTTACGGAGCCTGTATCTGCCTATTTAACATATTATTTGAAACCACTTTTACCATATGTAAGATCTAGAATACAAGACACCACAGAATTTTTGAACATAATTCAAGATAGTTGGAATCTGGGGTGGTATATGTGCACTCTTGATGTAATGTCCCTATATACCAATATTCCTCATTGGGCTGGGTTAGAGGCAATAAAGTATTGGTTGGATAGGACCTCTTTATATAGTCCAGGATTTAATATGTTGTTGGTCTGTTTAGTTGAACATGTATTGAACAAAAATGTATTTTATTTTCAACAAGAATGTTATTTACAATTAAGGGGGACAGCTATGGGAGCATCATTTGCTCCTATGTACGCAGATTTATTCATGGGCTATGTGGAGTTACAGTTAATGTACTATCCTATCATAATCTGTATTTAGAATCTGTGGATATATGAGGTAGATACCTTGACAACTGTTGGCTGGTGTAGCGATCAGATATGGAATATTTGAAAGAATTTGTGACATATCTTAATGATAATAAGTGGGAATTACAGTTTACATTAAGCTATAGTCAGATAAAGACAGTATTTTTGAATGTGGAAATTTATACCCAACACAGTGGGACTTTATTAAGTCAGGTACATAGGAAACATCCTGCTGTGAATTTAGTATTGCATCCAGATAGTTGCCACCCAAGCATATTATTCAGAATATTCCCAAATCCCAATTTATGAAAATACAATGAATATGTTCTACAGATGAAATGTTTATGATATAGAACCAACAGTTAATCAACAGATTTCTGCATAGGGGATACAAACTGGAACAAATTATGGATTCAAGAAAATATGCACAGAGTTTGAATAGGCAGAATTTATTGAAATATCATAGAAAAAGAGTATCCACTACTCAGTTGAGGTTAGTTACCAACTATGACAGTAATATTTCACTTTTGATAAATATTATCAATAAGTATTGGGATCTTTTGACTTCAGAAGATACATTGAGAAATATAGTCCCCCCCGGTGCCTTTTTTCATACAGATGGGGTAAAACCATAGGGGGATGGCTAAATCATCATAAAAGATCTTTTATAGATAGAAATCCAGTTCTACAAATAACCCTAGGGGTGACATAGTCAGGGGTTGTCAGCTTTGCAATCATTGTAGCTTTTGTAGATATGTGAACAAGACTAAGGAGTTTAGTTTGAGGAATACTTCACGTGTATTTGACATATGTGTTTATGGAAATTGTACTTCTGACTGGGTTATTTACCTGGTCAATTGCAATTTTCAAGCTTTTTATGTTGGGCAAACTGCTCAACCTCTCAAATTATGCATCTCAGAACATCTTAATGATGTTAGATGTGCCCGATTGTCAAATGCATTGTACAAACATACTAAACAACACCCTTCAGCCCAGTTTAGATTCACCATTATCGATAGGATTATGTCCAAAGATAGGGATAAAATAGGATGGCATGACATTTTAAACAAAAGGGAGAAGAAATGGATTATTTTGTTAGGTGCACTTTTTGCACCAGGTTTAAATGAACAATTTTGGTGAACCAATGATATTAGACAACTGCCTATATAAATGATGGGTGGAGTGATGGCAGTATTAAGCACTGATGAAGGCTTGTTAGCCGAAACCGGTCTGTTGTCTATATTTTCTTTATTAAATAAAATTGTTGACTAGTTGTGCTGGCCTGGGTTTTTTTCTTTGATTCAGAAAGAACCCCACTGCCAGGGACAACAGCTGTGGCCAAAACAGACCATGACCTCAATGTAGGAAAATGTGATTCAAAGACAATGCGGTTTCCTCATTATCAGCTAATTTGCATATGTCCTTCCTTGATCACTGCTGCAGTATTAATTACCATGGGAAGTATCCTGCCAAGGACACCATACATTCGGCCAGCAAACCGAAGCTTGGGTGCCTTCTTCCTGCGCCATACATGAAATGTATCTTCAAAGCATGAGAATGTGCTACTGTACATTAGAGACATATGGGCACAAAAAAAATGCAGAACTTTCTTACTGCCAACCCAAACAGCGAGTCTTCGCTTATAGTTCAGTCATTAAGCCTTACAGCCTGTTCTAGTTTATTAGCTTTGGGCAGATAAGTATCCTTTTGAAGAACCTTCTTCTTTTCTTAAAATTTTTTTAAAAAAATGTGATTTTTTTCATGTTAACTAGGAGGGGAAATGCAACTGTGGGAGACGGATTTCATTTCAAGCTTAAAAAGTCAAATCTGAAGCTTCTGCTGTTGAGTTGTTCCCGGATATCTCTGTTATGGCTCTTGATGAGCACTCATGCCCATGGGATTTCTTGCTGCTCCCACTGTTGCAACCCCCATTGGAAGAAGATAATCTGTAGCCAGTTTCTTAGTATGTCTAGTTCAACAGATCAGACAGCTGTTTTGGCTGGAAAAGGGAACCACCGTTCACTGTTTCTGAAGGGCCTAAGGTCATTCCTCAAATTCTGGTCCAAGAAGTTGTTTCAGAGGTATGTCAGTGGTCAGATTCTCTCTGTTTTCTTCATGGTGATATTCCTAGGAAAAATAAGTAGTAGAATAAACATACCTCTCCTTCTGCTCCCTCTCTTATCAGAGACCCTTAGAGTGGTATGATTTTTCACAGTAACTATTTAAAGCAATTATGTCCATTAAGTCCTCTCGATTCTTTTCTTCTGCTTCTACTTCTGCATCTCCACACAAGAGCGATAAGAGACTTCTCTTCTGCAGAGGATGAATTGGAATTTGAATTAGATTCTCTGACTTACACTTGTCAGCGCCATTCTCGATTTGGTTTTGAATCAGAGGAAGATGACACAATGTCTTCTGATTGTCCTTTAGAGAAACTTTTCTTTGGGGATACAGTGGTATAAATGATGCAACATTTTCAGTGGGAGGGTAAGCAGGTGTCAGATGTGCAAAAAAGCATTAAGATCTATTGTATAGTATAGTAGTCCCTAAACCTTCTACCATATCTTTGGTATTTGAAGCTTCACATGATAGCTTAGCCACAGCTAATTTTAGCCTTCAGTAACCAATACATAGATATATTTTACAAGTTTCATGATATCCACAGATTCCTTTACAAAAACGTTTCCTCAGGCCATGCTGTAATTTCTTTAAAAAATCTAACAAACCCAATAAGTTGTTGGTATCTTCCAGTGCCTTGCCCAATGATAAAGACAGCAGGGTTATGGAGAGGTACAGAAAGAAGGTGTACATTTTAGCTGTACTTTCTTTTCTTGACATTAACTACCAAACCCACAGGAACTATTTTGGGAGCTTTTAACAATATCAGACAGTAAAAGTTCTGCACTATCTCTGTTGAATTCTGACACCCAAATAGGCAGTCATTCCATTAAATGCAGTTATGATGCAGCAGATGCATCTTACACGTCTGTTGCTACTGGGTCTATGTTAAGAAGGTTTTCTTAGTTGATGTGGCAATGTCTTGCAGAAGATATCAAGTTTAAATATTTGCATGCCCTTTTGGATATGGAGAATATTTTTGCCCTGCCGCAGCTGAAATCTTAAAAACCCTATAGAAGAGAGTTAAGATCATGCAAGTTTTTAAACATATATTTCATTCTCCTGTCACACATTTTCAGAAAATAAACCCTTCTAAAACTGGCCCCTTTTTTTGTAAAGAGCAGAAATCCCAACACAAGGATAACAGGTTCTCTAAAAAGAAATTTCAAGACAAATCAAAACAAGACTTTAAAAGAACCTAAGCCAGTTTGTGACCATCTCCTTCAACATTCTCCTTCTCTCCCCTCCTACCTCGGCCACACTTGTCAAGGAAGATTTCCCATTACCTACCTATTTGGAAACTGATCACTTCTGACAGATGGGTCCTCGATATCATAGAGAAGGGTTACAAACTATTTTGGTCCTTCCTCCAAAAAACTCAGGTATTCTACAAGTACTCCCAAACTAACAACAACTAATTTTACCTATTTTGGAAGAGTTGTTCCATCATGGAACTATTGAACTAGTTCGCCTCCAGAAAAAAAAAGATTTTTACTCAAGACTTTACTTAGTTTCTAGAAAGGAGGGCAACTGAAGATCCATTCTGGATATGATAGCTCTTAACACATTTATAATGGTCCCAACATTCAAAATGTTGTCTATACAAACTCTTCTTCCAATGATCCCTCCTCATGTCTTCTTGCTTACCATGGACATAAAAGACACATGTCTACATATTCCAATTCACCCTGATCACAGAACATATTCGAGATTATGTGCTTTACAATTTCATTTTCAATTTTCTGATTTGCCTTTTGGTCTTTTTACTGCCCATGGCTATTCACCAAATGCCTAGCATCAATTGTTGTATTCTGCAGGATTTGGATACATATTTACCACTATTAAGATTACCTTCTTTTAGGGGCTTCTTTTTGAGACTAGCTTCTTTCAGACCTCATCGTCACTGTGGATCTTCTTCTTCACCCAGTTTTACAATAATTTGAAAAAGTCCATCCTTTTTTCATCTCAGGATATGTATTTCTAGGCTGCTTTCTCAATTTGTTTTCTGCTGCATTCTCAGTATTGTCACATTGATGCCATTCCTTCCTCAGGACAAGATGCCATTCTTAATTGCTTACTTTCAGTCTTCCATTCCCCTAAAACTGACCTCAACAAGAGAGATTATGACAACCCTGAATTATACGACTTCAGTTATACAAATGATAACTTCTGACACACTCCACACGAGGAAGCTTTTACAAGGTTTCTGATACCCAGAAAGCAATTAAAATAATAGTGTGCTAAGTAGAATTGAAAAAAGAACAAAACTGTCTTGAAACTGTCTTGTTGGGGACATACTCCCACAAGAAGGGAGCTGTGCAGCCTGAAACCCCACCTTAACAGACTAAAAAGAGTACAAAAAGAGAAAAAAATGGTTTGTGCAAATACCCAGACATAGCACTAACAAGGATGGATGCAACAACTATATATGGCAGCAGATATGTTTTAATCAAGGACTATACAAACGTAGAACTGGGGAAAAACATGCCATTTTGCAAGTTGTAAAATATTAGTTTTAAACCATTTCTGCTAAAGAAACAGCTTGAACTATTACCTTTTATTAAAGTGGACAGAATGTGTGATTTTGCTGTTTGCCACATTTACCAATGATATTTATATTACTAATTATTTTAAAACATTTTACACAGTAAAAATTAAAAACAGAGAGAAAGATTGCACCTAATTTATTTGCCATTGTGAACAGAATATTAAATAACCAGTAGCAGATCCGAATCCAGCAACTGAGGAATGAATGAAAATGAGAATATCAGATCAGAAATTCAATGAGGGCATATTTCAAGCATGTTATATAAATACGTAAATGGGATCTTAAAGGAGAAATATATATACTATGGTATGCCATGTAACAAATTTTATTTTGGTGAAAAACAAATGTTGCAAGAGAAAGCACTTGAATCAGATGTGCAATAAACTCAGTGACATACAAAATGCTTTGGCAAAACATTTTGAATGTTGAATCATACATGTATAAGAGTAAGTTTACTTCTAAAACTTCAGAGGGAGTAATGACTGGTATACAGAAAGAAAGCTGAAGTGTGAGTCTCAAACAATCTGGAAATATATCACTGATTAATAAGTATATTTCTTGGCATTTTACCCTTTCAAAGTTCTGCATTGTCTTAATTTTGCCTGACTGAATTATTTCTTTGCCTGACTGAATTATTTTATATATTTTTTGGCATTGTTTTATGTTTCTCATCTGTCCTGAAACTGTTTTTTTCCTCTCCCTCCCAGCCTATTCGTGTAGTGTTGCTATAGTTGGTGGCTTTGCAGTTGCCCATCCCTACTGTAAATTTGATCTGGGGCACACCTCCCAGTCTGGTGTTCACTCTACTTAATACAGAGAGAACATTTGAGAAGGCCAACCCACTTAGGTTCTTAACCTTGAAATTTTCTTCTGCTGTTTTCTGTTCGACAGCTTCACCTCAGCAGTGGGAAGACATATTTTTACTTACTAAAAAAATGCACTTTATTTTGCTTTTGCCTCTTCTTAAAAGTACTCAATTGTATTTATTCTGCTGCATTTATTACTGCTTGGTAGTAGCCTGATTAAATTGTAATTGTTATTCTAAGCCTTTTGGTTTAAGCACTTGGGCTTCAGACCAGTTGTTTTACATTAAGAAGGTTTGTGGTCTGCACTGCTGTGGCAGGACAGGTAGCTTACATCCTTCTAAGATGGGAATTGTTGATTGAAGGCTCAGTGTCTGTTATTCTAAAAGTGTATTAATTCTGGATTAAGCACTTGGGCTTCAGGCCAGTTATTTTTCATTAAGAAGGTTTGTGGTCTGCACTCTTGTGGGAGGATTCTTCCCTTCTGAGCTGGGAATTTCTGGTTAAAGGCTTATTGTGCCTGCTTATTTGAACTGCTTCTTTCTGAAATTGGTGCACCTTGTTTGCTGTAGCATAGACTAGAGTCAGGCATGCTGAATCTAGCTTTGTTTTGTATAACTTGAGCACTAATCCAGGCCATCTTTTTGGAGAAGGTTCCCCAGCACCCTAGTGGCAGGAGTGTGCAGTTAGAACTTGTCTGATTGAAGACTGCTGGAACAGGGCTCAGTTTTGAGCTTTTTTATTGGTTAATTTGGTAATTTGTTTAAATCATTGTGTTCATTTTCTATTATTATATAAAAATAGTGCACTTTATTCATCTGCTTTAACTGTATTTGTGTTTCTTCCTACTTTATTGCATTTATTCTGCTGCATTTATTACTGCTTGTTAGTAGCCTGTTTAAATTGTAACTGTTATTCTAAGCCTTTGGTTGAAACACTTGGGCTTCAGACCAGTTGTTTTACATTAAGAAGGCTTGTGGTCTGCACTGTTGTGTCAGGACATGTAGCTTGCATCCTTCTAAGCTGGGAGTTGCTGATTGAAGGCTTGTGTCTGTTATTCTAAAAGTGTATTAATTCTGGTTTAAGCACTTGGGCTTTGGGACAGTTATTTTACATTAAGAAGGTGTGGTCTGCACTCTTATGGGAGGAGAGGGTAGATTCTGCCCTTCTGAGCTGGGAGTTTCTGGTTAAATGTTTATTGTGCCTGCTTTTTAACTGTTTCTTTCTGACATTGTTGTGCCTTGTTTGCTGTAGCATAGATTAAGTTCAGACCTGCTGACTCTAGCTTTGTTTGTATAACTTGAGCACTAATCCAGACCATCTTTTTTGGAGAAGGTTCCCCTGCACCCTAATGGTAGGAGTGTGCAGTTAGAACTTGTCTGAATGAAGACTGCTGGAACAGGGCTCAGTTTTTAGCTTTTTATTGGTTAACTGGTTAATTTTTTTAAATCAGTTTGCTCATTTGCTACTGTTATATTACAAAAAAAAATACACTTTATGCATCACTGGTTAGCTAGGGTTAAACTGTTCCCTGCGCCATAACGTCTGCTTTTCAAATTTTCCCTTAGAACTAGCCAGTTTTTTTATTTTTTTTAGTTTTAGCACTCAAATCTGTTTCTTTGAGCTCAGCACTTGTTCAGAACTCATTGTAAGCACTAAATAAGCTACAAATTACTACAGCACTCAGCTTTCCTCACTTGTCTAGAGTAAAACCATTTTTAGTACTTAATAAATCCAGGGATGTCTAAGGGTCAGCTCCCAGTGGTTTCTCCTGTCTACCTGATGAATCTAGGCATCTTGGGGCAATGCAGCCATTGCCTCATGTACACAGACAACCCTCCCCTCCTACCATCCAACACCAACACTACAACCTGTGAGAGATGCACTTATATAGCCAAACTGGAAGCAAAGCTCTCTTCACTCAAGACTGGACTAGACAGTCAAGAGGAGAAGATAAACTCTTGCACCACACTACACATCACATAGTCCCTCAAAACCTAAACCACTAAAACACACACACAGCAACACAAAGCACACACCTACATTTGTGAAGGCTCTCAATAAAAATCTGCTCAAGCAGCAGAGACCTCTAAAGCAGAAATGCAAACAAATTCCACCCCCCAACACAACCCAAATGACATATAACCCACAAACTCAGTGTGCCACTCAACCACAGCCCATAAGGCATAACAATGTACCCAACACTTTAGTCATAGGTGACTCTAAACTCTGCTCACTGATGTTCCACTCACCAGGCTAAACATGGAGAAAGTTACTGTCAGGTGCCTGTCGGGTGCCAGGATCCACCACATAATGCACACACTCTGGTCACTCCACAACAAGTACAAATATGACTCTGTCATTGTCCATGTTAGTGTGAATGACCTGAGACATACCTCCCTGGACTACATGCAAAGAGACATGGAGGAGCTCTCTGATCTTGTAGCATCCTGCCATCACCCAGAATGATACCACAGTACAAGGACAAAATGATTGACTTCAACAATTGGCTAAGCATCTGGTGTCATTCTAAGGGGATCCAGTATCTGTCAGCCTGGGATGACATGATCAACAGACCACAATGCTTTGCCAGAGATGGCCTGCACCTGTCACCCTTGGGATTCCAGATACTGGCTAAGGCTCTTGCTACCCCTATAGTGCCTTTTTTAGGCAAGGTTCAAATGACAAATTCACCACCATAACAGGTACAAGCAAGTGAAATCTGAGGGTAATGCTACTCAGTGCTAGAAGTCTAAACCTCAAAATGCATTCACTTGAGGCATTCCTTAAAATGGAGAACATCAACATCTGTGCAGTGACAGAGACATGGTTCAAGGCTCCAGAGAGCACCCTTGCATTACCAGGTAATAATTCATACCACACCTTTCGGCCACCTAACCTGGACTGAAACACTAAAGGCGGAGGCGTGTCCATATTCATTAAGGATATCCACACCTCCAGGCTAGTTGCTCAGCATAATGCATCTGAGATTATTCAAGCAAAACTAATTCTGGGCAAGACCCCAATCCAAATTGTAACTTGCTACAGATCCCCCACCATGCCCCAGGATTCTCACTCCTTATTTCTTGATACACTGGAAAGTATTAGGGTACCACCCAACACAGTAATAATGGGCGATTTCAACTACCCCACCATTAACTGGGAAAACTACTCGTGTACCAACTCTTTTGCTCAACATTTTCTGGAATTTATAAATTCCATCGCCTTGGATCAACTTATCCACACCCCTACAAGGGGCAGCAATATCCTAGACCTGGTCATTACCAACATGGGCGACCTGTGTTCCACACCAGAGGTCATTTCCTCATTGGTCAGATCTGACCATAAGCTAATCACCCTAGACATCCACATCCCTCCCCTACCCCCCATTAGGGAAACCACCATAAAAAATTTCTCCAAAACCAACTTCAGACTTCTTAAGACAGAGGTGACAAACTTCACGACACCCATGCAGATGGACAATAGAGGTATGACTACTGAATCCTACACAAATGCACTTTACAAACACTTACATGAGTGCATGGATCGTGCTATCCCTAACAGAACCAAGATGCTATCCACCAAAAAAAGGAAGCCAATCTGGTGGTCCCCTGCCATAAACAAACTCTACAACAGAAGAAAGAAACTGTTGCAAAAAAGAGTAAAATCCCATGACTGAAGGAACTCTCTGGTCAGTCTCAGTAAGAAGCTGAGATCCCTCATAAAATCCTCCAAAGCTAGTTACAAAAATAAAATCACCACTGATTCCAAAGACAACCACAAAGCATTCTATAGCTATGTCAAGAATCTCAATGGCAACACTCAGATCTGCTCTGAGTTACAGCACAATGGTACTAAATATACAGAACCAACTGATATTTCCAACATCCTAGCAGATAGCTTCAGTGCTAACTTTACCCCCCTACCCCTCTCACCCCCTAAAGGGCCCATCTCTACACAGGAAGAATGCAAAGTTCCTGTAATCATGGCTGCACAGGTAAAAACTACACTCTCCAAAGCCATGAATACAGCATCCATGGGAGCTGGCAACAACCCAGGTTGCATTCTACACGAACTACAGAATGAGCTGGCACCCCACCTAAGCACCATGTTCAATCATAGCTTCACTTCAGACTTTGTGCCCACTGAATGGTGCACAGTGATGGTTATCCCACTCCACAAAGGGGGAGCCACCATGGACCTTGGGAACTACTGCCCCATTAGCCTAATGGGCCTGGTCTGCAAGGCCATGAAACGTATCATCATGGAACTTATAAACAATGACATTGGTAATCTACAAACTCTGGACTCCACCCAGTTCTGATTTGTAAAAGGCAAATCATGTTTCCTAAACCTGATAGACTTCTTTGACGCAGTCACCAAAGCCATAGATGAGGGTAAGGTGGTTCACACAGCCTATCTAGATCTTGCCAAGGTTTTTGACACCATCCCCCACTCTGGAATTATAGATAAACTCACTAAACTAGGTATAAATCCCTATGTCACAAGATGGGTTGCCAACTGGCTCACTGACAGATCCCACACTGTGAAAGTAGCAGACTCCAAATCTGACTTCAGACCAGTGACAAGTGGAGTACCACAGGGTTCAGCCCTGGGTCCTCTCCTGTTTGGTGTCTACTTCTCTGAAGTACAGGCTAACACAGAAGGTGTTTGGCTAATGAAGTTTGCAGATGACTTCAAATTAGGAGCCATAATCAAAACTCCTAACAATGTGGACATCCTACAAAAGGGCCTCACTGAGACAGATGCCTGGTGTCAAAGCCATGGCCTCAAGCTCAATGCCAAAAAGTGCATTGTCATCTCCTTTGGTAAAAACTCTGTAACCATGAGCTACCACATAGGTGGTAGTCTACTTAAAACCGAAAGTGTGATAAGAGACCTTTGGACACAGATGAAAAGTAGTCTCTCCTTTGATAATCACATCGCCACAGTAGTCAGGAAATCCTTCTACGTGGCACACCTCATCACAAAAGGTTTCTCATCCAGGAAAAAAAGAGGTCATTGTTCCCCTCTACTTGTCACTCATTAGACCCATTATAGAGTACAACACCCCTTTTGGTATGTACATCACAAGACATCTACAACAACTAGAAAGGCCACAGAAATACCTCACAAAGATGATTACCAGCCTCAAACAGATGCCCTACACAGACTGTCTCAAAAAACTCCAGCTTTACTCCATCGCATATCGCCTACTCAGAGGCAATCTCTGCCTAACATGCAGACCCAGAGCTGTTGGACATACTCCACTTAAAGAAATCCCAATCCCTCCAAGCTACACGCTCTAGGGACCTAAACCTCGTCACCACAATAAACAGAACATGCTGGAGGGATAGATTCCTGTCCCAGAGACGTCCCATACTCTGGAACAAACTACCTATCTATATCAAACAAAGCTCCTCATTAGCACTCTTCAAGAAAAATCTTGATGATTGGATGGGAAATAGGAAATTCATCCTGGGGATCACCTCTGTGGCTCTGCTCAACAGGGGCACAGGAAAATAATTTTCTTGGGTGGTGAAAGCCAGGGTACCTTTTTGACTAGGCTTATATTAGGCCCTAGGGCCAGTAGCCTGGTACCTACTTATGAACCTATGACAGATTTTTATGCTGTAGAGAAACAGAATGGCAAATAAAATAAAGTGCATATAGCAAGTACTGCCTGAATGAGAGGACTTCTTCATAGCCAAAACTAAGAAGTAGAAAAATATAGTCTCTGTATATACTGGTAACTTATTTTGCAAATCATGTTGAAAGAAGTTGGGTACATTCCATTTTATGTGGAAATTAGTTGTTTAGTTAATGGAAATACATATGACTAATTACAAATTATCATTTCTCCTTGGGCCTCCACTGTGTGTGGTCATTTCCCATTTATAAACAAAAAGAAAGTCACTATAAACATGATTACACTCCTTGTACTTTATGTGAAGAAGCACTGTGCAAAAAAGTTTTATCTTATTATTTTTGCTAAAAAACACATAAAACCAGCAGCAGTGCTGCTTTTATTATATAAATTAATTAATTTATTCATTTAGCATTTATTAACGATGTACATGGGCTGGGTCAAGGACCCTTTTTAGCTACAAACTGGATTAAAAACAGTAAGATTAAGCAGAATGCATATATATATGAATGCACATTTAAGTATAAAAGTTAGTGTAACCAGCCAGCCAGCATGTTACTGGGAGGTGGGAAGAAACCAGTGTATCCGGGGAAAACCTGTATAGACACAGGAAGAATGCACAAACTCCACAAAGACAGTGACCATAAGTCAGGAATAAGCCATAGCTATGGGAGTAATGAGACAGATATTCTACCAATGAACCAACATGCCACCAATCATCTGCAACTAACAAAAATAACAACCTTTATGTCCTTGATCTGGGTATTATCCAAATATTGTCCATGGTTTGAAATGATATTATGTATTTCATAACTAAATTATATATTTTGTGGCAACAAATATACAATGAAAACACAAAGTCATTTTAACAGACTTATGTAAAATACAGACAAGATGAACCCCCGAATTCTCAAAAGCCTCCACGGAGTGCAAGATGAGTGCAGTATCGCCCGCAGGCAATATGTCTGCCGTGCGATCCAGGAACAGCCGGTAGGGGCGTGCACGAGAGTTCCAGCATTAATCTTGCACAGACTAAGCCCTGGTATGCAAATCACCTCATTTGCTGGAGAAATAGTCCATGCAAGACAAGTGTAATCTGCAGAAATGTACTCTGTTACTAACAGAGTACATTTCTGCAAATTCCAAAACGGAGCTATGACAGTTCCAAATAAAGGCTGCATATTATTGAGGAAGCATGCCAATGACTAAGTAGAAGGCCATTGACACTGCAAACTGTAAAAAAAATAAATAAAACAACTTTTTTTTTTTTTTCGCTGATCTTGGTTGTATAAGCATAGGGCAACGGCACGCAAATGGGATCGGGGGGGAAATAATAAAATAAACTGAAAATGAGCATTCTAACAAAAATCAGTATTCTGCCATGCAAGTCAATGGCAGCCAAAAGACAACTTGGCCAGTGAGTAGTGGTTGCTAATGGGGGAGGCTCAGTGTGGGACATGTAACTATGCATTAGTAGGCAATTCTATGCAAATGAGGGAAAGGTTAGTGAATCCCAGAATTTCCCACGGTGTGAGGCAGGTCCCAAGATAAGAGTATAAATAGCTGGGTGCAAGACTAGGATATAGGTGACATCATGGGGGTGTGTGTCAGGCATACTGCAAGCAGATTGGAGACCTGTGGCTCGAGATTGCTCCTAGGCTAGCACAGCAAAGCTAGGGGTGTGTCTAAACCTGCCTAGCACATTTTACAAAGTGCAAGCCGGTGTGCGCTCCGTGCACCAGATTCTACATGAAGAAAAAGGAAGTTAAACCAGGAAAAAGCAGCTCTGTGCACATATGAGCACTCTTGTTTGCGTGGCGTGCACACGGGCTTAAACAGGAAGACAATGGGAAGGGAAAACAGCAGTAGGAAGGTAATCAAGGAGAACTAGCCTAGCTGACAGGTGAAATGTATCAGAATCAGCCAATTACACAGGCAGTAGACCGCCCAGCCCAACACACCACTATAAACTATGAAACTTTCTCCCTTGTTTTTCCCAAAAACTCTGCACCACCGGTGTATACAGACGGGGAAATTTTACAAAATGAAAGCAAGAGAAAAAATGTTAGGGGCTGCTTTTGCTATCACAAACCAGCATGTGCAAGAGGCTGAGGGTGTTGATGATGTGAATGCTGCTGAGCAACCCACAGTGAGGAGACGGAGAATAGTGTACAGACCCAGGGCTGAAACCAAGGGCTGCATGAGCTGTAGATAGTGGAGCGCTATAGGGTGGACAGGGACCTCCTAAGCAAATTGTTGAGCTGTGCCGGCCATGCATCACACACAAAACTACCAGAGGGGAACCCATCCCAGTAAATACCAAGGTATGTGTAGGTCTAAGAATACTAGCTACAGGTACCTTCTAAAGACCAACTTGGGATATGATGAGGATTTCACAGGCATCAGCATCCAGGGTATTCCACCAGTTCCTGGATGCCATGTCAGCAAATGTTGGTGAGCATGTATATTTCCCCATCACCCGTAAGGCGTTGGCCAACAGTATGCGTCTCTTCCACCAGATAGCAGAATACCCTGAGGTAGTGGGTGCAATAGACTACACGCACATATGCATTAAAGCACCACCAGGTGAGCAGGGTAGGGTCTACATCAACTGCAAGGGCTTCCCCTCCATCAACTGCCAGGTCATGTGCGATGCCCAGGGCACAATAATGAATGTGTGTGCTGGCTGCCCTGGAAGCAACCACAATTCCCACATCTGGCATCTGACGTAGCTGTACCAGACATTTGCCAATGGGGACATCCCACAAGGTCACCTAGTGGTGGATGCTGGATACGCACTGGAGCCATGGCTGATGACACCCATCAGAAATGCACACACACCCGAACAAGAAGTCCATAATGACGCACACGCAAAAACACGAATCATAATAGAGCATGTGTTTGGGATGCTCAAGTCACAGTTCCAGTGCCTGTACACATCCGGTGGAACCTTGCAGTACTCACCAACTACATGTCCCCAAATTGTCCTTGTATGTGCTATGCTACACAATATGATCCTGTGGAAACAGCTGCAGCAGGAACAGCATGGGGCAGGGCCACACAGCCCCCCACTACTACCAAGGCCTGCACAAGCACAGAGTGACTCAGAGGAGGAGCAACCTGTGCCTGCTCCAGTAGGCAGAAGGAGGCGTGCCCAGTATGCCCTGGCCTTGACAAAGAGACAATGCATAGCACATGCACTGACACAGTAGAGACTCAGGGAATGACACCTCTCTCTGACTCGCACATACAGTAAAAGGGATGCCAAGCATGACACTACCTGTGCTCAACCATGTATAGGGAGTGTACTATGTCCATCTGACATAGACAGCCCTGCATCACCACCCTCAATACTGGAACACCCACAAGGTAAGTGACTCACACATGCCAGTCAGGGGGAGCACATACCCAACAACAGTCACAGCCAGCAGGATAGCTGTAGACAAACACAAACAAATGCTGTACTATGGCCTCTGAATGAGCCCCATGGGTAACCCCTACCCCAGTCCTACACAGACAGACTACAGCAGACCAGCCAGTTGGATGTCAGTTGTAAAGGCTAGGAAGTCAGAAACTAATATGTAGGTAGTGAAAGCTACGATCTGTAGTACACTGGTATGCCTCTAGCCAGCACGATAGGTAAGACTACAGACTGAAATGGTGTACCTGACATACCAGTACAGTCCTAGCAACTGTGTAAAAGTGTAAGGTGTGCCCCACTATCCTATATACACTTATAGTAACAGTCAGGTGTGCCTCCCCCACCCCTGTGTAGAAATGTAAAAACAGTTTGGTGTCCCCCGCCCCCGCTAAGTAGAAATATAGCAACAGTCAGTGCCAAATGACTGAAGTATACCCTGCAGACACAGCATGCTACCTGTCAGTGTACAGCACAAAGGTCAGCACCGCAGTACAAACCACCTGGACTTGATCCACACATGCAATATAGATGGCCATACTGGGCATGCTCACACACTTAGAGGAATGAAGGCAATGTCAGTCAACAACATACTGAAAGCCCATACTGGGCATGCTCACACACTTAAACACAAGAAGGCCATGTCAGCAAACAACAGTGGCCCAGACATATCTGGTAGTTTCAGTTCTCAGTGCAGACACATGTCAGTATGCACCACTCCTGCCTTGCACACACAGTGATAGGAATACAGACATATACGTAAGGACAACACACTATAATAAGCCAAAGGTATATGGACATAGATGTGTTGAAGAGGGTGACCATGACAAGGAGACATCTGGGCCTGTCCCACCCAGCACACAGCCAAAGGGCTCCAAACACATGAGGTGCAGGTGTCACTCACTGCAGATACTAGCCACCAGTATCTGTCAGCATGACGGCGTGTTGCACGTGCCAGCTGTGCAACATGACTGTACAAGGAAGATGTCACCTAGTAGTACCTGTGGCATATGACCGTGTGTGTGCCCGCTTGTGGCATGTCAACCCCAACATGAATAGGTTACAGCCCATGCACACACCGCCCTCCCCATAGCAGTATCATGACAAGCCTGCTGAGGTCATCCAATGTGAAATACACCTTTCGGGGAACTGTAGCTCAGTAATCCCCATGACGCATCCCATAACTGTGTACTGCTGTACTGATAAACTAGTTAGGTAGTAGTCCTAACCCCAGACTTGGCAACTGTGTGAGTGTGTGTGTATGTGTGCTTGTCTCGGTCTCTGCCTGTGTATAGAGAAATGCTTTCTAGGCTACTCACACTCAGTACAGTTCTTATACACAACATTGGCAAGGCTGCAGATGTCATGCACCTAGAAATACACCTCTGGGGAAATCATAGCCCAGTAATTTCTGTAGCGCGTCTTGTAACTGCGTACTGCTGTAGTGTGATAAAATAGTTAGGTAGGTATTCTAACCCCAGACTTGGCAACTGTGTAAATGTGTGTGTGTGTGTGTGTGTGTGTGTGTGTGTGTGTGTGTGTGTCTCTGTCTGTTTGACTGCATAGAGAGCAATGCTTTTTAGGCCACTCACAACCCGTACAATACACATACTCGACTTTGGCAAGGCTGTTTATATCACTCACCTAGAAATACACCTCTGGGGAAATCATAGCCCAGTAATCTCCGTAGCATGCCTTGTAACTGCGTACTGCTGTAGTGTGATAAAGTAGTGAGGTAGGTGTTCTAACCCCAGACCTGGCAACTGTGATGTGGTGTGAATTTGTGTGTGTGTATGTGTCTGACTGAGTAGAGAGCAATACTTTTTAGGCCACTCACACCCCGTACAATACACATACTTGACTTTGGCAAGGCTGCTGATGTCACTCACCTAGAAATACACCTCTGGGGAAATCATAGCCTAGTAATCTCCGTAGTTCACCTTGTAAGTGCGTACTGCTCTAGTGTGATAAAGTAGTGAGGTAGGTGTTCTAACCCCAGACTTGGCAAGTGTGTGTGTGTGTGTGTGTGTGTGTGTGTGTGTGTGTGTGTCTGACTGAGTAGAGAACAATGCATTTTAGGCCACTCCCACCCCATACAACACACATATTCAACTTTGGCAAGGCTGCTGATGTCACACACCTAGAAATACACCTGTGGGAAAGTCATAGCCCATTAATCTCTGTAGGGTGTCCTGTAACTGCGTACTGCTGTAGTGTGGTGTAGAACTGTGGTAGGGTTCCATCTCCACCCATGGCAG
Source organism: Protopterus annectens (assembly GCF_019279795.1). Taxonomy (NCBI): domain Eukaryota; kingdom Metazoa; phylum Chordata; order Ceratodontiformes; family Protopteridae; genus Protopterus; species Protopterus annectens. The sequence goes on from NC_056738.1 coordinate 203,538,870, forward strand.
TTCTGGATGTTTTTTGTGTGTTGCAATGTCTGTGTATGGAGCAATGAATCATAGGCTACTCACTCGCAGTACATTTCAAATGCCCTATATTGCCATTGCTGCTGATGTCATTCTTTGTGAAGTAAAACTTTGGGGAGAAAGTTCTTTAGTAATCCCTGTGGTGCCAGCTGTGCAACATGACTGTACAAGGAAGATGTCACCTAGTAGCTGCATACACTTACCTGTGGCATATGACCCTGTGTGTACCCACATGTGACATGTCAACCCCAACATGAATGGGTTACAGCCCATGCACACACCACCCTCCCCATAGCAGTATCATGACAAGCCTGCTGAGGTCATCCAATGTGAAATGCACCTTTGGGGGAGCTGTAGCTCAGTAATCCTCATGACGCATCCCATAACTGTGTACTGCTGTACTGATAAACTAGTTAGGTAGTAGTCCTAACCCCAGACTTGGCAACCGTGTGAGTGTTTGTATGTGTGCGTGTCTCAGTCTCTGCCTGTGTATAGAGAAATGCTTTCTAGGCTACTCACACTCAGTACAGTTCATATACACAACATCGCAAGGCTGCAGATGTCATGCACCTAGAAGTACACCTCTGGGGAAATCATAGCCCAGTAATTTCCGTAGCGCGTCTTGTAACTGTGTACTGCTGTAGTGTGATAAAATAGTTAGGTAGGTATTCTAACCCCAGACTTGGCAACTGTGTGAATGTGTGTGTGTGTGTGTGTGTGTGTGTGTGTGTGTGTGTCTGTTTGACTGAATAGAGAGCAATGCTTTTTAGGCCACTCACAACCCGTACAATACACATACTCGAGTTTGGCAAGGCTGCTGTCACTCACCTAGAAATACACCTCTGGGGAAATCATAGCCTAGTAATTTCCGTAGTGCTTCTTGTAAGTGCGTACTGCTCTAGTGTGATAAAGTAGTGAGGTAGGTGTTCTAACCCCAGACCTGGCAACTGTGTGTGTGTGTGTGTGTGTGTGTGTGTGTGTGTGTGTGTGTGTGTGTGTGACTGAGTAGAAAACAATGCTTTTTAGGCCACTCCCACCCCGTACAACACATATTCAACTTTGGCAAGGCTGCTGATGTCACACACCTAGAAATACACCTGTGGGAAAGTCATAACCCACTAATCTCTGTAGCGTGTCCTGTAACTGCGTACTGCTGTAGTGTGGTGTATAACTGTGGTAGGGTTCCATTTCCACCCATGGCAGTTCTGGATGTTTTTTGTGTGTTGCAATGTCTGTGTATGGACCAATGCTTCATAGGCTACTCACTCGCAGTACATTTCAAATGCCCTATATTGCCATTCCTGCTGATGTAATTCATTGTGAAGTAAAACTTTGGGGAGAAAGTTCTTTAGTAATCCCTGTGATGCGGCCTATAACATCTCTATGCTGTAGTGTCATATAGACCTCGATCAGGGGTTCTATACCCACACATGTCAGTTGTGGATGTTATGTGTGTGTGTCTCACTGTCTGTGTAGGGAGCAATGCATTTTAGGCTAGTCACTTGCAGTACAGTTGAAATGTCCTACTTTGGTAAACCTGCTGATGTCATTCAATGTGAAATACATCTCTGGGGAAGGATGTCTCTAGCAATCCCTGTGGTGCATCCCATAACAGTTCCATGCTGTAGTGTGATAAAGACCTCGATCAGGGGTTCTATACCCACACATGTCAGTTTTGGATGTTTTGTGTGTGTCTCACTGTATAGGGAGCAATGCATTTTAGGCAAGCCACTTGCAGTACAGTTGAAATGCCCTACTTTGGTAATCCTGCTGATGTCATTCACTGTGAAATACACCTGTAGGGAAATAGTACTCCAGTAATGTCTATGCCGTGTACTATAACTGCGTAGTGCTGTAGTGTAATAAAGTAGTTAGGTAGGGGTTCTACTCCCAGACATGACAGAGGTGTGTGTGTGTGTGTGTGTGTGTGTGTGTGTGTGTGTGTGTGTGAACTGTGTGCATTGTGGAGGGGGTTTTGCTAATTTATTTTATGGTGGACCTACTATATATCACAATGTCAACCATACAGGGATAACAGAAGTAAATTAGCTGGGAGGTTGGGGTGCAAAGCCATACCCATACATGTGACATCAGGGCCAGACAATCCAAGTTAGCAACCCCACTATTACCCAGAGCACACACTCAACCCATGTGCCATATGAACACACATGTCTTGGCAGCAGCCAATAAATGGGTAGTACACTGCATACTGGCCACTGATAGTAGCTATGCAGTGATAGCAGTAGGCTACAGAGGGCATGTCACCCTGCCCATCTGTCCAGTATGCACGTACATGCAGACAGTGCACCTCTACCATGTTCCCCAATGGACACCTGCACCACCTGTGGTGCCTTCACATGTGACTCACAACGGACATACCATGCCTGACAACATGTCCTGTATGGACAGATAACACTGGCATCAGGGAATGCTGTTGGCATTCCATTAATGTAGGTGAAGGGTAAACCTGCTGCCCAGTACCAGTTCCTGCCACAGGTGGGCAAGACTGGCACATCCGATGATAATTTGTGTTCACAACATGGGCCAGACACCCCGGGTACAGTTCCACATGCCACTGTACATGCATGTGGGAGGTGTGCACATCTCAGACAGCATCCATGTCATGGACTAAGGAACACATACATGGCATGTGATGTACAGCACTGGCCACACACAATAGTCACCCAGGTGACTGGATGGGGGATGCAGTACCCACCTGTGTGGGCATATGCAGTAACTACAGGCCTGAGCCACAATGCAGACCGTTGTCATGTGGCCTGATGCCAAGGTATACCCATTGACTACCCTTGTACAGCCTGCTGGCACAGTTGACCACCACACACCCGTGTAGACATGCACCCATGCATGTGAGAACTGACACCCTGTGTGTTCGTGTGTGTTGTACAGTGTGCATGTCCACATCCACACTCACTACAACCCCCCAGGGCATACTAAAGCATGCTGTCTGATGTCTGACATCTCCTCGTACTCTTTGCCCATACGGCCTCTGTATGACCCCATGTGGTGCATGTGATACCTGCACATTGATGTGTTGTGGCAATCCCACTAGTGATGAGTTGCACTCCTGGCCCTGCCAAGTGTGTCAGTGTGTATAAGTCTCTGTGTGAGTGTGCCTGTGTTGAAGCTGGCACCTGTTCATGCAGACAGGCACGTGTATAACACCTACCATATATCTACTGTATCCCTGTTGCAGATGTTACTCACCCTCACATATATGTTCTGAGTGCTCCACATCAGGTAACCCATGTGGTGTGTCTAATAACTGCATTGAACTGTGATAGCACTACATAGTTGTCAGGGGTTTGATACCCTGTGCTGGTAGGTGTGTGACACAAACATGCTTCTGTTTTACACTCCCACTCCTCCCTGACATGTATTTGCTTCTGTCTGCCTCCCCCACTCCCTCTCTGGTGGATGTGGAGGCCCACACCTGCCTTGCTTAGGCAGCAGCATGTGTATTTTATGTAATGCTCATGATCAGCTGATGGCCTCTGCATGAATTGCAACCCTCCCCTAGCTGACTGCATGTGTAACAGCTGTGATAACAATCCCATATCCAGTTGCATGGAAACACATTCCAATACCTAGGAACATCATGGTGGTGTTGGGCCTTTTCAGTCACTGTGAGCAGGAACTAGATCTGTTGTTTGGCAAACAGCATCTCAGATGGATTGGGGATTTACCTCCAACAATATACACTGTGGAAAGAGGGCAACAAACAGAAGGGGGATGTGCCTGACCTGACTACAGACTGTGAGTGCTGCTATACTGCATTTGGAGTAATGTTGGTTTAGTAGTGTTTTTCTGGATATGCCTGTCATACATGTAGTAATACCTGCCATGTCAGTTCCATGTATATGAGGAATCCCCATCTGCAGGGTCATCTGCAGACTGGAGAGTGTTGTGCCTATGATGTCATGTGTTATCCACAGTGCATCTCTCTGTGGAATGCAGACGGTAGTGTGAGGATTGCAGTCTGTAGATGGTGAAGGCCATAACAGTTACTGACTTCATATCCCTCATAGGACATATGTTGCAACAAACACAGTTACAATGGAAAATATACAAGGTTATCACAGCAACATGTCTATACTGGCCTGTGTATGTGCTGTCAGCCACACCACTGTCAACATTTGTACATATGGCGTGCATAAAGTGGTGCATATGTGCTGTATGCCATAAATAGTGTCATCATATCTGATAACAAGCCAGTGATATAGCAGATTGCTACACATGCCATGTACAGTAGGGGTTATATTTCATGACATAAGCTGGACATTCTGTGGATGTTTGTACAGTACTGAGATCTGTGTAGTGATGGTGAACGTCGGCAGTGTGTGTATTGTTAATATGTACTTTAGCCTGTGTACAGACTGTGATAGATGTCATTGTCCTAGCTCCCCTTCTATCAGATGTTACATGCTGCCCAATGTATGGTACCGTTTCGCTGTACACGTTTGTAGGGCCATACACACACATATCCCATACCACAGACCAAACTGTGTAGCAGCCCAGTATATATAGGGATATTCTGTGACTAGCACATATGAGGATGGTGTAGAACAGATAGTCCATATACTGTAATATTATGTTAGCCTACCATATGTGGCTGTGGCTGTGTTCACATTGGTTGTGGTAATGCACTGTCACACAGGTGTATCTTACCCTGTGCTGTGACATGGCTGTTGAGCCTGCTATATATGCAAGTACATGTGCATTCCCCCATACAAGATGTAGGCCAGTGTTGAGCCAGTCTGCCTGTAGCCTGCACAGTGCATTGTTACATGCCTAGCAGCATAGTGTACTTAACCAGTGGGATGTCATGTTCAGATACTTGCCAGATGTACTGCTGCCAAGCCTCCCTTAAACATCATGTATGTCAGACAGACCAATGGGATGCTGTACAGATGTATGTCAATATCTATATGTGTCCATGGCACCCCTGTACCAGCAGTCATTATGTGTCAGGCCATACAGGAGTGTGTGACTCCAACACCTATGGTGCCAAATGTATACCATTCGTTATGTGTTATACCCATCTACATGGCTGTCTACATCCATATTGTCAAGCCTGATACACGTGGTGCACCAAGGAAATATGTGTATACCTCTGGACTGTACAGGGTGTGTCCGAAGTTTCATATAAAGTGGCCAATATCTTTGCTGCACTCCACAGAGGCATTACATGCTAGCAGCGGTACTTTACAGTGATGTTCGTAGGATGTCTGTCAGTAGTCAATGGCACACTTTATAAGCAGATTTCAGCATCCACTCACACCATGTCTGTGAAGACAATCCCAATGACAGTAGCAACAGTCTAGTAATATACCTGCTATACATACTTGACATCCCCTTGCACTACGACATCGGGACTGTAGGCGCTGGGGTACGGCTACACTCCATGTCCAGGACATATGGTGGAAATATATGTACATATACCTATCCAGATAGCCATATATATATAATGACACATGTGTACTACATTGAATTACCACTGTCCTGGCAAGCATCCACTATAAATCCCTACATCATGTGGCTGTGGTCCCTTCAAATTTCCTGTGTGACTGACATCCGTCCTGTGTGTGGGCATCAGTGATACAGGCAGCAGGTAGCAATACCTCTTACAGGAGAACATGCACACTCAGAGAGGACACAATTGTAGGAGGTTCAGGAGCTACAGACAGACTGTGGATATAGTTGTGTAATGCTTCACATAGTACTTGTGTTACAGTGTGTGTGTGTGTGTGTGTGTGTGTGTGTGTGTGTGTGTGTGTGTGTGTGTGTGTGTATACATACTAGTGTAACTTGGAATGCAGTCTGTCTGCATAGGTCACTACTGTGAGCCTACCTCTTGCTGGGCAGAGGTATGCATATCATGTGTTGTCAGTCCGTCACACAAGCTCCGTGTCAGATATGACACTGGCAGTGTGTGTGTTGCATGCTACCAGTACATGGCTACATCCATGTCTATATCTAACCTCAATTCCCTGACTACGAGTATGTTGCAGACTATCCTGTAACACCAGCACCTTGCTTAGTGTATGGCAACAGTGTTCCACATATATGCCTGTGTCCCCCATCTACATACCAAGCTCTGCACATTTGTCCTGCTGTCAGGGGTTGTTCTGTAGTAGGCTGTGAGTATATTACACTGCCACTGTTGCCATTAGTACACTGCTGTTGTATCCCCCGCACATACATTGGGGCTGTGGCCATATATGTGTGGGCATCACCTACACAACACGTGTGCCCTTATGCACTGCAGAAGCCAGTGTATGTACAGTGGTATATGGTCTTGTATTACTGAGTCCAGATGGGGAGCACCATATATGACTTAGGCTGTTACACATGTGGAGGTATCAGGGGTGAGCTGCCACAAGGTATGTGGATGTATAGTACCGTATACTCCACCTATATTTAAACTAATAACATGACTTGGGGTACTGCAAGCCTACTGCCCCCTGCAATACAGACTGTTCTGTGTGTTATGCCTCGATATGTTCCGGGTACAACCCATTAGATCACAAAACGTCTTTATCTCCTATGGAGATTGTACAGAGTGTAGTTAGAGGCTGCTGAACTACACACCTGCAGTACATACTGTGTGGTACCCTGTGGCCCAGTCTGTCGGCACTATTGTACATTCTGAAGGGCTTGCCTTGGACTGCAGCAGTTGTGAACCTTTCTAGACTACTGTATAAGTGTAACTGTTTCACAGTTGCAGTACTCCATTTATATGGTTGTCAGTATTTGAGCAGCTATATGATATGGCATATAGGACTGTTATGGTACACAATTAAAAGAGTCCCATTTCTGCAAACCTCTGTGTGTTGTCTTTACTATGACCTTTCTATGGGTATATGTTGCAGGAAATGATTGACATTTGTATGTTTAGCCCATACAGTGTCCAGTTGTTCGGGTGTTAACTGTAGGCATACTGGCTGTTCCATATTGTGTGCACCTCCTACATATGTATCTGACTGTACATATGTCTTTGTGTGTATGTGTAGGAGGTGCACACAATATGGAACAGCCAGTATGCCTACAGTTAACACCTGTAGGCATACTGGCTGTTCCATATTGTGTGCACCTCCTACATACGTATCTGACTGTACATATATCTTTGTGTGTATGTGTAGTCACGTGTGTGTGTGTGTGTGTGTGTGTGTGTGTGTGTGTGTGTATATGTATATATATATATATATATATATATATATATATATATATATATATATATATATATATCTTTATCAGCATATATGTGTATGTGTATCTGTATCCTGGGGACATCGACGGCTTCCACATATTACATGTCTTGTGGGAGGTTGACTGTACTTGGTAGTGCATTGCAGGGTGCAGGTGTTTGGCTGTGGGGGGATGCCTATTCGTACAAGATGTATAGTGTGTGGGGCCTCTCAACCCCATTAACGGTGCATGTGGACATTGGTGTATTTGTCAATCTGCAATTGCTATCTACAGATGTATGGCCATATATACCTATATAGATATATTTACCTGCTAACAGATATATAGGTATATGTGCATAGATAGTGATATATATGTATATAGAGGTAGTAAAACCACATATATATTTGAATACATGTGTATCTATACATATATGGGTATGTTGTATCTGTTAAGGTTGCACTATAGTTACACACGCAGACATCTAGATGTTGGTAAACATTCTCTGCACTGTTGCATGACAGGACTGGCTGATATGTTTCTGAAACATTGAATATCTGTGTACCTGTCATGGCTTAGTGGTACATTGGTTTGTCTAGGGTGTGCAGGGTCCTTGGTTTGAGCCTTGCCAGAGTTGTTTAATTTGTTGCTGGCCAGAACACGTCCCACTGGACAAGGAGTGATTAAGGCACCGTAAAGCAGTTGTAAGCAGGTTTGTGTGTTCTGCCCAGCAACAAAACAAACAGGTCCTGCAAGGCTCATAACCAGGACCTTGCACATCATACACAAAGTGATTTACCACTAAGCCATGGCAGATATGCATAATCATGATGTGTCCACATACACATCATCCAGCCCAGGTATACAACACTACAGGGAATGTATTCCACCATGTAGATGTATTTGTGTGTGTATATATATTCATCATTGAATGTAGATACAGGTATAGACATATCTATATATCTATCTATCTATATATATATATATATATATATATATATATAAGCCAATACATACATAGATACACATACAGCCAACAATATATATGTATATATCCACATGTCCACATATAGACAGCACTAGGAATGCATATATGTCATCATATATATGGCTCACCTTTCAAAGGGAGAAGTCCATGTGTCTGGAGGCTGGTAGGCCTAAAGTATGTTCTCAACATTGCACAATCCTGCAATACATGCATAGAATGTGCAATGTGCGAATGTCAGTATGCATTCGCTCATTGCAGATTAGGCAAGATGCCACTATAGTGGGGATGGAGAATAATTGCCTATCCCCACTGTAGTGCACACTAGGAGTTCATATATCACAGTAGGGGGGTTGTGGGGGCCCGCCCCCCCAGTGGGGGATGCAAGGAGTCATGCCCCCCGCCAGTATGATATGTATTCCAACTTGCAATTCGAGTGTCAGCAAAGGTGCCTGTAGAACTGCAGTTCTCTTAACTGTGGTGCAGTAAGAAATGACGGGTTAGTCCTTTCTGTTTGCAGAAAGGGCCATTCAAAGGAATGATTGTCCCCCTGTCAAAAGTGAACATGTATATATCAATATAGGCATATATGGACATACATCTGTAGATGGAACTGGGAATGTAACCACAACATATATGTCCACATGCACCATTGATGGGTTTGAGAGGCCCAAACAACATACATCTGGCATGGATAGGTATCCCCCCCAAGCCAAATACATCTGGCCTGCAATACAATAGCAACCTTAGCAGATCCCATAAGCAGAGCCCTACATGACAAGGGCAGTACATGTTAACAGTACTCCATCCCACCTGTAGGATGTAAGGCTGGCATTACTAACATAGCATGCAGTACAGTCAAGTGACATGTCATGGTTGGGAGACCCCCTGGGCAGGTGCAGTAAGTAGCTGGGATCCCTCATACAATCCAATAGCCCTACACCTGACAATGGTTTCACCAATGTTGGCAAGGACATCCACAAACCCACCATGTCAGCTGGGAACTACCACCTGGTAGCCTGATGACCGTGGTCTGCAGGGACATGGAACATACCAACAATGAACCCATGGCCAGTGTCACTGGTTATCTCAACACATGGGACCCTGCCAATGTTGGACTTGTCAAAGGCAGAGAATACAACCTGAACCCAGTATACCTCCTCAACCTAATCATGACAGGTGTAGATGAGGGTTAGGAGGTGCACAATGCCTATGTACATCATAGCAGGCTTTTGTACACCATCCCACTTGTAAGAATGTGTGTAGTTGTTACGGGATCTACCTCCGTTCACAGGATACGTTTCCACCAGGACTGCTTGGCATATGCCAACATACCACAGGCACCATCCCATGGGCATACAGTCCTTCACAGGTCATAGATGTGTCAATGCCCTCCTCCACGCGGTTGAGATGTGCAGCACTACTGGGGTTGCTATAATTCACTGGATGTGGCTGTTGTGGACACGACTGCCATAATTGCAGTTACTGTTGCATCTATCCATCCACATAGCTTGTCTGTTATACTGTACAGTGTATGCAATCAGGTTGTTAGTTGTTGTCTACACCATTCACAGTAGTTGAGCGCCTCGCACCATCCTAATGGTAGAGCTATGACACGGCATTGGTACACACATATTACTTAGGTGAGGATTGCAGTAGAGTGGGGAGAGGGACATGCACCCTGCTGTTAACATGTTCAACGCCATCCACATTGCAGACTGCATATATACCACTGTGTGCTTGTGCTTATGCTGCCTTGGTGGGATTACATGTGCAACAGATGTGTTACCTGCATGGGACCTCCATGTGTACAGTCCTGTACATGTTCTGCATCCTAACCAAAGGCACTGTGTGTTGTCCCCAGCCATGGCATGTGTAGCACCCATTACACTTACTGGTGTCCATTGTAGAAGGCCTGCTGACACCACTACACCCATCAGCCATGTGGCACATGGACAAACACAACACAATCTGAACAGATACTGGTGACAACAATACAACATTGTTAATTAAAGCTAGGATGCATCATGGCTGCACAGCTACATCTTCCAAGATATTAGCATTTCACTTTAATGCTGACAACATGCTACACATCATTCCATTGCTACACTGTTGTAGTCACCCTGTGCATCAGAATCATGTTAGCCTGTCCCTGCATCAATGTTACGGATGTTAGGCAGTGGCACAGGTATCATCATATGCACAGGGTGTGTTGTTGGTTTGCCATAGGCCTAGGCTGAGCCATACAATTGACATGTGTGTGTGAGGGGAGCTGAGCATTGTTATGGGCCACTGGTGATGTTGTGTGTGCAGGTATGTGGTTGCCCTAGGTTCGTTGTTTATGTGTGTGTGTCTGCATGCACACAGTTCCTCTATGTGGCTGCCCTATACAGGGAATTGTGGGACAGCTGCAAACTGTACCTGGCAGGGTTTGTAGTTCACCATCTCCGGCCACGGACACAGGACCTGTGCCTGGCAGGGGGTGCTACAGGCAGTATCAGGTACAGAGCCAGACCGAGTACTGTCCCCCGAGTTTGACAGACATCCACTGGATCCAGGTCTCTCCTGGGACTGGCCAGGGCCACATGCACGTGGTCTGCTCTGACGGGTTGTGGACAGCCCCGCCCCCACAGTGCTGGGGCTGGTAATGCCACTACAGGAGCGGCTGTGACTGTTCAAACGTCCACGACAACCTCCAGCTGCTGGTGCAATGGCATACATCCACATGGCCATCACAACCATCCCGCCCTTTCTTGATGCATGGACATGACATTTTAGATGAGTTCCAATGTCTCACCCCACCGTCTATCCATGACCTCAGTGTAATTACAGATGGCACCTGCTAGGTCATGGATGCTGTCAGTTACAGAGGTGTGATGAGCCCTCTGTGCCCTTAGACCCTGTCTGGTGTACTGTTCCAGTCATGCCTGTGCCTCCATGACAGTCTGGAACATGCATGTGGTTGAAATAGGGGTTGCACGTCTGTCAGGTGCATGATGACCAGCAGTGTTCCTATGAGCACCCCTGCACATATGCCTATGTGATACCTCACCAGACATCTGGCTATGGCTGCTGTGTCCTGACACATGTTGCATAGATACCACACTGTCCTGGCCCATGCCATCAATAGGCTGTCCCTCAGCTAGGGCCAATGGTGATGAGGTGTGCAGAGGCAGTGTGACTGTGTGCGTGGATACATGTGGGTTGTCAATTGGTGGCCCAGCTACAGCCCCTGATGACCATTCCTGTGCCTCAACACACCTATCTTCATGGTCACTGTCTGTATCAGTGACATCAGATTCCCTGCGGGAGGGACCCAGTCCCACCTCGCCATCTGTAAGGGGAAAACAGGGAACAGACTGTAAGACCTGTACAACACCGCTAAACAGTAAATACACACACACACACGCACGTGTGCAGACATGCCACACACACAGACATAAACACATGCAGTCTACATACATGGCAACCCATACAGTACACCATACAGCACCTACAGACAGCTCCTGCAACCCCATAACACACACAATAGCAGGCGATGGTGCAGTACAGTATGACATACATATCTGTAATTACATACATGTCAGCATGCAGGACATGTGGGGCTGAACAGCATGCAATGCAACTGTAGTCAATCCCTGTTGCCACATGGCTGTGATGCATGGCTTCTGTTTGTAGGTGATGGCCCTCCCCCCAGAACCCACTGCACCCATGTCCACAGCATTGCTGCGCATCCGTTCAGCACCCTGGCATGTACTGTGCACCATACCTCACGGGTGTGCACACCATTGCAGGATGTGCCTCTGTGTGTCAGGGGTGTTTCTGTTGCTGCTCACAGCCTCTGTGTGTTCCTGGATCACGTGTGGACACACGTGTTTAGTGATTGCTTGATGTGTATTCACATAAGTCATCATCAGTGTTGCATGTATGAGTGGTGGATTACCATTAGACCAACCACACAGACATTGTACTGTACCTATGGTGAGTGTAGAGACCATTATTGACCATGATTGGGCCCTGGCTGATGTTGCCTGTGGTACACAGAGGTTCATAGGTGAGTACTGTTCTTTTGGTCTTGGGGCCTACATAAGCCTAGCCACAGGGGTTCCCTGCCATGCACCACCCACTAATGTTATTCCCCTGTGCCCCTGTCAGGCTGTGGCACACACATGCTATGCAGGCTGTATTCCCCATTCCCCATCCAATTGGCAAGTGTTTCTGTCAAGAGGGTCAATGAGTAGCATTGACTGTCATGTATGGGTAGTCCATTCCAGAGTGTGGTGATTCCCCAGGACATGGCCCTATCCCAGCAGTATGTTAAATGTAATGTGTTGATTAGGTTTAGGACCCTGGAGCGTGTGTTAAAAGAGGGAGTGGGATGTCGTTATATGTAGCATGTTCAACTGCTCTGTGTATGACATAGCTGTGTATGTTGGGCAGATGTCAGCTGTGCCTGGGCAATGTGCACTGGAGTGTAGCCACAGTTGTTTGAGATAGACTATGTATTGCATGTGTTTGAGGCTGGTAATCCCATTAGTGAGGTGTGTGCTGTGTCAGTGCACATGTACAGCATGCATTATGGGTAGGTGTGTTAGATGTGTACATGGCCTACACCTTAGCTATGACATACACAGTGAATTGCCAAGCATAACCTTAAACCATACTCACCGACATCTGGCCGCTGCCTTGCTGGTATCCCAGAGGTACCTACAATGACATGGGTTAGAGTTTATATCAGTGGCCACAGCTGTGGCATTGCTACAGGGTGGCTGCAGTATTACAGTACAACAACAGCTGAAGTCCACAGTACTACAGTTTATGCATTACTGCTTATCGGTACTACACAGCAACATACCCCACATCTCACACATGCGTGGTCTACCTGTACAGATGCATGCAATACAGTAGTCTACTGATATGCCCTGGAACCTTACCTGCATGCTCAATGTGTGGTGTGTGAGTAGCACCCACCTCCATGACCGTATAGGTCTGGAGCTCTTGCGGGCGGGGAGGTACTACCAGGCTGATGAGCAGCTCCTCAACTTTGGTGAAGGGGGGATGGATGTTATGGCCCCCCACCCCCTGTTGCAAGGTGGTCACCCTGCATGTCAGCGGCATGACATCATACTTGCTGGAGCAGGTCACTACAATTGTGGCAGACCTGCTCATAGGTTCGGCTGTGCAACCCCACCTCATTCACCCTGCAGACCACATCAGTCCACATAGCTGTTCTCTCCTGCTGGTCCATGTTTGTCTATGAGAAGAGCGGCTGATAGTTGTGGATCATGCTAGTGATGATGATTTCCTCTCCAGGTGGCCGTGTAGGTTTCTTGGGTGTGCCATACTCCCTGAAAGACATAATGATGGAAATATGTCTGAACAACTCATATGTCAAGTTTACCATAATACAATACACATATCAGTCTCCCGCCACCATATCAGCTCCAACATAATGTTCACACTACTCTACTGGTATGTGTCCAGTATGTGTACCATTGGGCCATATATTGTATTGTACAACACCTTCTGCTATGTGCTTATAGACATGCTCCCTGTGAGGACACTAGAGTTGCAGGGCTGTTACAAGGCATTTCACCTGCATGCCATTGTCACTTCCACTATGTTTCCACATATGCATGTGGTAGGCTTGCTATGTGATTGCTACACATCTGCCATTCTGTAGTATTGGGGATATCTATGCATGCTGTTGGACCTGCTCTTGGATTGTGTGGACTATTACAGCCCACATATGTTCCATGACAGTTATACACCAGTATGTGTAGGGGTTATTTGCCAGCAGGAACACCACTCCAACCTAATGTGCACATGTTACCAGTCCACATCACATCCATGGCCCATCATGGAACCTCATTTTCTACTGTTCCATCACTACCTTCATGTGGAACCACCTCAGGGGATGGTGCCCCCCTATGAAGCACACACAGACATGTGTTTGTCACCCAGGTAGGTCACGGGTATTGGGCATAGGGAGGTCCACAGTGACATGGGGTATGTGTTACATCACCTGGAGGCATGCAGTACACATACACAAGGTTCGACATGCATGTCCCTCCTGCCCAGCACACAGCCCAGGCACCTTTATGCCCATGTAGATGCTGTAGTGACTGTCCATGGATGGCCACCATGTTCCCTTTGTTCCCATGTGGGGGCTCAATGGCCTCCACATTCCAAATGTAACTACCCGTCCACAGTGTTTAACCACCACATGTGCCATATACCAGCCCTGTATGCTGTCTTGTTTATCACCCAACCAGACCTACATACCAATATATGCCTAATACCCTTCACCAACATATATACCCCACCATCACATGCAATTGCAATGTGTTCCCAACATGAGTTACACACCTCACTCCATCTTGCAGCCACGTACTGGTGTGTAGATATGTTGTGTATTGATGTGTGATGTTCTCTCACGCATGTCATGACAGGGAAAATGTATTGACATTATATATATTTTATATAGATATATATATATATATATATATATATATATATATATATACACACACATATATCTGTCTGTATACACACACACACACACATATATATATATATATATATGTATATATTCATATGTGTAGATATTTTGTGTTGTTTATATATCTGTATACATGTATAACTGTCTGAGGTTCTGTACACATACACAGCTGTGAATATGTATCACACATATATGTATCTGTATGTGGAGTGAGTACGAACATCTGGACCACATTCATGTACCCTGTTTACTTCACAGATGAACTGTTCTGCCTTGCTGCAACACTGACAGGTGTCACATGTGAACACAGACTTACATTATGGGGATATATATGGTGACAAACTTTAGATATGCATATTATACTGCTATGGCAGTGTGGGCATGCTATGCTACACTTTAACATGACTGTCTTGCAGGTGGTTTGGTCTCTCACCCATGTGTCTATCATAGCGGTATTAATACCCCTACCAGCCATTGGCCACAGTAATTTACAGAACACAGATATCATGGGTCACATCCTTGCCATTCACTGCTGGTCTGCACCTTTGACAGGTATATCTCACTGCTCACAGGGACTAATATTGCTGTCCAGTGCAGTTGTTGAGCACAACATCATTACAGGAAGATGTACTGATGGCACATATATATCCTTTCACAGTATACATCCTATCATTCTATGCCATATACTACATGCCAGTAAATGCATATCTGTTTCACATACCTGTTATGTTTCCACTATAACACAACCCTGAGCTTTGTGAACTTTCTTGACGTGATTTTCTCTCTCTCTCTCTCTCAGTCTCTCCAGTAGAGTTATTGAGCTGGTTTGAATAGATTATGGCATGCTTTTGTTGGTATTGCACATGATTAGGTGGTGGCCTTTGCACCAGTCAGTGTCCACCAGTTGCTAATTGCATGCAGCCTGCTGTGTAGTACTTCAGATAACCACTGTCATGGCAACCCTGTACTATAAATTGCTGCCTTCTGTGGGCATTGTCCCTTCACCTTTACAGTATGGATGGCATCCTTCCTGTGTGTGGACATCAGTGTTACAGACAGCAGGTAGCAATACCTCTTACAGCAGAACCTGCAGACACAGGCCATATCCACATGTGGGTAAGGTTCCAGACCTACAGACAGCATGAGTAGTGTTGTGTGCAATGTATCTTTCTGTTCTTACAGGGTTTCTGTGTACATGTTACTTTTTCATGGAATGTTGTCTGTCTGCATAGCTCCCAACTGTGGGCCTTTCCGTATGATACCAGGGTGATTGGGTGTTAGGTTTTGTCTGTGCACCACACAAATATTGTCCCAAACATATCTGTGGCATTCTGCTTGTTGAGTGCTATCAGTACATGGCCACATCCATTTGTATTTCAGTGTTGTATCCCTGCATAAGGGTATGCTGCAACGAATTCTGTAACACCAGCAATTTCCAGGGTGTGTAACAGCAATAATGCAAATATGGCCCTATGTTTCTGCCTCTGTCCTCCACATTTATGCCAGTCTTTGTCCCGCTGTGATACAGGAAGGGTTGTTAGGTAATGGCCTATCATTATTTACCGCTAGCATTACTGCTATTATCCCAGTCATGTCATGGACTCCCATACCAACTGTTGGGCCATGTCCATATATATTGGGGCAACAGCTGGTAAAACACATTTGTGGCCTTGTACATTCCTGAGGTAAGTGTGTGGTGCACAGTGTTTCTTGCCCTTGTACAGCCTTTTATGGAGGGGGGGGGGTTCTATGCCATTGACCTAGGCTATGGCACCTTTCCAGTGATATAACTGTTAAAGATGAGGGTCATTCCGTGTAAAAGTGAGGTGTTAGGTTAAGCAATGATATGTACAAGAAACTGTGACATTAACACAAGTGCTACCTTTCCCCCTAGGGCTTGACTACAGGGTGTAATTGGAGGCTGCTGAACTACATGTGCAATTGTTGATTGTTACGTATCCTGAAGGCAAATCCTGTTCCTATTGTTGTACTAATTGAAGGCCTTGGCCTACACAGCATAGTATGGTATATATACACATTGCTTGCATCTACTGTTTTGTGTGGGCCTTGCGTTCATGACTGATTACATATTTCAAACCTTATGTGGTGTCAGTACTGGCATACATTATTGTACAGTACAGGAATAAAGGTTATCTGTGTATGCATACCTATGTGTCGTGTCATGTCCTTTGATTTGTGGGTGGGTATATGTTTAATGTCAGTATTCTCATTTGTGGGAATGGTTGCCACACTACACATTTCACAGGTGCCAGCTGAAGGGCTTGTGGCTAAGGGATATACTTTGCACCCAGTACTTCCACACTACTTCTACATATGTATGACTACTAATACCTTTTGTGTGTGTATATGTGTATGTACCTATATATATCTCATATGGCTATATATATATATATATATATATATATATATATATATATATATATATATGCATACATATGAACATTTGTATGTATCTATATACAAGTGCTGTTTTATGATTATTTGTGAGTCTTACATTAATATATATATATATATATATATATATATATATATATATATATATATATATATATATCTACATATAGCTGTCTATTTGTCTACCTTTACAGATATATCTGTCCATATGTCCATGCATGTGCAGCTCATATTTTTGCCTGTTCCTCATTCACTTGGCAATTGTCATGGATGATTGCAGCATTGAAGTCAGTAACTAGTGGCAACACTTTTGTGTTTCAGACTTCATCTCCTTCTATATATGTGTTCTAATACATATAACTGTGTAACTAGCAACATTTTGAGTGTAACAGAGAATTAGTTGACATATATCCCTATTTGTACCCACAGTGTGGCATACGTTGTCCAGACTTCTTGCATTAACAGGTTATGTGGTGTGATAATACATTACCTGTACTATTGATTGAATGTGCTGCAGGATATGTTTGTGCAAACTTCAGGTTATGTATATCTGCCATGGTTTAGTGGTAAATCACTTTGTGTATTGAGTGCAGGGTCCTGGGTTTGAGCCTTGGAAAGGCAGTTTATTTTGTTGCTGAGCAGAACAAGGGACGTTGGCTACAGAGTGATTGAGACACTCTTAAGTAGTTGTAAACAAGGTTGCATGGGTTTATGCAGAGCTAAGCAATGCCTGCACAGGTTAAGCAATTCAGCAGGTAGCTGAGTATAAGAAACTGTAACCAGACTTTAGCAGTGCATACAATCGCGTAAACGCACTTAAACATGCTTACTACTGCTTATTTGTGCTTACACCTGCTTACTACTGCCCAAATTCATTATGACACTGACACTTCACATGTGCATTTCATGTAGTACTCCAGTTCACATTTAAATGGTATGTAGGTTTTACAACAAAAAGATGTACAAATATGTTCATATACAGATTTCACATGGAAAATGATATGTGCTGCAGTGGGACTCGAACCGGGAATGCCTGTCCGTTAGGCGGGTGCTGTAACCACTACACTATTGCTGTGTTGCTTCATTTGCATATATACCCTTATACCCATGGATCCTAGTTCCCCAAACACCCACCCCAACACTTCACTGATACATCAGTCATCCATTCTCCAGTTGGAAACACGGTGTAACCACACCACTACACATTGGCCACTCCCTACTCCTCTGGACCCATCCCATGAGTTGACTCAATCCAAGTATCCTCAGACATCCCAACCTTTTAGTCCACAAACACTGGTGAAATGAGTGACCAATAGGACACTATTCCCAATTTTTGTGTTGTCCTACCTGGGACACACATGTCTTTAGTTCAAGATTAGGCTCTATACTTCATTACTTCATTACTCCAGTTAACAAGACACTAAAATAAATTAATAACTAAGACTATATGATAACGCACACATTACACATGTAAACCAATGATGTACGAGTTCGACAACATTATATTACAAATAAGACCGGTTTAGTGATTGGCGTTGACGTAGCCGGAAAATCACAGGAATGATTCAAATATTTCATAAAGGGAAAGTCCTCACATTTTATTTTTTTGAGAACAGCACTAACTTCAAAACTAAATACACAACTCTGAATTATTGCAGATATGTCCCCTCCCTCTATCTTCTTGTGACTAATACTATAGTACTGCAATATACAACGGAAATAAAACAACAGCTTATTTTGCCTTGGAAGTTTATATCCCAGCAAAATCATGAAAATGTTGCAAATAAATAAATATATATATATATATATATATATATATATATATATATATATATATATGTGACAAGCATTTCATGACAGTCTAAGTAAGGCCTGCACTGTTACAAAGTCCATGCATTTGGCATGAAATTGAGTTGGGATATATAAGCCACAGAGCAGAGAAGGGGGTCACCATCTTTTCTGTAATGGACTATGAATAAATGTTTATTTAACATCTGTTAACCGAGTATGCAGACTGTTCCAATGAGTCAGGACTCCATTCAGTCATGACTTGAGTCTTAGAGGCCAAACAACACAACTAAACATACACAAGAATCATACCTTTCATCCTCTAATGTAAGAAGTTTAGCCAAAGCCAAATATAATTGGGGGTGGGGGGTCAAAAATTGGGACATACTGGGATCAATTCAATAGCTCTGCTTGACAGAGGCCCAGTAAATTGATCAATGGGGTGGCGTGAGCAGACACACCTTGGCTAGGCTTATAAATGCCCGCAGATAGCCTAGTACCTACCGATGAACCTATTACATTTATGGTTATGCACAACCTATTATTCTATCTACTGTCGAGGTTTGTAGGGGCACTTTCATGTTATTTATGTCTGCAAAAGGAATGAATGTGGTACAGGGAATGTACTTCTACATATAGATGTATGTATGTGTGTATGCATATATATTTATAACTAACTCACTGACCTCCACGAAGTGGTCCAGTTAGAACCGGGCCATCCAACCCTGACACACCTGGATCCATATTTCATACCCATGGTTCCTCCACCCCAACCCGAGTTCCACATACACACAAACCATCCATTCTCCAGTTGCTATCCCAGCCATAGCACACCTCCACACATTGCCCTCTCCCAAGCGTTAGGGACCCTACAGGTATGTTGTCTTCACTCATGTATCATCAGGCTCTCCCAACCTTTTAGTCCTTGAACATACCTGCCCTGGCTTGTGTAATACTCGGAAGTCCAAACAACCCGCAATCTTTGGATAGTCCCACCAGGGACTACCCTGTAATTGTTTGTAAAGTAGACTTAGCAGGTGGACAATGTTACTCCCACTGGTAGTATCCTGCCTGTGGTTTGAGAAGCAATGATTTGCTCACCCCTGCCCAGCTTGATACGACATAAGATGACAGCACAAAATAATACAGGTGTTGCTGTTGTTTTCCTTCTCATTCTTTTTGTATGCTTTATTGTCACGACACTCATTCTTCTCATGTATATATATTAATTATATCAGTACATACACATGCACATACATCTACATAATTATATACATTTCCCATACTGTTGGATGCCTGTGCTGGATGATGTGTTTGTGATCACAGCAGCTGAATGTGTATCTGCCATGGCTTAGTAGAACTCACGTCTACTATAGTGTGTTGGATCGGGGGTTTGCAACCTGGCAGTGCAGATTATTTTCTTAATGGCCACAACAACAGCTGTTGGCTACAGGGTGGCTAAGGCTCTGTAGAACATTTGTAGGTGGGTATGCACTTGTTTGCATGAAGCACAGCATTACTAACCTCTGGTTGCTGCATCTTGCACTCAGTTAGCCTCTATATTGCTTCACCAGTGTGGTACTCGAATACCGGCGGCCAAGCAGGCTTACACCCACTTGCTCCTGCATAAGCATGTGCAACGTCATGCATTTTGTTCACATCTGTTGTCAGTGGTGGCCCGGGGTGTAGAGCTCTACATTGACTCCAGCTACGTATCCCAATTAATACTGGGGTGTTCACATTCATAGAGGGTAACAGACATAACATAGCTACGTCCCCCATTAATCATGCTCAGTTTACGTTAAACTGTCAGTAATACCCGTGCTTAGATCAGGTTTACATGTCAGGTATGACTGTCGACAAAGGTCAGTTTAAGTGGAGGTAGGATTCCTGTTTCACAGGTCTGGATAGTTTCCATACCTGTGTGGTACAGTAGAGGCAAATAACTAAGGGGTAGGTAGTTGGGGTGACACTGTAACTGTATAGTAGCCCGTAGGTATAATTGGATGGGGAGCGATAGGGAAAGTATGTCGGATGTTGGGATTTGTATGTGAGGCAGGACAAGAGGTGTCGGTGTCACTAGTTGATGTAGTGGTATAGAGTGTGAGGTGTGGGGGTTTCGCAAGGTGGTGAGCCTGTGCTGCTCCAGGTGTGCTTGTGGTGTTCCTTCATGTGTTAGTTACATGTGTCCTGTAGGACAGCTGTGATACTACATGTGGGTTGGGATTCCAGATACTAGCAATATAGTGGGGGGAGAGGGTGTCACCTACGTGTACCCGTAGACATTAATAGAAATGGAACAGGGGCTGATAGGTACGTGGTGTGCATTGGGCACAAAGGGGGGGTATTAGTAGGGGGATTATCCAGGGAAGTGCAGGATGGCTGCAGGGAAGGTCCACAGCTGGCCATGTTGTCTACGACAACAGCTGTGCATATGCACTGCATTTGGTGTTTGCGTCGGGCACTCACACCCCTGGGTGGGGATGACTACAATAATAGCTTGTGATGCCTGTTACATCGGCTTACATGCCTACAGTGGGGTGATGCAACCATGTGTTCGTAGGTGTTGTGTAGTGTGTTATGCAACAACACATATGGTTATACTGTACTTAGCCATGTAAACTGGACTGTGCTGCGGTGGGACCCATATCGGGAATGGCTGCCCGTTGGGTATAAGCATGCCTGTCGACTGTATAGAATCCATGGCCTGTCAAGAGGTTGCTTCATACTATTGGTGTGTTCCTCTTACAATCTGCACCTGACTGGCAAATACCTGGGAACTGACGCCATTAAATACAGACAAGTAATTGGGTTTAGGACCCAATATCCTTCAGCCAAGTCATGCTAATGCATAACTTATTATTCTATCAGCTTTCTATGGTTGTAATTGGAATATGTGCTTTCTGTTCCATATTATACCCCCCAATGGTTTAGGTTCTGTCCAGTGGTTTTGCTCTTAGAAGTTGAGAGGTATGGGCATAAACTCTGCCCAATTCACAATTTTACTTACATCCCCGGGGCGGTCCTAATACAACGGCTCCAGCCAACACTTGCACAGCTAGGCCCATAATTGCATACCCATAGTTCCCCCACCTGCCCCTCCTCTACAGCACTCATCCTTACTGTGGGTGCAGGTGGGGTCTAACCACACCACTACACATTGCCCACTTTCCACGTGTCAGGACCCATGTCGTATGTTGTGTCGATGCATGGGTCATCAGGCTTGCACAACCTACTGGTCCATGTACGTTTAAAGCCTGGTTGGATAAATCATTACAGGGACTGACTCCGATGATCATTAATTTTGGGATGTCCCACAAGGGACATTGATGTCTTTGTTTCAAGATTAGACTTGGCAGGTCTCTCCCACTGGTAGTATCCTGCCTGTGGTCTGGGAAGCAGTGGTGTGTTTACTTGTATCGTGCGTTTGTATGTTTCACCTGTCTGAGTGGGTGGGTTGATGCTACATGTTACACATTTGTTGATTGGACCCCTCACCCCCATTTGCACAGCCTGTGAACATATGTAATCCTTAACTGGTGTATCATATCTATCTATCTATATATATATATATATATGTATATATTTTTATATATATATATATATATATATATATATATATATATATATATATATCTGCTGTATGCTACTATTTAACAAATTGTTTTCTAGTCCTGAGGAGCTTTTCTCCCCGGGTCTCTGCTGTAAATGAGCCAAAAGCTCAGCCAGACTTACCCAGTCAACAGATGTGATTTACATACATGATTCAATTAATACCCTAGCTGTATATGTATGTGTATGTTTACACACATATATATTTCTACATATCTGTATACATATATATGTATATATCTGCATTTGTATGCATATATATTGCTCTCTCTCTATATATATATATATATATATATATATATATATATGTGTGTGTGTGTGTGTGTGTGTAACAACATATGGATGTAAGGGTGTCTGCATATGTATATATCTATATGTGGGTATTTAATTATATTCTGTCTCTGTATGTACACATTTGTACTACAGAGAGGGGGAGGTTTCACTCCATGTAGGTGTGGGTATATATACACACCCCTCTACAGTTGTACATCTACATCTGGTTGTTCCATTCTTTGCCATGTACAATAGACTGTGCTGCAGTGGGACCCATAGCAGGAGTGGCTGTCCATTGATCGGTGGCCCTGCTGCAATGCACACTATTGCTTACATCCCTGGGGCGGTCCACCTAGACCCACTCCAGCCAATACCTGCTCAGCTAGGCCCATAATTTTATACCCATAGTTCCCAATCCGCACATCCTCTATAGCACTCATCCTTATTCCGGGTGCAGGTCAGGTCTGGCCACACCTGTACACTTTACCCACTCCCCACTTCTCGGGACCCATCACGTATGTTGGCTCACCCCATGGATTATCAGGCTTCCCATAACTTGTACACTGGGAACATGCGTGGCCTGCCATTCGACATCGGTGTAATGGCAGGAAACCCAAAAATGTTTGAATTTTTGGCTGTCCCACAAGGGACATACATGTCTTTGTTTCAAGATTAGACTTGGGTGTCTCCCACTGGTAGTATCCTATCTCTAGTCCCGGAAACAGTGGTGTGTTTAATTTTATTGTGTGTCTGTATGTTTCACCGGTCTAGCTGGGGGGGGGGGGTTGATGCTACGTGTTACATATTTGTTTATTGGACCCCTCACCCTCATTTGCATGGCCTGTGAACATATGTAATTCGTAACTGCTGTATCATATCCTAGCTATTTTCATGTGTATATTTACACACACACACACACACACACACACACACACACACACACACACACATATATATCTACATTACTATATACAGATATATTTGTATATGTATGCATACATGTAAATATTTATATATTGCTGTCTATCTATCTATATATATATATATATATATCTAATGACATATGGGTGTATGGGTGTCTGCATATGTATATATCTATATGTGGGCATGTATATGTATTCTGTCTCTGTATGTATGCATTTGTACTACAGAGAGGGAGAGGTATATCTCCATGTAGATATACACACACATACCTTTACATATATACATCTACATCTGGTTATTCTGTTCTTTGCCATGTAGATTAGACTTTGCTGCAGTGGGACTTGTAGCGGGTGTGGCTGCTCATTGGGCGATGCCTCTGCCCAATGAACACTTTTGCTACATCCCTGGGGCTGTCCGTATAGACCCACATCATCCAACACCTGCACACCTAGACCCATAACTAGTTACCCATAGTTCCCCCACCCGCACCTCCTCTACAGCACCCATCCTTACTCTGGGTGCAGGTCGGGTCTGAACACACGACTACACGCTGCCCCCTCTCCACTTCATGGGACCCATGTCGTACATTGTCTCGACCCATGGGTCATCAGGTTTTCCCACCCTTGTATTCCGGGTATGTACACACCCCGGCCAGAATGGTCGTCGCATCGGCTTCCTTCCATAATATGTAAATTTTTGGGGCGTCCCACAAGGGACATTCCTGTCTGTGTTCCAAGATTAGATTTCACAGGTGCACTGTGTACCCCCCCAGTTGTATCCTGCCTGTGGTCTTGGGAGCAGTGGACTATACATTGTTTGTGGGCATGTTTCCTCTGTCCGGCTGGGGAGGGGGGTCATGCTACGTGCTACATGTTTCTTGCTTGGGCCCCTCACTTCCATTGGCATAGCCTGTGAACATATGTCATTCTTGTCTGCTGTTTCCTATCATAGCTGTATATCTGTGTATATCTACACACACACACACACACACACACACACACACACACACACATATATATATTTTATATATATATATATATATATATGGCCTTAATCTCACTTATCTATTACTATGATGGCTTAGTGGTTAACTACTGTGACTATAGTGTACAGGGTCTTGGGTTTGAGCCTTGCTGAGGCAGTTTATTTTGTTGCTGGGCGGAACTTGGGCCATTGGATCCAGAGTGATTAAGGCACTTTACAGCGGTTGTAAGTGGGTTTGCGCAATGGTAAGCACTGCTAACCTCCGGTTACAGTTTCTTACACTCATTAGCTTTTACTTTGCTTACTCTGTGTGGGCAATGCTTACCCCCATGCAAGCACACTTGGATACACTTACCACTGCTTATTTGTGCTTAGACTTGCATACATGTGCCTTATTCATTATGACACTAACACTTCACATGTGCATTTCATGCAGTACTCCACTTCACATTTAATTGTTATTCTGTAGGTTGTATGGCAAATCGATGTAAAATTATGTTCATATACAGATTTCCCATGGAAAATGATTTGTGCTGCAGTGGGACTCGAACTGGGAATGCCTATTTGTTAGGTGGATGCTCTAACCACTCCACTATTGCTGTGCTGCTTCATTTGCATATATATTCCTTGTTATCCTCTTCAGCCTTTTCAGCTACTTTAGCCGTAGCTAGGCGATGGGCAAACCCGCGCACCTACGGTTAGCTGTACTCGGGATTTTAAAACACATCAATAATAGGGATTCTTCGTTTTATTTGACTGAACTTTTGAACACATGGGGACTGTTGGTGGGGATATGCAGACACTTGTGAGCTCTCTCGCTCATTTATTTACACATTCGTCTGTTCTACATTGCAGGGGCATGTTTATTCTGAGAGCTCTGCTCTCAGACATGCCCCCTGCACTCGTCAACGCTCCATGTAGCATTTGGAGTTCAGGCAGCGCGCCTTCATTAATATGCATGGCATGCTGCCGTCCTCCTCTTAAACTGCTGCTTCCATGCAGGACTAGATTAGTCCTGAATAGAAGATTAGTAAATCCGGGGATAAGTTCCCTTGGACCTTCTCCACTGTTTCTGGCCACCTGTTCCCCACTTCAGCGTTCCAGATATATAGCAAAGTCTGTGTGTGTGCACTTATGTATGAAGATGTTTGACAGGCAGTTTTCTAATTAACATTTAGAAATAATTGCTAAACATGAATGAATAAAAATGTAATTTTTTTTTAATTATAAATTATGGCGAATATGCTGAATCATTTTAGTATAAATAATACTGAATTGTAACAGATATGGGAAGTCTTTTTTTAGAAGACCCATTACAAATAATCTCCATCGTACTTACTTTAAGGAAACAGGTGTGTCCCCTTAATATGTCCCAGAAATGTCTGTTGTTATGTCTCTGAATCTAGGGATCAAGACAAAATGGCTTCATATATATATATATATATATATATATATATATATATATATATGCACACACACAACTAAATGTACAAGGAAATGCATTAGGAAAAGTTGAAGGAAGTATCAGTCTGGGAAAATAACACAGAAAAAATATTAGGAAATACAAAAAAAAAGTAAATGGGTAAAATGGAAGATGATATAAGAGCAAATGCATTGTTTTATAACAATAAATATAAAATTCTCCCATAACAGTATGACATAAATGTATGAGAATAACATATCTTAGAGATGGTAGTGATGTCCCAGATCTCCAGTTTATACAGGTCCATGGGTGTCGGAATCATAGAGCCAGGGGGAGCCCCCCCCCCCACTTTTACAGCTGCAAGACCTGTCGGAAAAAAATGAATGAAGTCGAGTTTTCATGCTAATGTGGATACGTGAGCAGAAGTTAAACTAACTAAACTAGCTGTTCTTGTTCTCTTATTGCTCTGTGTTCCAGGTGTTATGCTACTGCTGTTTCCTTGGTGTTGCCAGAGCCAAAGTCATGCCGGTAAGGAGAGTTTTGTTCTTTTATTTTCAGGTGTGTGTGTACACAATGCCCCCAGTTATGTATACCTGGTGGTTAGTGTTACACAGGCTCAAGCAAAACCCTGAATTCTCTACCCATACCACCACTTATGATATAGTGAATTGAGTCCATGGCATTCAACTGGCCAGATTTTCACAGAATATTTGTCTCATACTTTTGGTGTGTTCCTCTTAAAATTTGTAGTTTTCTGGTAAATCAGTGAGAACTGAATTCATTAAATAATGATAGCCCTTTAAATTTCAGTCTTCCTATCTTTCAGAAAACACATGGTAACACAAAACACTTTATTTTAGCAACTTTCTAAGATTATACAAGCAGTATTCAAAATATGTCCCTAGTTTTGGGCCTTTGCCCCCCCCCCCCCAAATAAACTTTGGCTTTTTCCTAGTTTCTTGTGCTGCGAAGTTGAGAGATTTAGTTGAGTGTCAAGTAGATTTTACAAGGAGCTGACAGCGTCAGGGGAAGAGAAATGTAGTGCTACTTATGCTAAGCTGATTGCATTGTTAGTAGCACAACAGGTGGTATACTTGCTTTTGATGCAGAAGGCTGTGGGTTCTACTCCCACAGTATGCAGATGGATCACTGATAATGTACTGTGTTGTACTTTAAAGGGAGTGGATGCTGCAGTCCTATGAATATCCTCCTTTGGAGGAGTTACCTGGTAATTATGTTTCTGTTATCAGTTTGCCATCCATTCCCCATTGCAAAATTACTAGCTTATCATTTTTTTAATGTAGCATAGGCAACAGGCACTTTATTTGTAGATGAAACAATGAAATATAAAGTTGTTTGCTAGCAGCAACCTCTTCATTAGTCACAAATCCCGTTAATGTGGAATTATTTAGATGACTTACTTCTGCAGAGATTTTGCATATTTACTGATATTGGTAGATTGTAATGACAGAAGTTTGAGAGGCCTTTTATGGTTGAAATTTTCTGAAATGGGTAGTTCTGTCAATAAGGGTTCATACATTTTGTTTCATTGCTTACTAGAAGACCGTTCCAAACTTATGTACAAGCAATGCTGTATTATACAAGGAATATACTGTAATTTAATACACAATCAGGTTAATACAATCAGGAAGGTGAATCAAAGAATGCATACATGTATGCTTGCTCACAGGATGCAGGAGATCAAAATAGGGAAAGAGACCGGTCACCAATGGAGTCCCCCAGGGTTCAGTGCTGAGACTTTTTCTGTTTGGCATATACATCTCAAAAGTAGAAGAAAATTCCAAAGGGCTTTGGTCGAATAAGTTTGAGATGACTGCAACCTAGGAGCAGTTATTGAATCCCCAAATTACTTTTTTATTGAATTCCCAAACAATAACTAGTGCCAGAATCATGAATTATCTAAACTCCAAGGAATACATTATCGTATCCTTTGGGAAGTCATCTACTCCAGGGAACTGCCAAATTGACAATGCCCTCTGAGAACTGACCCAGTTGTTTTGCATTTGGGAACGTGTGTGTATAGTGACCTAACTTTTGAGCAACATGTGCCCAGAGTCATAAGAAAGTCTTTCTATATTGCACAGCTTATAAGCAAATTGATTTTGACTAAATCTAGAGATGTTATTGTCCCCCTTTACAAAGCCCTCATTCAGTCAGTCATTTTGTATAATGCCCACTTTGGCATGTATCTGTCCAGACCCATGCAACAACTGGACTACCCACAGAAATACCTTACTAGAAGGATACAACTCCTAAACAATAGGTCATGCATGGAGCACCTCAAAGATTTATCACTATACTCAGTATCCTACAGAGTGCTTAGAGGTGACATGTATGGCATACAATGCATCCTCCAACCTAATACAGATGGACCTACTGAACATCAGCAAGTCAAATGGCATGAGAAATACTCAGTCCAGGTATCTAAACTGAATGTTGTGGAGAGATGGATATATATCACAGAGGCTACCACTGTTCCAGAACAGACTATCCATTCAAGTAAAACAAAGCTTATATCTGTCCATATTCAAATGCAACTTGGATCTAAGGATGGGTAATAGAAAATGTACTCCAGGATTGCCCCTCATGCCACTAATGGATAGAGGCAGTTCCTAAATGCTGCATCCCTTACATGGGTCCCCTCAAATTATCTACAGTATGATCACATTTATTTTCACTAGGGCTAATATACAATTATCAGCCATAGGATAGGTAACACCAATCAGGAAATGTTAATTCAAGCACCAAAAGGGAAATTGGCTAAGCTTAAATTGTCCTCCAAGTGAACATATGTTGTGGTAGTAAATAGTTTTAAAAATTTGCCCTTTTTAGATCACTAAGTGTACCTCTCACCCCCCACCCCCAGTCTTCAACAGCTTCCGTCACCTCTGTACAGGTCACAGCTCCCTTAACTATGTTGACATCCATATTCTTTTCACATCAGAACTGTCTTCTAAAGTTACAATTTTTGTGCCTTTTTTGGCAAAGCTTCACCTGCAGATGCTGTCTGAGTTTCTTCTGTCTTATTCCCCATTCTCTTACATTCTAAACTGCATCTATGAGCAGCAGAGCTGATTAATCCATACAGACAACAACCAGAAAGATTTTAGGATCAGTTTTCACCTTAGTGTTTTGAACTTGGATAAGTTCTATAATATTTAAAATGCTACAGGGATTATTAATTCTTCAGCAAAATGCATCAGCAGAAAACATGCAGAGTGTAAAGAACGAAAAGGAAAAAAATTATTTCATCCATCCATCCATCTATTTTCTAAACAACTTGTCCAATGTGAGGGCCAGGAAGTTAGCAGGACAGACAAGACTTTTCTTCTTCCAGCAACAGTCCCCACCTCATCCTGCAGGATCTGGCAAGACATAAACTAAACAGAAAATTGAGAGTTTCATCCTGTAACTCCACTCTCATGTTAGGACCAGTATAGTATAGTGCCTGCAATATTGTCATCATTGCACCCATCCACAGATCACTCTTTCAATCTACTTTGCTCCCATCTAATGAACAAGACTGGTCAAAATATTCTGCTTGACTTGCTATTCTCATCTCACCTCCACCAAGAGACCATTCTTTTCCAGGAAAGAACCATTGCCTTTGACATGGAAATTATGATTAATCCCAGCTGCTACATGCTTAGAAGTAAATAGCTCCAGTGTAAACAGGAGATCTCACCTACTGTAGACCAAAATGACATCATCATTTGCAAGCAACAAAGATAGAATCTTCATGTCTTCACACTGGATAATCTCTAAACCTTGAGTACTGTGTCCATTCTGAATGGATGTGAATTACTGCCGTTAAGGTGGTTACAACTCTTACTACAAAATACAGGGACTAAATGGCATGCAGAATTGATCTAGAGATCCCATGCTGTTGTAGCACCTCCCACAACACAATCTAGGTTACACAGACATATGCATTCTCCAGATTTTTAAATAACACAGTGAGCACATCAGTGAACTCTCATGACTGTTCCTTAACCAGGATAGAATCAGCACTGTCTTATGAATCAGAGACACAGCTATCAGATAAATAGTGCAGTTATGTAAGATCTTTCCATAGCAGTAGATATCTGACTTGGCCTCCATACTAAAGCCTTTACACCTTCCAGGTGTCCGATATATATCCTATGTTCAAGGTATAAGGTACATATGTGACATATGGATGCCTAATCCTCAGAACTGAAGTACCCCAAAAGAATCAGAGTAACTCCACAGAAGCAAAACATGTATATCCATGAAGGGAAGAAGAAGAAAAGGATGGAAGAAGACTCGTAGGTCAGGAGGTGGGTAGCAAGTAAAAGGGGGCAAGACAGAGGGACAAAATACTGCAGTAGTGAGAAGTAGGACATCTACTGTTATGATAAGATCTTACACAACTGTACAATGTCCTTCCTTATCACTGCTGCATTATTCTTTACTCTTGGGAGAGTACAAAAGCTACTGGAAAGTATGGCAGGAAGAAGACAGCGAAGAGTCTTCCACAAACCCGTGGAGTATGGCCCTGGTAAAACCCGCCTTGGTTCTGGAAATGACATCCAACTTGTAGTGTTTGGTAAAAGTGTGAACAAAAGACCAGTTAGCAGCTTCCAAGATGGTTCTAGTATCTAGACCTTTGAAAAAAAGCATCAGTAGAGGCCACTGCCTTGGTAGAATAAGATTGAAGAGAATATTAAAACTGCTTGCCATGAAAAGAATAGCAAAAAGAAATTGTGTTAGAAATCCAAGAGAAGGAAACAGCCAAACCCAATTTCCTAACATGAAAGGAAATAAAAAGTTTCTCAGATTTCCTGATATGTTTTGTCTTAACCAAATAATATCTGAGCTGTCTATGTAAATGCAAGGTGTGAAGAACCCTCTCACTAGTAGTCTGCAGAAAAGGGAAAAAAGAAGAAAGATCAAGGATAAATCGTTAAGCACCTTGGGCATAAAAGAAGAATTAATATGAAAAGATATCCTGTCCTTGTGAAAAATCAAATAAAGGAGGAACTGCCATGAGTGCTTGAAGTTCAGAGACCCTCTTGGTATAAGTAAGAGCCATCAATAGTATAGTCTTCCAAGTGCAATGCTGTAGGGAAGAAGAAAAAGCAGGCTCAAAGGGGACTGTGTCAAATTTTCAAGAACAAATTAAAGGTCCCAAGAGGAAGAAATAGGCTTTCTTGGAGGCCTAATGTGAAGGACACCTTTTAAAAATAGTTTGACTTCAAAACTAGAAGCCAAAGGTGGATTCAGAAGCAGATGAGTGTAGATGACGAACTTTAACAGATGAATATGCCAAACTAGAATTGAGCAACTCACACAAATAAGAAAGGACCATAGGGACCCCCACAGAAAAAGGGTCCAGGTTATAACTGAGATACCAAGTACAAAATCTCTTCTATTTAGTCACATAGGATTTTCTAGTAGTGGATATTTTGGCCTCCTGCAAAACACAAAGCACATCCTCAGAAAACATGTTCGTGAAAGGAATCAAAACCCTAACACCCACATCATCAGCTAAAGGGTGGACATTTGAGGGTGAATAACAGATCCCTTGTCTTGTGTGAGAAAAATCCATCTTGTGAGGTAATGTGTGATGGTTATCCCTGACCAGGTGAAATGACAGGGGGAACCCATGCTGTCTGGGGCAAAAGGGAGTCACCAGCAAAGGTTTGGGTGTGTTCCACATGATCTTGTGATGGACCTGTGGTAGTACAGGAAGATTGGGATGGGCATATAGAAACATATCCTTCCAATAAAACACATGACATCCACTTTCCAAGCCAGAGGACTTGGAACTCTGGAACAGAACTGGTGAAGTTGTCAGTTCAGAGGGAAGACAAAAAGATCCACCTGAGGAGTACCCCACCAGTGTACAATGTCCAGAAATACCTTCATATGAAGCATCCATTCTTGAGAATTTATTCTAGACCTGCTCAAGGGTCTGCCACCAGATTATGGTCTGAAGAGATTTATACCATCTGAAAAAACAAGTGACAGCAGTCTGCAAAATCCCAGTCCTGAAGAGGCAGCCTGCAAAGTAGATGGGATTGTGTGGCTCCTTGGTTGTTGATGTACACATGATTGTGATATTGTCTGTAAAAACCTTTAGAGGACCTGGAAGTCAAATGTAGTGAAAAGTGTGGAGAGAGCTAGAAGTAGGGCCCTCATCTCTTTGATTTTGATATGATCTGTCAGTTGTTGCTGGGACCAAAGATCCTGGACTTTTAGGCTGTTGGAGTAAGCTCCCCAACTGTGACCAGAAGCATCTGTTTGCAGCTCCTGAGTAGAGAGGGGAACCTGAAATGGCAGATCTGGATTCAAGGAAAAATGATGAATCCACCAGCAGAGCTCAACTTTGAGACATGGCAAGAGGGTGACTAGATACTCCAGAAGATGGCAATGCTGAAGCTAAACAGTTTTGAGATAGCATTGAAATTTACTCGAGTGGAGTTTGGCAAAAGGAACTATGGTAATGGTGGATGCCATGTTCCCCAGAACTCTGAGAAATTCCCTTGCAGGAAGGACTGGAAGAAAAAGAACAGACTGGAAATAAGCAGTCAAAGACAGGAATTTGGAAAGTAGGAAACAAGCCAACATTTGAATGGTCTGAATCCTTCAACCCAGAAATGCTTGACCCTGAAAGAAAGTCAACACAGACTTTCTGAGATTGAGAGTGAACTCCACACTGTGAAGAAGCATAGCAAAGTATTGATTTTGAAGCAGGAGCTGCTGAGAGGTGGCTTAAATTAGAAGGTCATCCAAATAGGGGAATATTTGAATTCCCTGAAGTATGCAAAAGGCTACCAGAAAGGACAGACATTTGGTAAAGACTCTTAGAGCTGTAGAAATACCAGAAGGCAAAGCAGAGAACTGATAATGAGAGAAGAAACAAAGAAAGTACAGTTGTGTAAGTTGAACGTACCATAATAGTAGATGTTCAAATTATCGCTGCTGCAGTAGCCTTAGCTATATGGGATATAACAGCCAGACAACTTCCCAAGCTTCAGGACACCTTTCACATCAGGTGGGCATAAACCCATATAACTAAGACTACTGCAGCAGTGATCAATATAAAGAACATACATTAAAAACTTCCTGAAGAGAGGGTGAATAGAAATATGGAGGTAAGTGTCCTTCAAATCCAGAGATATCAGAAAATATTGAGGAAGCAACAGAGAGAAAAATGAAGGAAGGGACCTTGAGAAAAGTGTTGTGAAAAGACAGGTCTTGGATTGGCTTCCATTACCCTTCCTACCTGGGAGCCAGAAACATTTTAGAACAAAAATCAGTTCCTTGCGGAGACAAGGGAATAGTTTGGATGGTTTCCCGATCCACCAGATCCTTCAGAACTAAAAGAAAGTGAAGAAGCTGGCAAGAAAGAGGCTGAGGAAGGGAAGAAAATAGAGGAAGGGACTTCCAAGCCATAAAATAACCATTCTGGATGATGAATCAGAATCCCTGGGCCTCTTAGAAGGAGTGGAAGACCAGGGAGCAGAATGAGGGACAGAAAACTCTTGTGGGAGGGGGGGGTTAAGGGCTATAAGAGCATTAAAAAGCCCCTGAATAAAGTCCTGCCACTCTTTGTGTGGATCCTTAGCCTCAGAAACCACTTTGATGTTCTGTTTCTTTTTTAAAGAAGCATCTGCTTTAACAAACCAAGGAGGTTCAGATCTCTGCCTAAATTCTATGAGGGTACCAGGCACCTCTTCCCTAATATTTGATGAATCTCCCTAGGACCCTCAGATATCATCACCCATGGCTCCCCCTCTACATCTGTACCAGATCTATGCACAGCCTTGGTGGACATGTTGGTAGACAGCTCCATTTTGACCTCCAACTGGATTGGAGCAGAGGGAACTGGCATTGCACTGGACAGTCCTCAGATTCTTCATCCAACCAGAGGGAGACATCTGATGAAGGCTGGACAGCAGCAGGATCAGTGCATGCCTTTTTAGGTGTTTTCTTAAGTGACAGATGAACTTTGGGGCAGGTAGATTTGGCTATGATACCCAGAGACAAAAGCTTCAGACATTGGTTTTCCAAATAAATATGGAGGAACCACAGAAGACTGCAGAGTGCCTTAGGGACAAACTCCTGACAAATCTCACACTGTGTATGGTTGTGTGTAGCTCCTAAACAAAAAAGACACTTCTCATATCTATCTTTATGGGGTATCTGCTTCCTGCACTCACATTTTCCCTTCCTGGATGACATGAAGCAAACTACATGGAGGAAAAAACAAAAGGAAGGAACCTCGATGAGGAACTTATCTTTAGAAGGGTCAGCAGATGAACAAACTAAGTGAACAGTGTACAGTCTGAACTCAGAGGTAGCATTTAGACTGGCAGCAAAGACGTTTGGAGGATTGTGTCATTACATCACATATGTAACTTACATGTTGCACATAGGACATAAGTCTGACGTACGACACCTGGAAGGTGTAATGACTTTGATATAACAGACAGACATTAGGCTATCCCTGGTAGGATATCTCAAGAGTTAATAATGCAACAGTGATAAGGAAGGACACCTTCCTTTCCTGCACTCTGACACAGGCTTTCCCAGAAAGGCTAAACAGCGTGTTCTCTCCATAATTACATCACATTCTCTTGTTCTGTTTTTGTAAATGAGGACACTAGTCTAGTTTACTAGTCCACAGCTACTTTCACTGTCTTCTGTGCAGTACTGGAGAGATGTGTTAACCACAACATCAAAACAATATCAATTATATTGACTTCATCTAGAGAAATGAACCCAGTTTCACCAGCTGTAAATGGAAGCTCCTCCTCAAAGAAGGACACATCTAGCAAGTTTGGAAGTTCTTCAAAATGTTCCTTCCATGTCTCAACAGTGTTCTAGTTAAGGTCAACATTTTTTCTACCCTTGCAAAGAAAAGCATGGCAATGTCCTACCCTTCCTACCATTGAATGAATTGTGTGCCATAACTTCCAAGGCTATCCAAAACACAAGTCATCATCATCTTCTTTCGGCTGTTCCCGTTAGGGGTCACCACAGCAGATCACCTGTTTCCATTTCTTCCTGTCCTCTGCATCTTGCTCTGTCACACCAACCACCTGCATATCCTCTCTTACCACATCCATAAACCTTACCTTAGGCCTTCCTCTTTTCTGGTAGCTTCATCCTTAGCATCTTTTTCCCAATATACTCAGCATCCCTCCTCAGCACATGTCCAAACCAACATAATCTTGCCTCTTTGGCTTTGTCTCCAGACCGTCCAACCTGGGCTGACCCTCTAATATACTTATTCCTAATTCTGTCCAACCTCATCACACCCAGTGCAAATTTTAACGTCTTTAACTCTGCCACATTCAGCCCAATCTCCTGCCTTTTTGTCAATGCCACTGTCTCCAACCCATATAACATAGCTGGTCTCACTACCCTCTTGTAGACCTTCCCTTTCACTCTTACAGGTACACATCTGTCACAAATCACTCCTGACACTCTTCTCCACCCACTCCTTCCTGTCTGTACTCTCTTCTTCACCTCTTTTCCACACTCACCATTACTCTGAACTATTGACCCCAAGTATTTAAACTCATCCACCTTCACCACCTCTACTCCTTGCATCCTCACCATTCCTCTATCCTCCCTCTCATTCACACACATATATTCTGTCTTAGTCCTGCTGACCTTCATTCTTCTTCTCTCTAGAGCATATCTCCATCTCTCCAGGGTCTCCTCCACCTGTTCCCTACTCTCACTACAGATCACAATGTCATCTGCAAACATCAAAGTCCACAGGGACTCCTGTCTAATCTTGTCTGTCAACCTGTCTATCACCATTGCAAATAAGAAAGGGCTCAGTGCTGATCCTTGATGTAACCCCACCTCCACCTTAAACGCATCAGTTACTCCCACCGCAGACCTCACCTCTGTCACACTACCCTCGTACATATCCTGTATCACTCTTACATACTTCTCTGACACTCCTGACTTCCTCATACAATACCACAACTCCTGTCTAGGCACCCTGTCATATGCTGTCTCTAAGTCTACAAAAACACAATGCAACTCCTTCTGACATTATTTGTACTTCTCCATCAACACTCTCAGAGCAAACATCGCATCTGTAGTGCTCTTTCCTGGCATGAAACCATACTGCTGATCACTAATCATCACGTCCCTTCTTAACCCAGTTTCCACTACTCTTTCCCATAACTTCATGCTGTGACTGATCAGTTTAATCCCTCTGTAGTTACTACAGCTCTGCACATCACCCTTATTCTTAAAAATCGGTACCAAAACACTTTTTCTCCATTCCTCAGGCATCCTCACACTTTAAGATTTCATTAAACAATCTGGTTAAAAACTCCACTGCCATTTCACCTAAACACCTCCATGCTTCCACAGGTATGTCATCTGGGCCAACAGCCTTTCCATTCTTCATTCTCTTCATAGCTGTCCTTACTTCCTCCTTGCTAATCCATTGTACTTCATGATTCAGTATCCCTACATCATCCAACCTTCTCTCCCTCTCATTCTCTTCATTCATCAACCCCTCAAAGTACTCCTTCCATCTTCTCAACACATTCTCATCACTTGTGAGTATGTTTCCCTCATTATCCTTTATCACCTTTATCTGCTCCACATCTTTCCTAGCTCCGTCCCTCTGTCTAGCCAATCAGTACAGGTCCTTTTCTCCCTCCTTAGTGTCCAACCTTTCATACAACTCTTCACATGCCTTATCCTTCGCCACCTCTCTCTTTGCCATGCACCTCATCTCCTTATACTCCTGTCTACTTTCTTCATCTCTCTGACAATCCCACTTCTTCTTTGCCAACCTCTTTGCCTGTATACCCTCCTGTACTTCCTCATTCCACCACCATGTCAACTTGTTGTCCTTCCTCTGTCCCGATGTGATACCAAGCACCAAAACTCAAGTCATCAATGTCATGCTAAATTTCTCCCATATGTATTCCTTCACTTTGATGACAGTTATAGCTGGTACATTCCTGGTGTTTCAGTATCTATCTGTCAGATCCAGAAACACTCATGCTAGCATTGCATAGAAGACCTTATTTTTCACTTTGATTGCTTTCCTCACCTCCAGTGTTCTCAGGGGCCCTGGGTTTTCTCCTATGATCACCATTTAGCCATAGCTCTTTGCTGCCTTGACTACTGATGTCTTTAACAGGGTCCAGTTGGACTCCCTCAGTAGTACGTGGGAGAATCTCTTCCAGAGGTAGAAGCTGAACTCATCCCTTGCAGAAGCATCACAATAGCCCTTTTATCCAGAAAGCGATATAAAAGACTAGATTATGCTATGGTAGGTATGCCTTGTTTTTTCAAAGTAAAAACTGAAATTAGAATGGGTGAATGTAGATGTAAAACAGTGACACTGCTTAATACTGACACACTAATAAAGGAACAATAAAAACTGACCAGAAAAAGGCAAACACAGCTAGGCCGCCACAGCTGAAATGCACAAGTCCAGTAGTTTATGCAAAAAGACACACACTTTATTCACAAGTAACACACAATAAGCGCTTTCGTTTAAGGCTATGTTAAACTTCATCAGACCAATTGCTTAATACAACTGAAATTATTTCCCCATCCACCGCAACAAAAAAAACCCCTCAGCTCAGTAACATTAATTCCATGCTTAATATTTGGGTGGGGGATAAGGCTGGGGTTTAGCCAGCCCCAGAACATAAATAAAGACCTTTTGACCCCCCCGTATAGAACTAATAAATCTGTTGATGCCTGTAGCCATTTCATCAGTATATTGCCTCGTGTATTTGCTGTATTTTTCCTACTGTCTCTTATTCCAGCTATATGAACAGCTGTTATGTCCAGTCCATGCAGCAACTTTAGGATGCACCTAACTGGTTTTATGAGTGTATGTAGTGATTAACTCTCTGATTGAATGCAAACAGGCAATTTTATTTTCCAGTTTGAATAAAATGAGACATACTGTATATAATGCAATCTTCGAATTTCTGTTCTGTAACTTAACACAATCACAATCACCAAGACTTTAGAAAATGTAAAATTTTTGTAACTGACTGGTTATATGTGTAGAAGTAATTAGATTTATTGAAATGCAGTGCAGTATAGGGAATAATTCAGTAAAAGAGAAGAAAAAGAGAGCAAGAGAGAAAGAAAACACTGCTATCACCTGACATGTAAACCCAGCTAACATCTACTGTTTTATAGAGATTAATTAATGCTAGGCAGTAGTTACATGCAATGATGTGAGCTGCAACACACAGCATGCATCACCCCATTGCATGCCTGCTGTGTGTTGCAATAGCATGATTCACCCCCTTGCTCCATCTTAGTAATTCATGATAACCCTGCCCCTGCCCTGACAGTCTTTCTTAGGAAAAACCCTTTCTGTAACACTACAGATGATAGCTTGGATGTGCACCACACACACATATACAAACACTTTTATCTACAAGCAATCCCCTTACCTAACCCTAACTCTAACCCTCAAAAAGTCACACATGTACAGACCCCCAGCCTTAATACAAACCTGCTTACCCGTTTCATCAACACAAACATTCAACAACATACATTTGATAAAACAAATGGTCATGAAACATCCACCCCTTTATACTTTTCCAATAAATGTGCCTTTGATAAAATGATAGAGACTCCTTAGAACACATACAGGAAGGTTTAGGTACTATCATGCTTCATGTTCATCCAAGACAGGAAAAGCAAAGCCATACTTGTTATATACATAATGCAAATATCAGTGTGAGATGCAAGTTTTAAGTTTGGGATTAAATAAGACCCCAAAATTCAGATAACTGTGTACAGGAAATCATGCATGACTATCTGAAACTTCTGTTATGATTTTATGGTAAAGCTCAGTGCCTCAGGTATTAAATTTCTATTCCACTTTTTCTTTGTAATTCTGAGGGGCCTGTTAAGTGGTTTTCATGATCAGCTTGTGACCACATGTCAGAGTGAAAGACTGAGAGAAGTATCATGAGTTCTTACTTCTTATTAGCTATGTCTCCCCTGTGATCCAGGTTGTTGTTTTTCTTTCCTTAATTTAGTATGCTGCAGTTGTTGTAAATACAGTACCAGGTTGCCTGGTTATGTCGTCAGCTACATGTGTAAGACAAAAGCTTTACAGCAAACTATATAAATGTAGGATTCTATGGTTGTGGCTGACTGTAAACGGTAATATTACCAGCAGCAGTACTGCCCACCCCCCAAAAAAAAACTAGCCATTCTGTAGGGCAGCACAGTGGTGCAGCAGATAGCATTGTCAGCTCACAGCAAGAAGTTCCCTAATTCAATTCTTGGCTGGGGTGCCTTGTGTGTGGAGTCTTCATGTCCTCCCTGTATTCGCTTGGTTTCCTCCAGCTGTTCCAGTTTCCTCCCACTTTACAAAGACATGCAGTAGGTGGACTGGACACTCTAAATTGGCCATTGGTGTGAGTGGGTATGTGAGTGTATGGTACGGATGAAAAATTGTGGCAGGGCTAGTCACCCAGCAATGTAAACCTTGGCTCTAGAGGATTGTCACTTTTGAAGTGGCACCCCAACCCCATGTGTGAAAATGGGAAAAGCGGTTGTGCATGGATGGATGAATAAACCATTCTCATAAAAAGGGGAAAATCAATAAAAGATAATGTATAAACTGGCATTTCCTACAATCTGATGCCTAGAGCAAGAGCTCCATCTGCCCAATTCTTCCAGAGGCTCTGACATTAATCTTAACATGTTTTTTATTAGGTGTCATTTATTTCACAACAGTGGCTAAATGGACTGCTCTCATTTCTCTGTACTCTACCACAACACATTAATTAATATCGTAAAAGTCAACTCAGATTTTCCTTACTAAGCAATATGTTTGGCTATTTGCCTCACTTCTGAGATACCCACTAGACTTGCTATGTAACTACCTCAATTACTGGGACCTACAGCATCAAAACAGGGACAAACTGGTTAAGAGAATTAGAAAAAGGTCCTCTTCAACTTGAATACCTTACTTTTTTCTATAAATTCTACAGAATAAATGTTCACTTATTCTACTTATAGCATGAATAAAATCAACATGAGTCTGAGTTATGAAGTTTTATAAGAATTAATGTTTGCTTACTGTTTCCAAGTACTCTTGGAAAAAATAAGTATATTTAATTGCTCCTGGCTATTTGCAATTGAGATGATCAGTTTTCTAGCAAAGTACTAACACCAGAGCTATGTATGTAGGTTAGTGGTAAAGGTTATATTTCAGAGATGTACATGACTGAAGTTTGAGTATCAAATAGTTAACCTTTAATGCAACCAAAGCTGTTTGAACTACACAAAGATGTGTTGCAAATTCAGAAACATTCTTTGACACTATTAACATAGTTTTACGTTTTCTGTACACCAAATATAATGAGAAATAGCTGTCAAAAACAAAAATAAAACGACAGTAGAGCTCAAAAGACTTTGAAAGGGTAAAACAATAAAAAAAAATAAAAAGTGAAAAAAAAAGAGTTTGAAGGGATTCAACAATACTGTTTAGAAACTAAATGCATAATGTTGCAATAAGTGCAGTATAACAATTACCATTGCACGTAGCTGTAAAGTAAGAAACTTACAGAGCATAGTCTTGTGTTGGTGGTGCTGTATAGAATTATTACAGCTATACAGAAAATACGTGTTTACTGTGGAGGAGACTGCACCCCCCCCTCCCAAAAAAAAACATGGATGTGGGGACCGCAATCCACACATTCCTAAATATACTAAATTTGAGATCACATCATCTTGACGATAACCTGAATAATTGGATTGCTATAAACATATATTCCCTTATATCCTAAATAGTGCAACCAAGTTAGTATATTTAATTTCATAATACATACTATACTTTTCAGCTCAGTTTGTGTATCTTAAAAGGAAATTTGAAACTAAAATTTTTCATTTGACCTCCATAATTCAAACACAACAAAACTGATTAACTGCAAACTTGTTTAATAGTCATGCATCCTTTAAGTACATGGTGTACAATGCATTATCTTCATTTGCAGCCTAACTATGCAGCTTTGTTCATGCATTACTGGCATGCATACAAAGTTAGCCTTACTTTAAAAGAACATCACAGAACTCAAATATGATTCCAAATATTGTCAGTTTTGTTTTGCACTGGAGCCTGACCTGTATTAGACAGCCTCCACCTGCCTTGGAGTTTTTGACCCCTTCCCACCCTGTCTTAATATACTGACATCTTACCTGTTTACTTCACTCATATGTCATTATAAATTGTGACCTGACCTACTGCAAAAAACATACATCTCAACTTCTTTTCAGAAGAATTCTGGGCAAAGCCAAAAAAAATTACAGGGAGACAAAGGGACAAAATCAGGGAAATAATTTAAATATTACTCTTACACATTTAGAAAGTTGCTAGAATAACATGATTTGCATTAGCATGCATGATGTGAAGGATATGAAGTTTTGAACCCAAGTAGCTATCATTATTAAGTGAGTGCAATCATCAACGATTTGTCAGAAAACCATACATTTTATGAGAGGTAAACTAAAAACAGAAGGCAAAAATCTGGAGAGTCTGTGAAATTCAGGACAACTGAAAGGTATTCTCTAACACCTTGAAATAGTCAGCTGCTTATCTTTTCATTTCTTCTTTCTATTAATTACTGCTACTGTTTAGGAACAAACCATGGTACATGATGATGAAAGTCACGTAGTGGTATTCCACATCAAACACATTTTACACACAGTGATGTCACACTATAAAGCACAGTTTATTTTCTCTTGGTGACATTAGTATTTTAACAGAGACAGACCATAGAACTGTATCAATTGTCAACACCACTGCTTGCAAACACATTGTAAAGTAATGTTATAATTGCTTGATAAACCCAGCTAATGTGTTTCTTAAATTCAGGCAAAGTGCAATGAAAAATGTTTCCTTGACATGTAATAAAAATAGCTAATATTGCAGGTGTCTGTTACACTTGTAAACTGTTGCCCCGTAACAGCATCCACTACTCCTGGCTTTACCTGAGAAAAAAGACAAATGTCCAAGGAAACCAGTTTTAGAAATCTAATCTGAACACTCTTCTGGTGAGAATTCAGGATGAAAAATGGATTGAGGCAACAGCTGTCCTACCCAGACTGTAAGAAAATAAGACCTAACTTTGAAAG
Organism: Protopterus annectens; assembly: GCF_019279795.1. Taxonomy (NCBI): domain Eukaryota; kingdom Metazoa; phylum Chordata; order Ceratodontiformes; family Protopteridae; genus Protopterus; species Protopterus annectens. The sequence goes on from NC_056738.1 coordinate 203,581,152, forward strand.
GAACTCTATTTAAAAGGAGAAAAAACAGGCTTAAAAAATTCCTATGATGAAGGATTTTGAGGATTATTAGCAATTCTGTCCAAAATCAGACTTCATCAGATCAAAGACAAGTTATCTTACAAGTCAGCTCAATTTATATGTACATTCAGGTGGGTGGTACATAGGTGGCCTGATGTGCTCATTTGGGATTGGTTCAAGGTGCCAGGCTATTTTGCAGGGAATAAGCACTGAAGTGCAGCTTGATTTGAATAATAGCTGTAGGTGACCAATAAGAAGCTAATTAAATCCTGAGCCAGACCCAGTAAACTATTCCTGTCTAAGAAAATTTGAGGAGTAGTAGGTACATGCTTAGTTTTCGTTTTCTTTTTGACAGGGAAAATGGGACCAACAGTGTTATTAATGACAGGACCAGCTTTCCCAGGGATAGACACAACATTCTGACAAAACAGGGAAGCCTTTCCTGTTCCCCCTTTCAGGACTCTCTCTTGCCTAATGAGGGGACTGCAACAGCCATAGAGTACATGGCTAACCCCTGGTCCATAATGGCTGTAGGTGCTATGCCAGAGGGATCCAGGTTAAAAGTTGAGGAGTGGTCTGAAGTTCAGCTAATGGCCACAGCAGAGTCACCCACCTGGGGCTGAGGTAAATTGCTAGCCTGCTGTGATGGCAAAGGCTGCCTGCCTTACTCTCTGCTTTTGTGGCTGAAAGAAGAACTGAACATGGGACTGAAACTTTGTTCAATGGTGAAGTCGAAAATGGGGCCTTTTTCCCAGAGAAAGCAAGCAGCAAGAGCCAGTAAAAGTAACTTTTTCACAAATAAAACACAGTAAAAAGCACTTTAAGCTCTTTGCCAGCCCCCAAAAGTAAAACAAACACAATTTATCCCCAGAAAATTTGTTTTCAATTACTTTAAACAACTTTTAAACTGGCAGGGAAAAAGGGGGGTTGTTTAAAAATACAGTACAGTACAGTCTTGTGACAGTCCATTAAAACATAAACTCATAGCCTTAACATAGATTTCCTGAACAGGAAAAGTGTTATAAAATAAGCACATTTTTAAAATGGAAGTCCCCCCCCCCAAAGGGAACTTCTCTGCCCATCAAAGGAACAGCAAAAGCTGACTGTCAGTCCACAAATGTCTCAGAGGAGCATACTCTTCAGTAGCAGGAAAGCTGTGAAGGATTGGTGCCCAAACCTGTCTTTTTAGTCAACTTAGCTTGAGCTGACTGATGGTTTGAGCAAGTGGAAGGTACCCTAAAGCTTTGGAAACTTGATGGCTGTTGTATCTTATGAAGGATATAACCCATATAACTAAAGGTATTGCAACAGTGATCAATATGATGAACACATAAATGTTCATAATATATGTAAGTTTGATTAACACTGCTGGAGAAATTATGTCCAAGAGAAAAAACATGTTCCCACCCATTTTATAACACCCATTTAAATCCCTTAAAGATAGTGTGTCTACTATTTTTGTGGGGGACAAAAATAGTGTTTGTAATTTAGATATAACAGTGGACAGTTCAGATATTAGATCTATCATTAGAGATATCTGGAATATTTTAGAAGGGAATATGGAATTATTTAATGTTGTAGGAAAGAGTCCCCACTTTGTATATAAAAAACAGTTTTAATATCAAAACTTTATTACAGAAGGATACTACTAAATTAACTTCTCCTAGAATTATTTCTAATAAGAACAGAGGAATGTATAAATGCAAAGGATGCATTATGTGTCATTACATCTTAGAAGGGCCTTTTATTAATTTAGAACATTTGCATTGTATGGTTCCAGAACCTGGAGTCTTTGATTGTAATTCTAAGGGACTTGTTTTCATCTGCATTTGCTCAAGATGCAATGGTTATTATATAGGGATGATCAGCAGACATTTGAAAGAAAGAATAAGAGAACATACTTATGCCATCAAGAGAGGTGATGGTCTTAATTCTCTTTACAAACATACTCATGACTGTAAATCATACACTACATTTCTTGTTTTCAGTTCTGGAATCAGTGTTTAAAGATTTAAGGGGTGGCAGTTATAAAAATAAAATTGATCAAAAAGAAACTTTGTGGCAATTAAGACTAGGAGCAGACAAACCTCCTGGGTTAAATGATGTTACTTACATTAAATGTTTTCTTAGAGACAGAATATGAAAGGTATGTAATACTTAAGCCATACCTTTTATGCTAGAAATTTTAGTTTTATGTTTCTTTAATGTTAGTTAATGCTAATTAATATTATTGAACACATGGTTAGTTTTTAGGCATTTTGTTGGTTGTTAAATTTTATATAATGAATGTGTATTTCATGTATTATGTGTTGTTCATTCATTCCGATGAAGTCAGTTTATGTTGGACAAAAGTGAAGAATAAATCAGTGATACGCTAAAGAATTGGTTTTTGGCCTTGAATCACTTGCCATGGAATAGTGTTTTTTTTTCTTGGATTGGTTCATAATATGTTTATGTAATGTATGGTGTCACTCTATAAAATAAAAAAAATATATATTTTGTTACCTAGGTAAGCCCACTCTTGGCTGAGGTACAAACAGCAGGCAGATGGAGGCTGCAGGGTATAGATCTAACAGTGCAGTCTTAAACATATGCACTGAATATGTGTGTTTGTGTGTGTGTGTGTGTGTGTGTGTGTGTGTGTGTGTGTGCCTGCCTTGCCCAGAAAGTGTGCGCTATAACAGTGACTTTTTGAATTTGAAGTGCGTTTCTTAAAATATGTTAATCTGGCTTCTAATTTGAAAAGAAAAAGTCAGTAGAACACAGATATGTTGTAATACATTTTATTGGATCAATACAAATTTTACAGTCTAATGCTGCAAAATGTTGTCTAATTTGTTGATACCACTTTGACAAAAATAATTGAAAAGGCCAGTTTTACTAAGATCAGCCCTCTTAATCAGAAGTCATGGATAGAATTTAATTTTAATTTAATGAATTCATTTTTAACCAGGTAAATGAAGTAGTAGTTAAGGTTCTTCCAAAACCATCATTGGCATTCAGTAAACTCTGTGTAGGCTTCGCGCGAAGCCTGCACAGACTTTACATGCGTGAGCGGTGATGCGCGGTGAGCAGCATTGCTCATTGCATATTCATGCCGTGCACCATGTTTAAATGTAAATAAGCAAAGTTTCATGGATGTCAACACTGTGTAAGTGAACTTGAATAGTAATCTTGTTTAAATCAGAACACTGAAGGTCCGTGGTTTTGCATGGAATGCCACAGTGATCACCAGGGCTTAACAGATAGCTCTCAATCTTTAAGTGCAAGACATCTGGATGAAGGCCAACATAATGGTGGCACAATGACCCAGAAATAGGGACATATTTGACATAAGTTCTTTAGAAATGTACTAGAATAACCGGGGGGTTGTGCTAAGATACATGTTCTGAAGGATTTGAAGTCTGAAACCCAAATGTATGTACTTATTGAGTCACATCAGTCTTGAGATCATCCCAGTGACATGGCAGATAGCTACAAATTTGATAAGGAACACACCAAAAGATATAAAGGCAAAAATCTGGCCATTCTGTGAAAATTTGGACAGTTGAGAGGTATGATTGTTAAATATGTGGTCCAAACACAGTACAGGACAGTGTATCTACAGTGCAGATTATTGTGAAATCCCATTCCTGGCATTCTGTACTTGGGTTGTGTAAATGATCTGTAAGGGTACATAGACTGTTCTGTAAAATAAACACTCCGGGGAAGTGCGTGTATTGAACAAGGACACACAGATGAATTGTAGGAATGAACACAGGAAAAGATGACAGGTGAAACAACCTAATGTACAGCCAAAGAGGGCATGTCAGTGGAAGATAGCTGTAGCAGCAACACCACACATATTAATATGGTACAGTAGGATCTGCACAGTGAAAATGTATATTATGTGACTGTCACACAAAGTGACATAACAATGGGGAGGATGTCTGTGTGAGATAAGCATCCTTACATGAACAATGCAGAGGACATCTATCAGGGATGTTATATACAATTGGGGTAGGGTGCATTTTGTGAAGCTGTGCAAACTGATTTGCCTGAATATGAGTGTAATCTCAGCAGAGGTCTCCAGCAAGTGGGAAATGGGTAAAGGCTCATGGACAACATCAGAATAAGCATGCATAATCATGAACAATATCAGAATAATACCACCAGTAATCCCACATTATATATACACACACACATATATATATATATATATATATATATATATATATATATATATATACATGAATCCTAGTTGTTACATCCTACGTACGGTTCATTGAACCGTACTTTCGCAGATTGACTTTAGCGAAAGTGCATTTTTATCAAAAATGCTAAAGAAAACCAAAAAAAAAATGCAGTTTGCATGTAACGTTAGTTGTACATCAACGTGTAGTATTGATGTACAACTAAGCAAACTCTTGTTGAGATCGTGGTACAGTGGGGATAAGGGAATATTCCTGTTTCCCCAGTGTAGTGCGTTCTCGGAGTGACAGTATTAAAGTGGGGGGTGCAAGGGGGCTTGCCCCCCTGCATAATTGTGTTTGGTGTGTGTTTTTTTTTTAATTTATTTTTTATTTTTATGCAAAAGTGCATTTTCGATTTAATGCACTTTCACGGAAGTCAGTTACCGGAAGTACAGTTCGATGAACCATATTTTCAATAATACAACGTAGACCCATAGATATAGATATATACACACACACACACACACACACACACACACACACACACACACACACACACACACACACACACAATCCACACTGTCACAAGTGTTACCCATGCCATTAATGTTGTCAAACAGCTATGTATGTACTGTGTTCAGCATCGGAACAGGTATCACACATGCATCTGGTGCAACACATTGATGGGGTTTCCGCACCATCAGACAGTAATGTTTATGCCACAAAAAGAATACCTAGGTACAGCCAATAAGATGTCTGACAGCTCACTGTGGCAAAGGTGGTACACTTCAGTTACACATCACTGCAAGATGTGTAGTGAGCTACATGAACAAGGGTGCATTGTACTCAATTATTGGTGTGATGAAGGCTGTGAACTATGGAGGTATTATGGCCTCTGTTTCAGATGTCCTTCACATACTCAGTAGTTGTGTCGCATACAAGGGAGTAGTCAGCACTGTGGCCACATGCTGGTGTACATTCCACATACCATCTACCCCAGGACACAGGTCACATACCCATTGGTCTAATTATAGGGTGTGATGTCTGCATTATACTTGGGTTGTGTGTTTGTTTTCCTGATGTAACAAATCCTACCATCTTTTTGTGTCACTGGAGGCACTGTCATGGCTGTGCCAGCATTCTTTGCTGTGTGTTGATACTGAATGTATAATACTAATATCACAGTTGGAGTTAGTCATTGCCCACAGTCTGTATTACTTCAGACAGCTGTTTGGACATAGTATGTGTATGCCATTTGTGATGTCTGTGATTTAAATAATGGACAGGAAAGGGCCTAGCAGACAGCCCTGATGTACGGACCTGATCATTCGACCTGAGATATAGTTCATTTCACATATTTCAACATATTTCCATGCCATGTATGTGATACAGTAGTCTCCCCGCTTGGTGATATATGTGTTTATGGCCACATATGACAGTGCTGAGCAATTACCTTGGTGTGAATTTATGTCAAATGCCTTGGACTTGTCAAGTTCAAAAGGATGATAGTGTTGTCATCATGCATGCCCTCAATGACCTCTTTCAGCACATCCAACAGATGTAGCAGACATGATGCAGCATTAACATGTCACACAGGTCTTTTGCACACAACTGGAGTATTCCTAGTGTCCATTTAGTAAAACATCCATGCTGATATGTGGGTCTACCTCACAGATGAGGAAAGTCAGGATGTATCTATACATGCATGTATCGGGTGCTGTTCTCCCCCCAACTGACATGGTTGCATGTTGACGTACACCCTTCTATGGGACCATAGTCTGTAGGGAGGGTGTGTTGAAGTGTGTATTCCACCGTGTCAGGAAAGCGGATCTGGTGAGTCATGTGATAGGCTATCTGTGATGTTGTCACAGCCCATTGATTCTGTGTGACAGGACTGGATGAAGGTAAGACACTGCATACTGGCTGTGCTGATCTGGCCTAGGGTTTGGGCACAATCACCCATGCAGGTATCATTGAGAAACTCACACAGCTGGGGCTTGATGGGTAACCAATTGGCTCACTGACAGAAAACATACTGTGAAAGGTGGTGAATCAACCTGTACCAGTAGAGCTGTCACCACTGGTGTACCAAAGGGATCTGTGCTTGGCCCTTTACTGTTTGGACTCTATTTCTTGACAGTTCAAGCTAAATTATATGGCCTTTGGTTTACCACTTTTGCTGATTCTTGCATAATGGGTGCAATCAATGAGTCCACTTATGATGATAACATTCTACAGGAGGGTCTAACACAGACAAATTATTGTTGACAAAGCCATACAGTCTACAGATAGATGCAAAAATGTGTCTTTCTTTTGTCCTTCTGCAAAGTTGAATTCCCTGCTAAATGCAGCATTGACAACAGTCCCATTATGCTGAATCCTGTTGATGCAAGCACTGCGAATGCACGTAGATAGCAATCTGAACTTTGACTACCAAGTGTTCCCGCTGTTACTGAAAGCCTATGTTATGCACATCATAAGTCATGCCACTGTATTCAGATCTGAGGATTATATTACAGCACTGTACTCAAATCTCCTCAGAACACTAATACAGTATAATGCTCTCTTGTGCATGTAACTCATCAGACACATGTGGCAGCTGGAGAGACCACAGGTGTTTCTCACTGAGAAAAAAAACAGGGCCTACAAACCATGCCATGATGTATTTGGATAGACAAAGTCATGTCACTGTAATCTGGATCGTATGGGATGAGGTGACTTCTGCCTGGCCTCCAGGCCAGTCTCTGACTGTGCTCTGGTGGGAATAGTGTACATTCACAAATCAGATATAGCTGATGACATCAGCAGTGCCTGGTGAGGAGAATATTGTAATAACAGTGTCCCACATGCTGGTGTAAAAGGCACTCTGTAATATCAAGCAAGAGCACAACCCCCCAGTTGACTGCAGTGAGAATAGAACCCCTATCTATGTAAATACATAGACCACAGAACTCTGCATTTAAAGCAAGCGCCACAGCTCAAGTCTGACTTGGAGTGTCCCAGACAACACTTTATAGCTGATGAGATCATCAGTGTCTGGTGAGGAGAATAAGGTAATAGCAGTATTCCACATGCTGGTGTAAAAGGCTCTCTGTAATGTCAAGCAATAGCAAAAACACTTAAGGACCTTAGATTGATTTAGTAACAAGTTTTAAGAATAAGCAAGTAAATGAAAAAAATATTGAATATTATGAGGCTTTTTTTCTAGCAAATACATGTATGCTCAGTAGCAATTCTGCAGCTGGTCTTCATGTTTCCATGGAAATAATCTGAGAAAGAGAAACTGGCTGCCTGGTTCTCATGTCTCCATGGAGACAATCTGATAAATAGAAACTGGCTACAGTCTGGTGGAGAGTGATTAGCTGAAGGGAAAAAAACTGAGAACAGAATTTGTCTAGGAGATAGTGTTCTCTGAAAGCATTCAGGGTTTTTCCTAGCTCGGAGAGCTATAAAGGAAAGATAAAACCAATTATCGCTTAGTAGAAGCGTAGGCTGCACCATGCGAATTAGCATGTTTAACATTTCTTTTAAGTTAATTCAAGTCTGAGAGTATGGCTGTCAGTTTGGGACTTTTGTTCCTATTAGGTGGGTAAAGCTTTAGTATTTGAAGATGTACATAGTTTTGTGAGTTAGTATTAAGTTGATACATTTTAGGGAGGTATTGTGGGTGTGTTTGTTTTTTTTTTTTTTTTTTTTTGTTTGAGGCCTTTCAATAAAACAAATTTTTTGTAAGATCTGACAAAGGATAAAATGGATGTGACAGGAAACAACTGTATAAAAGTTCAACCTGTCAAACAGGATATGCATGTAACACAAAAGCTGGAACTAGACATTTAACAAAAAAGGTGTTAAACATAAAAGGTGGGAATAATAAATTTTTAATGCAGTGATGCTTTCTGTAATGTCTTTAAACATCAACTATCTCACAGATAACTACAAAAACAAAGAGTAGTGAACTATATTAAAATGTAGACTGCAAATAGCTATGTTACAGGAAACACACTTAAAAATGAACATGTGAATTTGATAAAGAATGTTTTTCAGGGTGGTTATTCAGCAATACCTGGGACAAAAGAAAAGAAGAGTACTTATATTAATTGCAAGAGGAGCTCCAATAGTGATAGAAGAGGATAAAAAAAAATAATGGCAGATTTGTAGTGCTAAGAATTTACTGGAAAGGGAGGAGGATTACACTGGCATGTATTTATATTCCACCTAAAACAGCTATAATGTAGCTTAAGAAAATTTGGGAGAAATAATCAGTTTTCAGCAAGGAATATTACTTATAGGTAAGGACTGGAATGTGATTTGTAACAGTGAATATGTGTCTGGGGTTCCAGAAGGGAAAGCATAACAAAGAAGGGTAGATTTTTGAAGAAATGTATGAAAATATTTGGCATGGAAGGTGTGAATTCAGTTATAGGATTTTGGACTGAATTTACATATTATTCCCCAAGATATAAAAACTGAGCAAGGCTAGACAGAATTTACATTTCACAAGAACGTGCATTTAATTGAAGGTCTCAATATGCACCTAACAACTATTTCAGATCATGCACCAATAATAACTAAAATAAAAACACAGGGTAATGAAATAAAAATTAAACACTGGTGCTTTCCCATCTATCTGTTGAAAAGAGAACAATTCAAGGAATGGGTAGTGGAGAATATTCAACAGCTATTAGAGAAGATATAATTTCTTCTGAAAATATATCTAGGAAGTGGGATAAAATTAAGATGGAGTTTAAAAATAGGGTGGAAATGAAAGGGAGCTATGGTTAAGAAGTAACAAGAATTATTTAAAGGGACTGACAAATGTAAAAGTTTTACAGAATTTGTTGGACTCTCATAGAACAAGAAGAGGATCAACTGCAGAATGCTAAGCAGAAAATAAGGGGTTACCTTGATAATATGCACGAGTTTAGAAAGACTACTGTTAAGCAACTGTTTTTTGATAACTTTAGAGCACAAAACTTTTAGCACAGTGACTCAGGGAACAGAAAGTAGAAAGGGCTTTCGCCAAGCTTAGGGAGCCTATAACAAGGAAGATAACAAGAGATCCTGTAGAGGTATTAGAAATATTTTGTGAATTCTATGAAAGTCTGTATAAATCAGAGAAATATGGAAATCAAGAAAAGATACAAATGGAAATGTTTATGGAGGAATTAAATTTGCCAAGGTTAGAGGTAGATGAGGCTCAGTTACTAACTGTTAGGATAGGAGGAGATGAGATATAAATTGTGATGTATAATCAATCTACAGGAAAGTCCCCAGGAAAAGATGGTATTCCTGTGGAAGTTTGAAAGCTATGAGGGAAAAATGATAAAGATCTGGAAGGTTTTGTTTAAAAGTATTTTAAGAGGAGGAGAAGTGCCATCATCCTGGAAGAAAGCAATGGTAGCTGTAATATCTAGAGAGAGTAAAATTCATCAGACCCAGCTTCATACAGTCCCATTTCAATACTAAATCATGATTATAAAGTGTTCATGTCTATAATGGCTAAAAGAATGACAAATGTAATGCCAGAATTAATCAATGTGGTTTTGTGGAGGGGAGGCAAACATTTGACAATATTAACAGAACACTGATGATCCAAAGGGAAGCATAATGTAAGAAAATACTACTGCTGTTGGTGGGTCTTGATGCAGAGAAAGCATCTGGCAGAGTAAGCTGGGACTTTATGAGCAGGGCAATGGAAGCATTTGCATTTCCTGAAAAAGTATAAGGTTGATTAGGAGGATATATGAGGGATCAGAGGTGAAAATTAAAGTGGGTGGGGTCCACTCTGATAATTTCTGCTTGAACAGATGAATCAGGCAGTGGTGTCCTTTTCCCACTTTGTTATTTGCATTATATTTAGAACCACTGGCAAAGAAAATAAGGGAGTCAGAAATTCAAGGATATAATTGGTATGGTAGTCAAGAAAAGCTGGCTCTATTTGCAGATGATATTATTTTATACCTGACAAAACCAGAAAGAGACATTACAGTGTTCTGGAACATTTAGAGACAGTTTCTAATATTTTAGGGGATACAAAATTAATGAAGGTAAATTTTAACAAAGGCAATAGTGGTAAATTATGTACCCACACACAAATTGTTTCAGCGATATCCATATTTATGGGGACATAAAAAAATGAAGTATTTGGGAGTACAGATTAAAAATGATTCTGGTGTGGCTGCTAAGGATATGTGGAAAGAGACAAGCAAAGAATAATCCACGACCTTGAAGAAAGGAACCGGAACTCTGCTAAAGTCCACAAGGCTGTATTTTTATTTCTGAAGTATTCCAAAAGTCACAGATAAAATCACACAAGCGCTTTCGCTCAGGCAATCCTGAGCTTTATCAAGTGAAAAGTTTTCACTTGATAAAGCTCAGGATACCTGATTTTTATCTGTGACTTTTGGAATACTTCAGAAATAAAAATACAGCCTTGTGGACTTTAGCAGAGTTCCGGTTCCTTTCTTCAAGGTCGTGGATTATTCTTTATATGTGGAAAGAGACTAAACAAAAGTTAATGCAATAACTGAGAAAATAGAAGCTTTATTGTATGGATATGGATAGTAAGATACAAGCAGTCAAAATGTTTTAGTCCCTTTAGTCATATATACAGGTCAGGTATATTTTTATCAACCAGAGTAGAAGTTGTGGATAGCAATTAATAAAGAGCTGAAGGATTTATCTGGAAGGGGAAGACAGCAAGACTCATCTGGGATAAACTGATTTTTCTAGTAGAATAAGGAAAACTGGGGTTACCCAATTTGAAGGGGTATTTCAGAGCTACACGGTTAGAGCTCCTATATATAGCACAAGTAGAAAACTCTAATTCAAAATGGAAAGGGATGATGTTGAAACAAGGGGGAAGCTCAAGAAACATGGATATACTAGGATTTTGGATGCAGGCCTTTAAAGAGAATAACAGTAATCATACAGAATATTATATCCATAAAGTAGTAGAAAGTATTCTAAGAACTAAGCCAACATGGGAATGGAGAAAGATGATTCTGCTGATAGGGATGACTTGAATCAAGGATATAGACAATAGGCAAGGGGGGGGCTGGAATTTATTGGAGAAAACTGGCAAAGGAACCAAGGTATTGAGAACAAATAACTAGAGAAGGAAAGGTAATAGAATGGGAAGAGGCCAAGAATTTATGTGCGCTGCAGGTTAGAAATTGCCTTCCCTATCAAGGATTGATATCAGAGTATAAAGAGAAAAAATAGGGGGGTCCTAAATGAAAGAACAGGACAGGTACAGGTATTAGTAGAATCTAGAACAGAAGCTGGTATTAAAAAGGAATAATTAGTAGAACATATAAAATATTGCATGATAACTATAAGAAGAAAGGTTAGAAAGGAATGGGAAGAGACAATGTTTAAGAAATTCACAAAGAAACAATGGGAGGATATATGCACGTCTCCCAAATATGCAACAAAATCTAGCATATTTAGGATTTTTGCTTGGAAATGTTTACATTGATATTTTTTTTACTCCAAGTAGACACCAGAGAATTTTTCCTCAACTAGACACCAAATGTTGGAGATGTGATGGGAAAGAAAGAGGTACTTGGGAACATATTTTCTGTGAATGCAGTGGGTTGGTGGACTTTAAGGATTCCCTGCAGGATGCACTGTTGGAGATGCTGGGTGGGCAGATTGGTTTGTCAAGGGAGATGATTTTTCTGAGCTATGATACAGAATTGGAATTGCCTAGACATGGTAATGCCTTGCTGTGTCTAATTATGATGGCTGCCAAAAAGCAATTACTAGAAAATGGAAATCAAAATCTAAACCAACTATATTAGAAGTAGTGAATATAGTAACAGAGGTAAAACAACTGAAACTGAGATCTTAAGTTAAGGGTAGGAGCAAACTACATAGGGAAAAAATGAAAATGGTGGGAACAATATATACAGGGGAGGAATGAGATTTAAAAGAAGGCTGGACTTAAATGAGCTATGTAACGTTTGACAAAAAAATTATTGGGTAGATTATACATGATGTATAATGTTTACAACTGGGAGTGTGACATTATGGTTTGTAATGTAAAATGCTTGCAACTAGGATTATGTTGGTGTGGCTTGTTTTCATTTTTATAAATGTATGATTGCTTATGTCATAGGTGATGGTTTAATAAAGATGTTTCTTGTTTTAAAAAAGGTGCAGAAATTGAATAATTTATGTAATGTTGTTTAGGTTATATGATGTATGGCAATATATATATGAAGTATAATGTTTGTTAATGTTAAGTTGTTAATACAGTTTGATTACTTTTGTCAAAATGTAAATTTGCCTATGTCACAAATGATAATTCAATAAAGATGTTTAAAAAAACACACTGTCAGTCCATGGGATTGAAGCGGTAACTGTAGGACACACACTTCTGAACTTACTAATCTAAATACTTAGACTACAGAACTGTACTTTATGCATGTGCCATGGCACAAGTCTTTTTACAAGACTACAGGTCAACTTATACTGAATAACATCAGCAGAGCATGTTGGAGAGAAGATGTTGGGAGGCCTGCATGAAATGCATGTGTAGGCATGTGCAAGTATCAAAACACTGTTAATCTGTAGGACTGAAGTGGTAACTATAGGATACACACTTCTGTTTGGGCTAGACACACACATAGTTGACTGCAGTGAGAACAGAACCCCTACTATCTAAGTATACAGACGACTACAGAACTCAAGACTTTATGCAAGTGCCATGGCACAAATTTGACTTTTACAAGACTGTAGGTCAACTTATAGTGGATGACATCAGCAGACCATGTTAGAGAGAAGATATTGGGAAGCCTACATAGGTTCATAGCTTCATAGATTCAGAGGAGGTTACTAGCCTAATGACCCTAGGGCATTTACAAGCCTAGCCATGTAAAAACACAAGTACCCTTAATGAGCATAGTTAGATGGTCATTGCTAGGACAGCAATTTTGTGATTAGCGCTGACTGGCTCTCACCATGAGGGACATAGGTGCCACCCAGGGGTGAATTTACAATCACCCATCTATTTGTCAAGGTTGTGCTTGAATAGGGTCATTGAAGAGGACTGCTTCACATGCAGTGGGAGCCTATTACAGAGCAGTAGCAATTGCTGGGCTATATATCTGTCTCCCCCAGCATATCTGTTTATGTCACAGGCTAGGTTGAGATTCCTGGAGCAAGTTATTCTTGTCCCTTTTGATCTGCAAATGTCCAGCATTTCCAGTACAGCAGAGTCTGAGACTGCTCTGTAGGCCAGGCATAGATCACCTCTCAGCAGCCTGCATGAAACTGAGTATAGTGACAAGTCTTTCAATCTTTCCATGTTTGTCATGTTTTGGAGACCCTTGTTTCTCCCAGTCACAAACGTCTGTGTTTTGTCCAGTTGCTGCAGGTGTCTGGTGAGGTACTGACAGAAGGTAGCATTGTACTCAATTAGTGGTCTGATAAGGACAGATTACAGCAGAGCTATGACCTTCCTGGTCAAGGATGTGATGGCATTATTTATGAGGTGCACAATGTAGAATATGTGTCTCACCATTATGGACACATAGTGATTGAAGTGCAGAATGATATCAATGAGTCTTCCCAAGTCTCACAACACTGTGTTTGAGCTAGAGGGGGTGCTATGTATATCATAATTAGCAGGGGTACTTCATTGCCAAATGGAACAATGATGCATTTTTTGCTTTAAGGTTCAGTCTGTGAATTTGGCACCGATCATTTATCTGGGTCAGCCCCTTCTGTAAGATGTTAACATAGTTAGGGGACTCTGTATGACTGCATCCAGTTGACAGTCATCTGCAAATTTGGTAAGCCAAATAGTTTCCAAACAGTTGAAGACCTAGATCCTTGTGGTATTCCACTGGTAAGTGATCTAGTGGTGGAGGTATTCTGTCAGTGAGCCAGTGACTATCCATCTAGTAACATGTGGGCTAATCCCCAGATGGAAGGGTTTCTCTATGATACCTAAATAGGGGATAGTGTGAAAGGCCTTGGATAGATCAACACAGTGGTATGTCCTGTTATCCCTCATCTAGGTCTTTGGGGTCATTATCAAAGAAGTCTACTATGTTTAAAAATCAAGATCTACACTTGACAAAACCAAAATGGATTGGGGCAAGTGTGTTGAAGGTCCCTTTGTCCATGCTGATAAAGTCCATGGTGATCCCTTCCCTAGCTTTGAAGATGAAGCTTTTTATGCTTATGGGTCAATAGTTTTAGTTCTGCATGATAGCAGATTGATGTGCATTACATATCACACAACATTTGATATTAATTTCTGTAGTGTAAGTGATATATGTGTGAAAAAATTACTAAGATACCAGGGTTGCAGTGCTTGGGGGGGAGGCAGCACATGGCTGTATTGTAAATATGTGACATACTGTTTTAGCCTTCATTTTGTTATGTTTCTACATGTAATTTCATGTCATAGACAGGAAATAGACAGTAAACATCAGGAATACATAATAATATTTAGTTCTCCATAGGGAGGCGAGCAGCTGGTTTGTGTAACAGTTGGCAAAGTGTTTGCACATGCAATATATATTTCCCTGTTTGCACATAGCTAAGCAGTGCACAAACATGAGCTGCTTTGCTAAAGTCTAACAGTTAGTATTGAGTCTATGAAACACACCAGCCGCTTAACTGACTCTGTGACAGTAGGTGTAAATGGATTGACACATTTCTTTTTGAACCCAGGTGATACTGGGTGTGAATCCAGGTTTATGTAAGACTTTTAAATACTCTTAAATAATTAGTGATAATGCAATGACTAATTCTTTATAGTACATGTGTTGCTGTGTGTTGGCATAGGGCAGTGGGGTTAAGCAAGACTGCGCGAAAATAACCACAGCATTGTACCACTACTGAATTTCGTTTGGCATTGCTGTAAGATGCAAAACTCCACACAAATATAGAGGCCAAAAAGTGAAGGGATCCATTGCTTTTTCTGTTACTTATGTGTGATTCTATTTTTTGACCAGATTTTGTGTGTTGAAATGGGGTACCGTAGATAGGAAAGTGGTGAACTGGGAAACAAGCAGGGGAAAGGAAAAAGGGAAAGCAACACAGGAATGTGCAACAGGGAGATAGGAAAGAACAACAGCTATCCATTTCTTCAAAAGTAAAAACTGATCATATGTGTAGTATATCAGCTGAATTTGGACTGTCACCTCCAGAGAGAGGGGTGACAAGAACGTAATCATGCTATATAACCAATTGGGCTGAATCAAGTTTGTCAAGAAGTCACAAGTGCAAAATGAAAACTATATATAGGACAATTATATTTTTGTGGGACAGGTGCCCATTTTTTTTTTTAATTCAGGAAGAGAGGACTTTGGGCAACGGATGTAGGTATGTCTGGGTCAGGTAAGTTGGGCAGGTGAGCAAGCAAATGCAAACAAATAAGACAAACAAGAGACAGGAATGGTGGTGGACGCAAATGGTTGGGAGACACCATGATTGGGGTGAGGTAGGAACAACACAGGTTCATAGACATAAAGCCTGGAGACAGTGAGAATCAAGTTCTCACCCACTGGACAGTCATCACTGTCCCCTTACTCCACTGGCAGCTGATGAGCTTAACATCTTCTCCTGCTATGGACCACGAGGTGTGCACCAGTGGTGTGGTGCATGACCATATGTACTTACCCTGGCATTTCCGTGCAGGTGAAGAAATCACCACCTCTGCCACTGCTCTTAGAGGGTACCACTTTCTCCAGCTTCCGAGTCAGTACTACATGATGACACAAGTAGTGCAGGGACAGTAGAGGCAGGTAGAGTCCCAAACATGCTGGGCATTGGTGCTGGAGCTAGTGGAGCAGGGGCAGGCTGACCCACTGGGCCTGACCTACCTCACTGTGCTGTGTAGCATTTAATGATGTGGTACACTTGGATGACATTTTGATGGCACATAAAAGAAAATAAAAAAGAGAGATGAGGGTTGGGGTGAGAGAAAAAAAGAGGTAAAATTACTATCATTATATGTGACATACAATACATTAACACAATTATACAACTCTTTTATCTGAAGTATTAAATTTAAGTATATGTCCTAACAGATGCACACTATACTACAGATTGCTGAAAGTAATCCACTAAATGTGTACATATTGCACATATGCATGTTCCAATTATACAGGATACAGTTTAGATCAGGGCGTTTGTGCCACTGGTATAGAATTTTTAATTTAATGTAAATATTATTGAAGCAATAACAGTATTGTATAGTTGGGAATCATGGTATTTGAACCCAGAACTTCTGACTACAGTCTAATATTGGAGTCTTACAATTGGTTTGTGCTACAGACTAATGCGTGCATACTTGCTTTTACAATTGGGATATGCATGCTGAATTTGATACAACTGTATAAAAAAAACAAAAAAAGCTATCTTTAACTTTTAAAGCTACAATAACACTTCTCTTCCGTGGCATACATATCATTTGTTTACCTCAGTTTCTCTAATCAAGCAACATGAGTCTGCCAATTGAACTCACATTCATTGGGAGCTGGGGAAAGAACAGAAAAGAACAGAAGAGCATTATGCATACCAGTCTTGCCAATATTTAGCTTTCTAAGTTCATAGGTAGGTACTAAGCTATCAGCCCAAGGGCCTAAGTAAGTATAGCCAACTAGGTTCCCTGGCTTACACCACCCAAGAAAGTTATTTTCCTGTGCACCTGTTGAGCAGAGCCACAGAAGTGATCCCTGGGGTGTATTTCCTATTTCCCATCCACTCATCAAGATTTTCCTTGAAGAGTGCTAATGAGGAACTTTTCTTGACACAGATGGGTAGCTTGTTCCAGCGTATTGGAAGTCTCTGGACAGGAATTCATCCCTCCAGCATGTCCTGTTTATTGTGGTGACAAGGTTTAGGTCCCTAGAGCATGTAGCATGGAGGGATTGGGATTTCTTTAAATATACCATGTCCAGCAGTTCTGGGTTTGACATAGCTTTATATGTTAGGCAGAGTTCACCTTGGAATACGCGATATGCTACAGAGTAAAGCTGAAGATTTTTGAGAGGGTCAGTGTAGGGCATCTGTCTGAGGCCAGTAATCCTCTTTGTCAGGTACTTCTGTGGCCTTTCCAGCTGCTGCAGATGTCTTGTGAGGTACATTCTAAAAGGGGTGTTGTACTCTATAATGGGTCTAATGAGTGTCGAGTAGAGGGGAACAATAATCTCTTTTTTCCTGGATGAGAACCCTTTTGTAATGAGGTGTGCCACGTAGAAGGATTTCCTGACTACTGTGGTGATGTGATTATCAAAGGAAAGACTACTGTCCACCTGGGTCCCAAGGTCTCTTATCACACATTTGGCATTAAGTAGACTGCCACCTATGTAGTAGTTCATGGGTACAGAGTTTTTACCAAAGGGGATGACGATGCACTTTTTGGCATTGAGCTTGAGGTCATGGCTCTGACACCAGTTATCTGTCTCAGTGACGCCCTTCTGTAGGATGTCCACATCATTTGGGGACTTGACTATAACTCCTAGTTTGCAGTCATCTGCAAACTTTGTTAGACAAGGGCCTTCTGTGGTAGCCTGTACTTAAGATAAGTAGATACCAAACAGGAGAGGTCCCAGGATTGAACCTTGTGGTACTCCACTTGTCACTGGTTTGAAGTCAGATTTGGAGTCTGCAACTTTTACAGTTTGGGTTCTGTCAGTGAGCCAGTTGGCAACCCATCTTGTGACATGAGAATTTATACCTAGTTTAGTGAGTTTAGCTATAATTCCAGAATGGGGGATGGTGTCAATAGCCTTGTCGAGGTCAAGATAGGCTGTGTAAACCACCTTACCCTCACCTACGGCTTTGGTGACTGCTTCAAAGAAGTCAATCATGTTCAGGAGGCATGATCTGCCTTTCACAAACCTGAATTGGGTGGGGTCCATAGTTTGGAGGTTACCAATGTCTTTGTTTACGAGTTCCATGATGATACATTCCATGGCCTTACAGACCAGGCTCATCAGGCTAATAGGGCAATAGTTCCCAAGATCAGTGGTGGCTCCCCCTTTGTGAAGTGGGATAACTGTTGCTGTGCACCATTCAATGGGCACAAAGCCTGACATGAGGCTATGATTGAATATGGTGCTTAGGTGGGGAGCCAGTTCGTTCTGAAGTTCGTGTAAAACGCAGCCTAGGATGTTGTCCGGTCCCATGGATGCTGTGTTTTTGCCTTTAGAGAGTGCAGCTTTTACCTCTGTAGTTGTGATTACAGAGACTCTGCATTCTTTCTGTATTGATATGGGCCCTTTAGGGGGGTGAGAGGGGGGTAAAGTTAGCACTGGACCTATCTGCCAGGATGTTGGCAGTATCAGTTGGTTCTGTAATTTTCATGCCGTTGTGCTGTAACTCAGAGCAGATCTGGGTGCTGCCATTGAGATTCTTAACATACTATAGAATGCTTTGTAGTTGTCCCTAGAATCAATGACAATTTAGTTTTCAAGCTAGCTTTGGAGGATTTTATAAGGGAATCTCAGCTTCTTACTGAGGCTGACCAGGGAGCTCCTCCACTCATGGGATTTTACTCTTTTGCAACAGTTTCTTCCTTCTGTTGTAGAGTTTGTTTATGACAGGAGACCACCAAATTGGCTTCCTTTTTTTGGAGGATAGCATATTGGTTCTGTTTGAGATAGCATGATCCCTGCACTCATGTAAATTCTTATAGAGTGCATTTGTGTAGGATTCAGCAGTCGTAACTGTATTGTCCATCTGCATGGGTGTCATGAAGTTCGCCACTTCTGTCTTAAGAATCATGAAGTTGGTTTTGGAGAATTTTTTTACCGTGGTTTCCTTAATGGGGTGTGGGGTGGGATGTGGATATCGAGGGTGATTGGCTTATGGTTGGATCTGACCAATGAAGAGTTGACTCCAGGTGTGGAACACCAGTCACTCATGTTGGTAATGACTATGTCTAGGATATTGTTGCCCCTGGTGGGGGTGTGCCCTTACAAGTACTCTCTTACTGTCATACGTACACAGCTGTGGGATATCCACAGTCTGAAACTCATGCAATCAATGGTTGACAATATCCCTTTCTCTCCTGCATAGGAAATTGAAATGATGCTTACATTGCTGTCTAGTGCGTGGGATACCAGTGGCATTGGATACAGCTTGGGCCAAATTATTCCATACCTCAGACTTGTACTGAGAGCCAGAATAGTCCCCCTGCAGAAGCCTTTGCCTGTGCTGCTTTGCCAGAAGTCCATTAAACATCCTGGACTCCCCACCTCTGTGCCCTAAACTTTGGCAACTTCCTCTCCAATGCCAGCCATGTCTAACATCTGAACTAGAGCAGTGGAAACTGATGCTTTCTTGCTAATTCCAGTTATCGCGTTTACTGGTAGTGAGCAAACCCAAGCAGCGATGCCAACCACATTTGCACAATATTAAGCAAAGCGCAGCAGTGTCAACCACATTTGCACAATATTAAGCAAAGCACAGCAGTGTCAAGCAGGGAAGAATTAAATTGAAATTGGAAGGTTAATCTGACATTTGGCCTTAGTTTGTTGGGGTGTATACTGATGTAGCCTGGAGATATATACTGGAAATTGAAAGGTAACTGTTAGGTGAGCTAAGTTTTCAGACATGCACTGGGGCGTAAATGCAATGACCTGACACGTTTTTTTTTTTGTCTTTATGCACTGAGGAAAACTGATTTTTCCACTGTGAGATTGAAACCTAGGCATAAGGGACAAAATGTTTTCCTCCACAGGGTTGATTTTCCATCTTTGCCACAGAAGAAGTGCTGCTCAGACATAGTTAGGAATCGTACATAAATACAGGTGACAGTATGAGCTGTTACACATGTATGTGTGTGACCTGACAAGTTTACTGGAATATAGATCAAGTTGTATATGCATCTTAGGTAGCTGTGAAGGTCATGCAAGTCCAGATAGCAGAAATATACTTATAGACATATAGTAGACAGCATACCCTCAGTCATAAATCTGAAAACACAATAACAGTGTCTCATCTCTCATATATATACGTCACATCAGCTCCACTATCTAAAGTGTTATAAGTGAGAATGAATATAACAGGACGTGAAATAACAGTTAAAGTGTATGGAATATCGTGTATTACAACCCAGGACCAAGTATGGCAGTCCTACACTTACACCTGTTGCCACAAGAATGCTGAAATGACACTTGTCTATTTTTCAGTTCATTGCTATAAACTGCACTATCACAACAGTAAAAAAAAAAAATAAATAAAAAAAGGTTGCATACCCTGCACTAGAACCCAGGACCATCTGTACCCCAGCCCTACACTTACACCTGCTGCCACAGGACTAGTTACATGACATTCCCTAATTTCCTAATTATGCTTAAAGTCTCTGTGGTAACCATACAATGCTGCTTAGTGGTTTTATGTGGTGCCCAACAGAATTAATTGAATGTGTCTGGTTTCAGTTATTGGCTGTCTGAGTCCTGTCTGTAGGTGTTCAATGGGTTTCAGCTGCTGGGGAACCTTGCTAACTGCTACGCAATGCTGCTAAATGCTGCTAAATGCAGTTTTGTGATAAAATACAGAAGTTGCAACAATGTATATTTTTTTTACCTTTGCCCTTTTACAGATGCCCTGTTTGCAGATGTTCTGCAGGTGTTCTGTCTGGTTCCTGGATGGGCAACTAGCCCTGTTTGTGCAGTGCTGTACTTCCAACAAACAAGAGATGCACAGCCAAACCTCCAAACCTGACATTCATTTTCTCTGTTTTCTGTGTTTGTGCATCATGCAAGCAATGCACCCCCCCCCCAAAAAAAAAACAAAAAGAAAAAAAGGAAAAGTAGTTTAAATGAGGAAAAGCAATCTATGACATACACATTATAAAATGTTAGTACACATATAGGTCTGGATGTGAACTGTCACTCCAATGAACCTTCAGAACATAGTATGGGTAATTTATCCCTCTTTGACATACAAACACATTTACAGCAGGGATCTGAAACATAAATAAAATGGAAAAGTAGTTCAAATGAAGGAGAAAATGTTTATTAGTACACATGAAATATTTCTACATAGGTCTCTCACTCCAATGAAACTTCAGAACCCAGTAAGGGTGGCTTATCCATCTTTGCCACACAAACATCTTTGCAGCAAGAAACAGAAATCATTCTGCATACTACCAACTGCAAAGTCATCCACAGTAATATGAAACCATACAACTGTTATGTGTACATTTATTATTTTTGGATGTCTTGCAATAAGTGATCACACAACCAGTTATGAGTATGGTTTGCAAATATGCAGCTCTGTCTTACCTCTCTGTGCTTCTTGGTTATGCTTGTCTTATCTGACCAGTAATCTGTGACATGCAGTCTATAAGTCATTCTAGATCATTGTCCTTAAAATGTGCGAGGATATTAAATGCAGTTGCCAATAAATGAAGGGGAGGTAGGATGTTAATAAAGAAAAAACTGTGAATTGTGTACTGCTTACTTAACATTTCCAACCTTGACAGAATTACCATCTAATATTTTGTAAGTCTAACCCAACACACCCACTGGATGTAGGGCATTCTACCTTGTTGTTATGTTTTCTTTCTCCCTACCACTAATTATTCACGGTTGCAATCCATTAAAAACAAACAATGAGATGATGTCTGCACTATGTTTACATCTGCAACAGAGCCAAGTATTTGGGAGTCAGCAATTCTGATGAGCTCACACCTCAATTACATCTTCACTGTGCTGACAGACCTGGATCTACACCATAAAAAAGTAACCGTGTAGCTAGGGAAAATGAAGGTGAGGAGACTTGTGGAGAACATAGAAAAGGGGCTATTAATTTGGAATATATCTGCACAGAGGATTTCTGAATGTGAGAAGGTATGCTTGCATGTTGTCAGATGCAGACTGCATATGCTGAAATGTAATTAAGAAAAATCTGTATAATAGTTAAAAAAAATATATATATATATATATAATATATATATATTTTCATAGATTCATAGATTCATAGATAAGTACTAAGCTAACTGCTCTTGTGAGCCATTTTAAGCCTAGCCAATTATCCCTTGTGAGACTCAAACCCTGCACCTTGTGTTTGTAAGGCAAACACTTTAACCATTAGGCCACCCTCCCAACCCAATATATATATATATATATGTGTGTGTGTGTGTGTGTGTGTGTGTGTGTGTGTGTGTATATGATCAGCAAAGGCTTTTATGCTTTTATCTGTATGCATTAGGTAGAAGAGTATTGATGGTATGGGAATGTTTGTTAGGGCATTTCAAAGGTATACACGACTGGCAATACCTCAACATAGACTGTCCTGTGTTAAATCTGTAGACATGTTTCAGGGACAGTTCATTTAATAGCAGTTTTAGCATTTCAAAAGATGGTTTGTTAGCAAAATGTGTCATTTGCCTGTTCTTTTGGGGGTGGGGGAGCAAAGCTGCATTTCTGTTCTGCACAAACAAGAATATGTTGCTATTGTTGCTCTCTTTTTTTTTTTTTTTTTTTTTGCATCCAGCCTGTCATTTGTATTTGAAAACAGTAGATTGCTTTATGTTTTTCCAGTGGGTAATACTGAAATCCTACCTTTTCTGTTTTATCTGGGAACAATTATTTTGTAGTTATGTGATACTTGTGTACTATCCTTCTGTTGTATTTTATGACACATAGGACTATACCGTCCAGGTATCTCAATCCTTGAAAACCACCCTTCACTGACCCTGAGAATCAGATCATTAATGAAGCTTTTAGGTGACATGGTGCCATCCTGCTTGAGAGGGGATGTGGAAATATGTCAGGCAGAATGCAGATTTGGCAGCAGATTATCACAGACATTAATGCAGTGGGTGGCCACAGCAGGACATATAACCAGGTGCACTATAGGGCCACTGACATGATCGCATCTGCATGGAGGAGGGCAGCTGCAGTAGGTCATGACCAGATGGGTAGTGGGGGGGGGGGCTGCTACACAGCCACCACTATCAGCTAATGAAGAGTTCCTGTCCACTGTCAGGGATCCAGACATCTCCCAGAAAGTGCAGAACAGCATGTCCTCGACATTGGTGCTACTGTTTTAGGGAGCTTCCAGGTAGGCTTTTGTATCTCAAATACTGTTGTATAGTAAAATAATTTAAATCAGTATGTTAGTTCTGTTTCACAATAATTTTTTTTGGGGGGGAGCATTGACGATTACTACAGTTAACAACACATTCTAATTGATTATACATGGGCTTTGGTTGGAGTTGTCATCCAAGATCTTTTTGAAAGTATAGTTAATGGACATAGAAACAGGGAAAAAAGTATTACCCCCTGGGTTACTGTTAATTGTGATGATGATTTCCTTACCTTTTGCTTAACTTCTTCCAGGACTATTTGTCATACAGAGGCTACCATCATCTGCACATGGTAAGCCAACCATTTTATGTCAGTACTGATGAGCAATTCAAAAAATATTTTAGTGTGTTGTGTTGATGTCAGGACTGTTGTGTGTATTGCTGTACTGTCGAATAGTGGCAGCACTCATATTTTGTTAGCATATATTGGACTACAGCAGTGTAGGTATTAATTGTTCCTGTGTTTGTTGCTTATTGTCACGGGTGATCCTGACAGTGGAAGTGTGAGACTTCTACCACCTGATGTCAGAGTATCAGCAGACTGTGGTGATGATGGTGGCCAAACAGAGGCACAGTCATGGGGTGCAGAGGTTGAATCTGACAGTGAGGTTGACATGCAGCCATCCACTGAAATTCCATCAGACACAGACAGTAGGCCTACACCTACCCATTCCAGTAAGCCCACAGATACTGGACATGTGGAGGGCAAAGCAATTGATCAAGGAAGTGTGGTTACTGTGGCTCTATCCGTAGCCAAAGTGTGGGTGAGGTGTCACACAGGAGGGTTGCTAGGGGTGCTCAGAGGAGGCCTGCTGTCCATACTCCACCTGATCCAGGTGTCTCTTCCCATGGCACTCAAAACTCTATCATCATGGAGGCACAGGCATGTTCCCATAGATGATCCAGAGAAATGCTTAGGGCTGTAGATATGGCACAGGCTGACATGCATGACTACCTCAGCCATGTTGCTGATTCAGTGGATCGGATGAATGACACTTGGGAATGAGTGGTGTCTGTGATGGAATATCTGCTGGGAGTGGGACAGCATCCTCTTGGGTGTAGGTCAGCCACATCATCTGCTGTTAGCCAATATGGCCATGCCTGATCACACTCCCATAGTGGCAGTACTTCCACTGCTCTGCCAGTGGGTGAGCTTTCCACACCCAGACATTGCAGACCATGGGACTATGGTCTTGGGTGTATTCATGAGAGGAGCTCATCCAGCAGACATCAGTCACATTCAGGTAGCAGTAGTGCATCTTACCGTGGGCATGGACATGCCAGTGCAACTCCTGGCAGAGCCAGTTCTCGTGGTTGGGGATGACAACGATGAGCTCTCACCTCTACCATGCATGGCTCACACCTGTCCAACATACAAAGGTGTAGAACTAGCACAGAGCTTGGCTGTGTTTTTGCAGACACTCTCACACCAATTTCACCTGGAGGACCCCTACAGACAGACAGACACACACACACACACACACACACACACACACACCAGTTACATGGTTCAGCAGAGCAGCTTAAAACTCATTTTGTCTCACTGGCCATTTGTTGCTTTTTCCACATGTCTGCCTGCTTCTCTTTCTTACTCGCACACACTCTCACTGACCTTTTGTGTCAGCCTAGGCTTCCTGACCCCCCCCCCCCTACAACACCCTGTGCAATTGTTGATAAC
Source organism: Protopterus annectens (assembly GCF_019279795.1). Classification (NCBI taxonomy): domain Eukaryota; kingdom Metazoa; phylum Chordata; order Ceratodontiformes; family Protopteridae; genus Protopterus; species Protopterus annectens. The sequence goes on from NC_056738.1 coordinate 203,606,086, forward strand.
TGTGCTATATCCCTGTTTTCTATATTTTTAATCCAGGGATACATAAGCTTTGTGTATGATGCTTAGGGTGCATAGCTGACTTAGTGCTTAGTATATCTGCATTTGTGATGCTGAACTGGTAATTGTACTTTTGACTTATATTGGTCTTAGAAAGTTAGACAGTTGATAGCATCAAAAATTTCCAACTTTATTATGAATGATCTTGTGAGGGTTGTGAAGTCTGAAACTGCCATGTGTATCATTACTTTCTAAATTCTCTCTCTAATGATTTTCCAGTACCAATGTGTGGTGCTAAACTGAGGGCATGCAGTGAACTTCACTACTTTTATGAGGTATGGCTGTCTGAATCTTTGATGCCAGAGGCCTACTGCTTAATAATGAACACATATAAGTCAAATAAGTCTCTGCTGTCACACTTTAAGGTAATTTCTTTATAAATCTCCCACCTTTTACTTGCTTACACTATTAAATAACAAACTACAAGGCTATATCAGTCATTCATATTTATTACACAATACACTCCAGGTTTAACACTTACCTTGTAAATCCAGCATTTGCAACAGTTTTAGTTCAGGGCTGACTCTGTCTCATGCAAGCTGTATACAGCCAATACATGGGGAGGTAAAGGTTGTGAGAGATGCTAGGCATTAGTGTTACTATATGTATGTACATAGGAGGAAGGTTTTAGGCCCTTAGGTGGTGAGTGAGTGTGCTATCCATTGTCTCTTAGCCAATGTGAGGGTATAGTGAGCATTCCTACGTCTGCCTACACCCACAGCAGCTGCTGCTTCCCCTTCTGACTCCTCACCTGCATGTGGCTGTGGTGATCTTGCCACTGGTGGTGGGATGTCTGCCACTTCCCCTTGTTAATCCTGCTGAAGCTGTTTTCTCAGGATGATGTTGTGTAGCATGGCACATACTGTGAATATTTTAGTACATGTCCATGGATTGTACTGCAGGGCTCCCTCAGATATATCTACACACCAGAACTGTGATTTCAGCAGCCCAAACACACACTCTGTGATATTACTGGTTTGACCTTGTGCCTCATTATAGCATTCTTCAGCAGGTGTGTGTGCATTTCTGATGGGTGTCATCAGCCATGGTTCCAGTGCATAATCTTCAACCCCAAGTAAATGACCCTGTGGGGTATTCCCCCCAGTGAACATCTGATACAGTTGGGAGGTGTGCCAGATATGTGAGTCATGGTAACTGCAAGGATTCCCAGCACACACATTCTAGATGATTCCCTTAGCATTACATACAACTTGTCAGTTAATAAAGTGAAACCCCTTTCTATTAATGTAGAACCTTCCCTGTTCCCCAAATGGTGCCTTAATTTCTGTGTGTGTGCAATCTATGGCATCCAGTACTTCAGGGTAGTATGCTACAGGGTAGAACTCCTGCATATTTTTGGCCCTACCCAACAGAGTAAGGGGAAAATATATGTGGTCACTAGCATTTTGGAGCATAGTATTCAAGAATCCTGGATGCTGATGCCTGTGGCACCCCCTGCATGTCCTCTCTTGGTCTCTGAAAGGTACCTGTAGCTAAGATTCTAAGTGCTACACATACCTTTGTCTCCACTGAGGAGGGTTCCCCTTGGTTTACCCTGGCTCTGAGTAGAGGACGACAGAGGTTGCAGAATTCATGCAGTGCGTCTCTATCCATCCTGTAGCACTCTACAAGTTACACATCATGTAGGTTATGATAAGCTACCTGGGGTATGAAAAATCTTCTCCTTCTTGGCCTTGGTCTATTAGCAGCAACAGCAACATAGACTTCAGCCTGTTGCACATACACATGAACTAAAGCAACAGCAGCCGCTAACATTATTTCTGTGTAGACTCCCTTCCGTGGCTGTATTCCAATAGGTTTTGGAATTCACAGGAAAAAACAGCACTGAGTCAAAATGTTTGCTTTATAGCTTGTTGAATAGCTCCTCCATCTTCATCTGCTTATGCTGTAGTTTGCACGCCACCATGTTTATATTGTTTATGTGGCTGAGCGTGGCTCTACACACTGAGTAGAGCCACTTACTGAATCCAAAATGGTGCACTACTGTGTGCACATCACTCTGGATCATGTAGACTTTATTGAATCTGGAAGCATGTTGTTGATCTTACAGTCATACTAGAGAAATTAGCCTACTGGTCACTTAACTAGCTAAAGCTTTTAGTTTGTGTAGATATCCTTTTTTTGCAGCTAGTCTGTATCTCTCTTTCTCTCTGCCCTTCTCTCTCTATTTAGTATGCTGTACTTAAAACACATTTCATTAAACATTTCAACATTAAATTGTTGTTTGAGCAACAATTTGCAAAAGCACTAAAACTATTTCTTTTGAGGGCAAGAGACTCTCCCCATTGTAGAAGAAGACCTTCTGCACCCCAGTATAATATAACAAGCTAAATCCTCACATCTCAAGGAAAGTTATGCATTAGCTTTGGAGAAATGCAGACTCAGTTAACTAGACACAGGCAACTAAGCTCATATGAAGTGGTTTGTGTCCAAAGAAATGAGTACCATTTTTATCCTGATATAAATTTTTATCTAAAGCCATATAGGTTCATAGGTGTTTACTGGCTTAACGACCACAAGGGCCTTTTTAAGCCTAGCCATGCATCCTAAATCTCTGACAAGTTCTGGTACCCTTGATAAGTATAAGCAGGGGCTTGGGAGGTGAAACATTGATAAGCATGGGCCAGGGAGATGAACCATTTAGAGGCTACCTGTGTGCATTAGAGACATGGGTGCCAAACCAGGGATGAATTTCCTGTTCCCTATCCAATTGTCCAAGCTATACTTGAATTGGGTTAAGGAGGAACTCTGCTTCACATAGATGGGCAGCCTATCCCAGAGAAGGGCTAATCTCTGGGATACATACTTGTCTCTCCAGCAGTTCCTATTTATATCTCTCGCAAGGTTTAAGTCCTTAAAATGGGTAATTTTGGAGCTGTTTGTTTTGCAGATATGCAGGAGCTCCATCAGAGTGCGGCCTGACAATGCCTTGTATCCCAGCAAAGATCTCCCATCAACAGCCTGTAGGAGAGAGACTACAGAGACAGAGCCTTGAGATGGTCTGCACAGGACATGTTACTTACACACTGTTTTCTTTTGGTGAGGAACCTCTGTGAACATTCCAGTTGTTGGCTATGCCTGGTTAGGTACATACCATAGGGGGTACCGTACTCAATTATAGGTCTGATGAATGCCGAATACAGTGGAACAATGATTTCCTTGGACCTAGATGCCATATCTTTGTTTATAACTTGCAAAACATAAAATTATTTCCTCACTACTGTAGACACATGATGGTCAAAGGCTAGATTACTGTCTGTGTGTGTCCCCATGTCCCCGACTACTGGGTCAACTCTTAGGGGTGTGTTGTCAATATGATAGTTACCAGGAATGGATGACTTCCCAAAGGATACAATTATGTATTTCTTGGCATTTAGTTTTAGTCCATGGCTCTAGCACCAGTTGTTTGTCTGCATCAGCCCTTCCTGGAGAACATTTGTGTCGATGGGCAATTCAATGACAGCTCCTAATTTGCAGTCATCTGCCAATTTAGTCAGCCAAAGGTCACTGATGTTGGCCTTGACTTCAGAGAAGTAAATGCCAAACAGGAGCAGTCAAAGGACCAAAAGTTTTGTTTTCCCTTTTCTTAAGATTCATGGTTTCATAGTTTTGTAACAAATTATTAGACTAGCTTTCTTAACACCCCATTCTAAGCATAACCAATTTCCTTTCCAAAGGTGAGAATCAAACACTGTACCTTTTGTCTGTAAGTCAGACACCTTGACCATTATACCAAGCCCTAATCTTTTAAAATTGTCAACATACTGAATGTTGAATACAGACTCAAACTAGATGACTACAGTCAGACTACAGTGAGAATAGAACCTCTACCTACTTCCAAAGCACAGTATGTAATGCAAGTGACATAGCCCAAGTCTTCCTTTACTTTGTTGCCAGGAAATGAAAACATATGCTGTAATACAACAACCCCCTTCTCACTTTGTTATACTGTGAGAAGCTATTAGGGCTTTCCTGGGAGACTATTAATCCACCTTTGCTTTGATGTTAGAAATATAAAATCATTCCTAAATTCTAATGCATTACTGCAGCACATGGTTTATTGTTGTTTGTCTTTCGGCTTTTAGGGGTCGCCACAGCGGAACTCCGGCCCGCTAATGATTGGCAGTTGTTTTTTTTTATGGTATCGAGTTGCCAGCCCGACACCCAACCTTTAACGAAGGCACACCCATTCAACGCATGTCTTTCAAATGCCCACTCGACCGCGGGGAGGACATGCAGACTCCACACAGAAGGCACTCCCAACCCAAGCCGAGAATCGAATGGGAGAACCTCTTGCTGTGAGGCAACAACGCTACCGCTGCACCACCACGGAAGTACCAAATAAATCAATATATACCACACACAACTGACAGGGCATATAATACTAAACTGAAAATGCAACCATATATTAAGTATTATGCAAGGAAATGGTGTGCAGCTTCTGGGCCTATGTAAAAAACGTACATGGCATTTTATATTACTGCACATATATTTTAAAACTTTATTTCAGAAATACAGTATTATGTTCTTCCTGCTTGCTGTCACATCCACTGCAAATAACTAACAAGATAAAGTATGAAGCAATACCATACAAAATGAAACTGAAGCAGTACTTAAAATCTAGTTAAAGAGAAAAACACACTTTTTTATGTTATGGAACAGTCATTCACCCTAAACGGCAGATTGTATTCTTGCATGCAAGGCTTCCTCACAGCTGTGATGTGACCTTCGCACCATATTTTTATTATAATTTTTATTCTTTGACCAAATGTTTCAGATTGAATACAAGGCAACAAAGTAAAGGAAGGTCTCTACTGTTCTACCACTTCAAAGAGCTTCCAGGTGTTTTCTAAATTAAGGCATGTAGGGACACTCCCTTTCTGAGATTACACATGGAATTACAAGCTAAATCCAAACAGATACTTTAGTTTTATCTGAACTGTCTACACTACTCCCAACACCCACACATTTTTTTCTTCACTTCAGAAAAAATACAGGTTTGGTAGCCTATTCTCTTTCTTTTTTTAAGTGAAGTTACATTCTGTACATTTTGAAAGAAGCTATGGAATAGAGTGCCTCCCTCAGACACCAGAATGCAGCATAGTCCCTGGATGCAGCACTGAACATATCACAAAATGGCAACTACATCAGCTAAATGCCCCTCAGAGTCCTGGGTAAGTGATGGAATACAAAGTGGGTATGCTGTCCGTATAAAGTCTTCACTGGTGATGGGCCAAAGAGTTTTAACAAAGCAGAACAAGTACCTTAACAACATGTGCAAATGATCTGTAGGATTAGGCTGTGAGTCACCTTGGAGATGTAAGGAAGCTTCCTACACTGATATGGTATTTTTCACTAGTTTCTTTATATACATGTATATCAGTTTCATTTTATCCTTAATCTCTTTGTTAATATGCTTTGGGGTATTTGGAACAAATGCATCTGCACTGAAAACAGCTAGTCGGGCAGTAACACCTATTTCAGCTTTGCCAGTGAAACACACAGCCGTAAGCTGTCAGTTAAATTTAAATCACAGGCGCAGCAGTTTTAGTAGTGAGGGAATTTTACATCATGCATGCATGTTTGACAGCAACTGCTAGGGAAACTGCTTTAAGATAAAAGTATAGTACAATAACATTTTTAAATGATGTAATGCAACTCATTTATGCTCGTTTCCTTTTATGCAAATTTTCAGCATGCTGGTTTGATTAACTTCTTCTGTCAGTCACTGTTCAGTTTTGAAGTTCTTTTACTATTTCCATCTGCATGATCTGATTGGTTAACGTCATGATCAGAATCTGAGGGTTTAGTTTTCTATGATTTTACCTTCTGAAAAATTATTATATATGCCATGACACTGGTAATTTTTTGTGTGTGCAATTTTCTTTCCTGGGTAAGTTAACTTATTCAATATGGAAATTTTTAGACAATGTATACATAATGTGTTTATCAACAGCAATGTAGCAGTGTACTTGAAAAAGTAGTAATTCACTAGCAGAGTTAAAGCAGATACCAGAAATAGTAACCATATACATAAGATGTAAATAGTACTGTAGTGCGAGAACTTTCAGAAACAGCAAATGCCAGAATAGATCACTGTTGCAGTATTGCTCACATATGACAATTATCCTGTCAATTATAATGTGCATCCAGCCAATATATAAAAGCTTGGGCACCTTCCTCTCACACTATATGTACATCTTATGACCAATGCATGAGAGTAAGGGCCGGTACATAAGGGATGTATGGGCACAAAGATCCTCAGGACTTTTTTGCCCCAAACAAAGAAATGAGGTAAAAAAATAGATAAGGAAACAGACATGTGAGCAAAGGGGGCAGGGGGTATGTAGCAGGACCACTGTGGCCATGAAAGACAATACTATAAATGTGAAAGGGAAAAGTGGGGATGGTGCCAATACTGCCACAGTGATCTATTAAGATAGCTATGGTTATGGTAAGTTCTTACACAGCTGTACTATGTCTTGCATTTAATTTCTGTTGTAGTACTGCTGACATGGGAAATTTTCCCAAAGCTCATACAGTACCTGGGAAGAGGACTGAGGTGTGGACTTGAAGTCTCGTATTCCTTAGAACTGATGTAGCAAAACCAGTTCTGGCACTAGAGAAGGCATCAGTTTTGTAGTATTTTTAAAGGTGTGTATGAAATACCAAGTGGGTACTTTTAAAATGGATTTTTTGAATCCAGACAGCACCAGAAGCAGCAATAGCCCTGGTAGAATGAGCTTTGTCCTCTCCTAGAAGGATTTTTCATGAATGTAATAATAAGATATAGCCAACAGTCTTTTTAGCAACCAGGAACCCCT